>NC_137454.1:9786809-10118643 GCF_964235325.1 Thermobia domestica | reverse complement strand
TAGTGTCATTCGGAATCATTTAAGGTGTCATGTCATTACTGCTAATATTAATCTCATAAAGCAGAAAAGTTATTTGAACATTAGATTTTCAAAAAAAAAAAAAAATCCTTTCTTTTTAGTAATGCTGTTTCTACAGTTGGAAAGACAATTTTGAGAACCGTCTCAGATGAACCGTTGAGGATGACTCAAATCAAGCGGGGCCGGATCTCGTCATAACTGGAATGGATAACAACTCGGGAAGACCAGGCGGTGTTGGCACTTCGACGTTCATTCAGCGCCGTGAGGATCATTGGGGAACTCCTTGTGCATGAAAAAGTTTCGGACTTCAGTCAATAAAATGGGAACCGGTCAAAACCCCCACAGCCAAAACACCCACACTCAAGAAATGTCAAAACGCCCACACAAACGGTCATAATCCCCACACAAATGGACAAATCTCCCAAATACACGAATGGTCATAACCCCCACAGCCAAAACCCCCACACTCAAGAAATGTCAAAACGCCTACACGATCGGTCATAACCCCCACACAAATGGACAAATCTCCCAAATACACGAACGGTCATAACCCCCACAGCCAAAACACCTATACTGGTAATCGGTCATAACCTCCAACGGTCATAACTCCCACACAAATGGACAAAACAACCACGCATAGCCACGGTCACAATCCCCACACAAATGGACAAAACCCTCACACAATCGGACAAATCTCCCACACTCTGAAACGATCCTGGTTGCATGTATTGCCCTTGTACTTTTTAATAACTTTTTTTATTCCACTTAAACTGATGTTGCAACTATTCTTCTTGCACTGTTTTCTAATGACAGAAACAGTAAAGTGGGTGTCATAAAGAGCCGCAACAAAGACGTGCAATCACGATCATTTCAGAGTGTGGGGGATTTGTCCGATTGTGTGGGGGCTTTGTCCATTTGTGTGTAAGTTGTGACAATTTCTGCATGTGGGAGTTTTGTCCATTTGTGTGGGAGTTTTGACCGATTTTGTGGGCGTTTTGACATTTCTTCAGTGTGAGGGTTTTTGCTGTGGGGGGTTTTGACCGTTCGTGCGTTTGGGAGATTTGTCCATTTGTGTGGGGGTTATGACCGATCGTGTGGGCGTTTTGACATTTCTTGAGTGTGGGGGTTTTGGCTGTGGGGGTTATGACCGTTCGTGTATTTGGGAGATTTGTCCATTTGTGTGGGGGTTATGACCGATCGTGTGGGCGTTTTGACATTTCTTGAGTGTGGGGGTTTTGGCTTTGGGGGTTTTGACCTAGACCCAATAAAATCAGCGACGCAGGCAATAATACTCATCATCTGCTTTGACTGCGCATTCCAGAACTTAAAATTGAGTAGTATTATTATCGGCGAAATTTGTTATGACTTCAATTTCGAACTAACGTTAACTTAGAGTTATGAGCTAAAGAACAGGCATTATCGCAACAAATCTTTTGTAACCTAGATACAGGAGGGTGTTTAGGGTATTTGTGACAATGTGGCACAGTCAGTGAATTGTTTTGAGGATGTAATAGTTGAATCTTGAAGCTTGATAGATACCCTCCTTATCATCTATATAACGACGGATTTCACTAAATCTATTTATATGCACATAGGTTCCCGGTTGGTTCTCTTCTTCTTGAGGTCATAAATGGATAACGCCAGTGGCCCACCTACGGGAGACAAGCGAGTCCGAAATCCCCAAACTTCTTAACATACATTGAACACTTTCTCAATAAAACTATTTGTTGAACAAGGAAATATTTATGTAGCACCAAAATTAGATCTTACTCTTCATCTGTACCCTTTCTCCTATAAAAACCATCTAATTCTATCATTTTTCTCCTGAAAATATAGGTGGAAGTATTTTACAATTTCTTGCCGTCATTTCCAGCGCAAAATAATACCCATTGGATTGGACCCTTCCCCAAAATTTGTATCCCTCCCCCCCAAAAAAATCTATGTGCGCTCCTGGGTAACACCTTAAAACGAAACGAGTCAGGCTACTAGATCTTTGGATTTCAACTAAGACGTATTACATATAAAGTTTCGTAATTATCATTATGATATACTAATTATCGGTTTTCCTGAGATTTTAGTTTTTTTTCTTTTTAATTCTGCATTCAAGGGCCCAGCTTAAGTTGATTATCTGCGAGATATTTGTATTGTATACCACAATATTCTTTTATCGTTCTAATATTTGAATGCGTTTACATTTTCTGTAGATACTATTTGCATTTTAATGATAGAACGGGGTGGGAGCAAAGGGAGATCAAAACAAGTTTGCTGCTCATATGAAATTGTTAAATGTACGTCATTATCTCACATACACGAATTGAATATTAGGGTACACAGAAGTTCGTCAAGGTGCAGTTCTTTCCGTCTGTAGGCTTTGGTGCATTTACACTGCGTGCATCACCGATTGTTTTGTATTTGAGTATGGATTGACTTAAGATCGTTGGGGACTTCATGCAGAGACTTTAATATTATTCCTACTCAAGAAATTTTGCTGATAATACCAAAAATTTATGTTTTTCTGCATATTTTACGAATTCAATATCGTTTAAATAATGTAGTGCATCATATGAAATGTGTTAACACAACATTTGTTTAACTAACTAACTCTATGGCTTATGGAACAAAGGGGTTTAATGCCGCGTTCACAAAAGCTCTCCACTGACTTCTATCCTTAGCCAACTGCATCCAGTTTCTACTTTGTATTCCAATCTCTGCGAGATCCATCTTAATATTGTCCTCTCATTTGCGCCTAGGTCTTCCTAATGGTCGTTTTCCGATAGGTATTCCAGTTAAGATTTTGAAAGCGTTTCTACTTTCTTCTATCCTAGCTACATGACTTGCCCACCTAAGCCTCCAAGACTTGATGACCTTAACAATTTTTGGTAAACCATATAAATTATGTAGTTCCTCATTATGATGTTTCAGCCATTCTCCATTTTCGTTCCTCTTGGGTCCGAATATTCGTCTGATTATCTTCTTCTCAAATACTTTCAGTCTATGTCCTTCTTTCAGAGTAAGCGACCATGCTTCGCAACCATAAAGGAGAACAGACATGATTCTATTTTTATGTATTTTAAGCTTCAAATTCCTCGACAGAATTCGCGACGACAAGAGATTTTGAACCGAATAGTAACACGAATTCCCAGCTTTTAGTCGACATTTAATTTCTCCGTGAATATGATTTTCCTCTGTTAATATTGATCCTAGATATTTGAAACTATCCACTTTATCAAAAGTATTATTTCATATTTTAACGCATCCATAATTTGCTGGATTCCGGTCCCGACGCACTTCCATGTATTTAGTTTTCTCTGCATTTACTTCTAAACCCATGTCCCTGCAAGCGTTTAATAAGATCTCTGCATTTCTTTCTATTGTTCTCCTATCATTTCCTATTAAATTTACATCATCAGCATATGGCACAACATTCGTTTTTTTTATGCAAATAAATGTGTCGCCAGGAGAAAAAAACAATTCTGGAGCTATATCTTGTTACAATGAGTACCTTGAGTTGCCAACACTGCTGAAAAAACTCGAAGATACGTCTCCCATATGTGTTCACTTGCAGAGTACTTACATGTAGGATGTGTGAAGCAAAGGAGGAGGTAAAGCTAGAGGAAGGAAAGTGGCTGCCACATAGCGAGGCAGTTCAAATGAGTTGGTTATGTAACCGCGTCGACTAATAAGCATCCCTTTGCAAATAGTGACTATGGACATATGTAAACGGCATTTGCATAGAAAATGGTGCCTTCCATAGAGTGTAAAAAAGAAAAAAAAGTCTTGTAAATACGTGACGTAGAAAAACTGAACATGAGAAAGAAAAAGGAAAGAATTTGGCGGGTAAAGGGATGGTATTGCAAGGTATAACCTTCCTTCTAAGATTTTATTTTCTTAAATAAAAAAAAAAAGTCGAACCATAAAATAATAGCCGTTAAGATGGCGTCAGAATTGAGAACTGTACGTGTATATGGCTAAATTGCATTGTCTAGGTGAAGTCTATTCTATCTTTCTTACTCAACGCCACTATAATTCACTTGTTCGCTTTGTCAATGGCTCCATTTTGTCGACAAGTAATTTCTTCTGGAAAACCACATTCGTTATGGTGTTTGCCTAGAAACTATGATACGATAACCTAATATCAAATATTATTGAAAATGGATCGTAACATCGAAAAATGAACCTGAAAAGGTTACTTAATGGTTTATTACGTTTCATAAACCAGTCAATTCATAAACACATAAAATACGAGGTGTATTTCAAATGCAATGCAGCATAATTATCTGATTTAAATGTTCGTAGTTCTGGACATAACTATAAAGGGAATATAGACACGTCTACAATATTTCCTTAGTGTTTATAATATACTTAAGGTATACTATACTTCAAAAGTGAAAATTCAAAACAGTATGCTTTCATCTTTAAAATGTCTGAAGTAAAAGGGGCAAAGTTGCGCTTGGTGTAGTAAATACGTATGAAAACATACAAGGTGTGTTTAAAAAGAAACCGAACTTCTACTGTAACTTCTTTGTTGCTCATTTTACAACATTTTAAGTACTGTTCCCTCCAAATCAGTCTCTTGTACTGTCAATACACCGTTCCCAACGTTTCTGTGATTTTTTTTTTGAAACCGTCCTGGAACCCATTTTCTGGGATGGTGCGCATGTCTCCGGTCGCATTGTTCTGAATCCCTTTCTATGGTTTGAAAATGACGTCCTTTCCAAGTGATTTTAGGTTTTGAGAAACAGGAAAAAAGTATGTTGGAGCTAGGTACGGAGTATAGGGTGAATGGTGCACAACGGGAGTCTGGTGTTTTGCCAGATAACTGTGGATGAGGAGCGAAATGTGAGTAGGTGCATTGGCACGGTCCACCATCCAAATCTGTTTTTCCCACAACTCAGGCCTCTTCCTGTGCACAACATGCCTCAACCGCCGCTAAAATGTCCTGGTACAACTGTTTGTTTACCATCTGACCATTTGATACAAATTCATGGTGCATAATGCCTTTTCAATAATAATAATAATAAAAACTTCAGCTTGAACTTTGACCTACTGATGCGTACTTTGTTTGGACAAGAAGACCCTGAATGAATCGAAAAGCGATTGAAATGTCTTTGTAAATGTTTTCCCAAGTTTGTAGCAAAATTTCACACACATGGCTTATTCTGCAAGCTCTTTAATCGTACCGTGTTATGGAAAAATGAACTAAGCGCCAAACTTTGAAAATCCACGTAAATGCGACGATTTGTTCCTGATAAGCATTAGAACGTTTTGCACAATCGAAAAGAGAGGAAAACCAACACCTTTCCAAAAAAAAAAAAAAAAAAAAAAAGAAAGAAAAAGAAAAAGAAAAAAGAAACATAATTTCACTTTTGATTACGGCTACATTAATGCTGGACATCAATCTTTATACGTAATTTTCTTAAAAATATGAAAGTGGCGCTTAGTTCGTTTTCGCAGGACACGGTACAATTGTCACTTTACCATTAATCTGACGAACAGCTTGTGCACGTGCTCACTTCTGCGGCTATAGCTCACCATCTAACGGTTATAGCGAAACGCGGCAAATGGCAATTTGTTTTCTAAATCTGCTGCTAGGTGCACTCAGAAGCCGCAGCGCGCTCCCTCTGCCGGTTGGTGTGCTATTTCAAAACTTCAGTTTCTTTTTGAACACACCAAGTAAAATCAAGTATTTAGCAATAAATAGATAAGCAAATATATAAAAATAAATAAATAACGTTAATAAACATGATACATTGATATAAATAAATAAACAAATAAAACTGAACATGATTGAAATGCTCCTGTTCCAGCTCCATTTTCAACGCCGTGGGTGCGTGAGAAAATCTACTGAATGGGAGGGAGTACCTTACAGCATGGGCGCCCATAGGTGGGAACAGAGCGGGGCCCAGGCCCCTCTCTGGCCCACGAAAATGTTTAAGTAATATAGCAAAGTACGTACATTAAATACCAGACGTATTATAGCAACCATTGAGTTGAGCCACCCCGTAGAAAATTGTCTTCGGGCGCCCCTACCTTACAGAGATTACACTGTTTTGGACCATTCCCCAAAAACTTCGTAACTCAACATACATTTGTACATATCCTCAATAAAACTATCCTTGTTTAACAAGGAAATGATTGACGTACCATGAATATTTGATTTTACACTTGATCTGTGGTCTTTCTCTTATAAAAAGAATCTAGTTCTAGATATTTTTTTCTGAAAATACAGGTTCAAGTATTTTACAATGCAGAATAATAGCTATTCAATATTACTTAGACGTAGCGGTTTGTAATATCGCCCATTCCTCAAAGCCTGGACCCATCCCAACAAATATTTCTGAACGTGTGTCTAATTCAGTGTTACAAATGCTTCAATGGTGTCGAAATTCAGTTTACTTCTTTTAAGAGTCCATAATAAATTTACAACTGAAAAGTACACTCCACGAAGGCGTTGGTCCCGGGAAGAGCAAGTGGTGAATTAAGCGAAAATTCTGAAACATCTCCTAGCTTTGTATGTATCAAAGTTTATTTTTTAAAAAATATTTTCCATTTTTGTGTTTCCGATTTATTGAAAACCTAATCTAGGCTTATTATTTGAACCTTCCAACATGAGCATGAACGAAATCTTGATTTGTTTCGCATTGTCGGAGGCAAAGGTGGCTACAGAGAAAAAAAAATAGTAGAGGGCAATATTGTAACAAAACAAATTTATATATATCAACTTCTGATCTCTAGACGAATGCAAAGAGAAATACTGATAATATTACAATAAATGTGGTTATAGGTTTGTCGTAAGTTCCAGAATAGCGCAGACTAACCAAGCATTCAATAGGAAAAGAGGAAAGCTAACATCGAGAAATGTGTCGCTGGACGTTCGTTATTAAGACACTGGTATGGAGCGTGGCGCTTTACGGATCAGAGACGTGGACATTGAAAAAAGCTGAAAGATCCAAGTTGGAAGCATTTGAAATGTGGTGTTGGCATAGAATGTTGGGCATATCATGGACTGAAAGGAAAAGGAATGAAGACGTACTAAAGGGAGCCAATGAAGAACGACCGATCATGAAGATAATAGGAAAAAGAAGGAACAGCATACTTGGTCATCTTACTCGACACTCCGACTGGATCACCGTGTTGACAGAGGGAAAGGCAGAAGGAAAACCAGGAATAGGAAGACCAAGGATAGAATATCTAGACACAGTTACGAAGAAGATGCCTTATCAAAGTATAAAACAGCTCTCCCAAAGGAGAGAAAAGTTCTAAAATTTCCATGTTGCCCACCAAACTATGGTTGAGGTGAACAAGAAGATGAAGTTTTGTCAGTTTATGTTTAACCCTTTTGTGCTTTGAATTCACTTCAGTTACCCATAGGAGTCAAATGTAAGTATATTTATTAGTTGATAATAGTATTTTGACGAAGTTAACCGGAATGTGGTGGTGGGAATGTTATAAAAGTTTCGATTGTTCTGAGAGAAACGACAGTTCGTAAGAAATCCTAACTAAATATAAAACTACACGAACTGACGTAAAATAAAGAGGTGCTTCCGGTTGACGTGGAAAGTTGAAATTTGGCATGATTGTAACTTTTTGGCACCAACCAACAGAAAATTTACCAGAACTAAATGTTTTTAAGCTTTAGGGGGTCTAAAGGAGGATGCAGAAATTTCCCATGTTATTTATTTTTTAAAAAACCTATAATCTGATATTTTAAGTACTTCGAATTGGAATAACAACTTGAATTTCCGTAGGTTTTCGTTTTCATTACCTAAGTAAATTACCAATAACAAAAATTTTCAACTTTACAGTGGTTTTATGGGCAATTGAAAAATCTTTCCTATGTAATTTATATGGCACATCTTTTACACTCCATGATTATTGGGCACATCCTGTAGGGTTACAATGATTAAATTTGTCATGGCTGTAGCTCTTTGGGGCAAACTAACAGAAAAATTGCCAAAGGCTTTAGTTTTAGTTTTAGTTTATTTTTAAGTTCTAGAGGTTCTAAATGGAGAATGAAGAAATTCTCCATGTTATTTAAATGGACCTGCTTTGGAATTGAAATAAAAACTTGAAATTTGGTATGCTTGTACATTTTCGTTTAGCATTACCCAAGTAAATCACCAAAAATAATTTTTTAAAAAAATCATTTTTAGAGTGGTCGTATGGGAAACTGAAAAAATTTTCCCATGTTATTTATATGGGATATCTTCCACATCCCAAAATGTTTAGACACTTCACGCGAAATTAGAATAATGCAATTTGTCATGATATAGCTTTTTGGGACTAACTCACAGAAAAATTGTCAAAAGGGAATATTTTTAGTTTTTAATGAGTCTAAATGGAGGGTGAAGAAGTTCCCATGTTATTTAAATGGGCGTTTTCTTGGATACAAAATCTTATCTTTTAGATAGTTGAAATACGAAAAGAAACTTAAAATTCGGTAGAATTGTGGGTTTAAGAGGTACGAGGACGTAGGCCGAGCAAACGCAGGGATCTGGGGCCAAAGCCCCATCTAAGCCGAAGGCTAGTTTATATATAAGCCAACCAGCGGGTAGAAGTTAACAATAAGAGAAGAAAATGCAGTGAAAAGAAGAGATGAAAAAGAATTGTGTGTTAAATGAAGAAGAGTTATGAAGAAGAGTTAGACATTCATCCAACAATAGATTGACAATGGTTGATCACGATTATGACATAAAGTACAGAGTGGTACATTAAAAATACATGCTGAAGGTTCAACAAGTATTGAAAATTGTCCTTAATTATACTGCTAGAAGTAACAACATTTTATGAAAGGTGTCTTTAACCCTTTCGAGACAGGTCAGTTTTGGCGTTTTCGTAGACTTCCAGTTAAAGAATTATAACTCAAAGACTGTTTACTCGATTTATATTGTTAAGACCTTGTTCTATAGAAGAAGAATGTGGCACTTTTATGGCGTAAGTTTGATTGCAGTGTTGCCAACGCGAGGAAAATTATGAAGGGAAATGTACAGCTGAAAATTCAAAAAAAAAAAAAAAATCCTAACAAAATTTTAAGATTTTTTGGTACCACTGTTCCACATGGTTTCAAGACACCTCACAACATTCTTTGGTGCATTGACAACGCACAGTGGAAACGGAAAGTCGTTGGCTACTATACAAAGATAGAAAGCAAAAATTCTCTCTCATCGTACACACGAAATTATTACACTTTTTTCCGCTTCAGAAGCAAAAATCAACAGTTATGCAGGTGCTGCAGCTTCTCTAATTATCCTATTGAAACTTTCTATGGTGCGTTGTGTTGGCCAAAGACGAGGCTTTCAGATTCTGGTACGCTTGGTTCAATGTGTCCAATAAAAGGAAAACTATAGAAAGAAGAGTGGGATATTTTTCGGAATTTTTCACTTAAAATTAGGTTTTAAAATTTTCTGTGGCTGGAAACACATAGACAAGCACAAATCATCTTAAAATAAACTTTGATACACCACTAATATACCCTAGAAGTATCATAACTATATCTCATTCAACCAAAAACAAAAAAAATCACCTTTCCACTTAGAGAACAAGGTCTACTGTAAACCTCAACTGTACTTTCCCAAATTATCCTATTGAATCTTTCTATGGTGTGTTGTGTAGGGTAAAGACGAGGCTTTCAGATACTGATACGTTTGTCAAGATGTAGCCAGTAACAAGGAAATGCAGCCAACAAGAGGAGAAAAAACGGATTTTTTCGCTTTTTCTCTGAAATAGGAAATTACAACTTTCTATAGCTGGAAACACTGCTACTACACAGACACAAACTATCTTAAAATAAACTTTGATATACCACTAATATATCCTAGGAGTATCATGTTGTTATCTAAGAAACGAAGCTTGTAATTAAAAATAGATTATGGTAATGAGACAAGTAAAAAAATCAAGGTTTGGAACCAAAATTCGAATTTTTCGTGCACCCCTTAATTATCCACTTGGAAAGATATGTACTAGCTTTTATTCAGTAAGAACCTATGTTCGACTGGCGTAAATTGACTTGCGTTCGTAAGTATAAGTACGGACTCACAAACACACATTTCGAAAATTTAGAAATTTTTAACCGAAAAATAGGAAAATTTTAATTTCCCTAGTTGGCAACACTGATTGTGAGTTGTTCAAATTGTTCTAAAAATGTAGTATCTATATAGGGTGTACACCTGACAAGTCCTAAGTAATTCTCTATAAAACAAAGGAAATTATACTCAAGAAACTATAAAAAGAAAATTGGAAATTTGAAAATTTTCGGATTTTTTTTTTAAATTTTGGGCTAAATTTGAGAGGAAAATTCGACAATCAGGGAAAAAATATCAACAGAAAATTATTATCGGTCCAACCATAGACAGAAAAAAATCATCCCGCTATCTTAATTAGTGTTCACACAGGAGAGGATTAAGTATCACCACCGTTGGCGACACTTTGGCAACCCGGTCTCATGAGGGTTAATTCAATGAAAGTTGAACAACAATTCCTGACAAGCTCCCCACAGAAACAGGGAACGTCTCTCCCTAAGAGCGTCTAAGTAGAACCGCCAACTGTAAACCTAAGCATTTTGCACAAGGTGACCAGAACTTTTACTTTCAAAAACGGGACGCATAGGAATCGGCGACGGGGAGGGGAAGTGGCATTCCACATTGCATTGTGGGACTCAGCAGTGTTTTTAATTTACAAAATACACAAGTAAAAATGATACAGCGTTTCTGACTTTAGTACTACTCAAAGCACAGAACACTCAATTCCCATTTGAACATTCAGAGGTTCCAGACACAGCTGAACCTTCCCAATGAGTGTTGGTACGGAAGAGTGTAGAATTTGCATTGACCATTATATTTTGAACAATAATTTCGGGACACCTGGGTCATTTTTGCTTAAGGGTCTTCACTACAGCAAAATTAAACTACCGCTAAGTTTAGAGTTTTTCTGTGATATCTTCAAAACAAATAAAAATATTCGAAACGCAGAAACGTAGTGAACTAGATAATATGATTTTGCATGTAGTACCTTTACCATAATTCACCTACCTGCTTTTGGTATGCCGCTATTTACAGAACCCGCAAAAAAATGCTAAATCTATCTACAGTTGCAAATCGAAAACAGATAGATGAGTTGTGATAACGGTATCACATGCAAAATCGTATTGCCTAGTTCACTACGTTTCTGCTTTTCGAATATTTTTATTTGTTTTGAAGATATCACAGAAAAACTCTAAAATTAGCGGTAGTTTAATTTCGCTGTAGTGAAGTCCCTTAAAAACGGGACATTTAGGCGTCCCGTTTGAGAATCAGAAAAGAACTGGCCAACGGTTGAAAATAAGGGACTGTCTGGTCACCTTGATTTTGCATATTGTGGTAACTTTAAAAGCAATAAACCGTGTGCGTGGGTTTTCTCGGGGCTCTCCCGTTTCCTCCCACTTTCTTCATTCCACCATTTCATTCATTTCTCATAATCACCGTCTGCTTTAGCCTAACCGGCATAACCGTGGGACGTAAAACTCAAAGATTTCATTTCATTTTAAAAGCAATAAAACCTTCAAGCTTTTTTTTTTTTTTTTTTTTTTTTTTTTTTTTGAAAGACTCGTCGTGAAACAAGCAAACAACTGCACACATTGTTCATCTTTATCTTCCACTAATACTTTTTGGTATAAAATCCTTGTAAACAAACCAAACGCTCGAGGCGTGGCATAAAGTGTTCATTCTGAAAATGATTTACTGGTATTAACAGTTATTTAGTGTTTATTTTGGTGTTTAGACACTGCAGCTATACTGTTGTCTTGTTTAAGAAGTTGTCTATAGCACGAGCCAGATAAAAAAGACATGAATATGGAATCCTTTATCAAGAACATCCGAGCACTCCTTCACAACACTAAGTCACTGCTCCACGCGTCACTAGATCTTATGAATGACGAACAGAAGACTCGAAAATCTGTAGTCGCAGTTAAAACTCGTTTTGATTCGTCGCAGTTAAAACTAAACGTAAGAGGCTTTTGTGAGCACAAGAGGAAAAACAAACGATATCGGAGCAGTGTGGCAAATGGATTCTGTTTTAATACTCGTGTTGTCAACGACTTGTTTGGCTCAAGCCTTGCTGAGTTGGGTTTAGAACAGTGAGGCTGGTGATTTCACACACTGTGCCATAGGCCTACTTGTAGACATGGGCGGCGATTAGGGGGGGGGCAAAGGGGGGCAGTTGCCCCCCACTTTTTTGAAGTAACCCATTAATGTATATAGCTTCATTTGAAAATGTTAAATTTTGTATATATTACTGGTTCATAAAAAATGGTGCCATATAATATTTCCCGTTGCGTGAGTACAGTGTACATATTGGCTGTCTTCTCGTGGAGTTAAGCAAGCTACAGGAATTGCGTTTTAATTGCAATTCAAAGCAATTAATATTGCAGTTGCGTATTTCTTTAAATTTCGTAGCATATGCTTGTAGTATTTACTGTTTTTCATTTTCTAACAAGGTACATTCGCGAAGTGTAACCTGCGGATTCGTGTAAAATTGATTCAAATGCAAAGTTCTCCTCGTCACAATGTATATTGTACAAATTTTAGCTGCCCATACTGGTATTTATGTACACTCATGTCCAAAATTATTGTCGCATATCTATAAATATGTTGTTGTAGGAATATAATTTGATAACGAATTCTCACGTTATTTCTTACAATGTTAGAAGTGTATAATCGGCAAAGACAGGTATGTGGCAAATTTCATGTCAAAAGAGCAGTAAATAAGAACAATAAAACGAAAATAAAATTTTCTTGTCCATTTAGCAACATTTTGTTTTATTTATTCCAATTTTCGTATTTGTAATTCTTTTCCTGTGAAATTTAGCACAAATATACATTTCAAGATTATACACATAGTATCAGTATTAAAAGTACCCTGCAAAATCATTATCAAATTATATTCTTACAAGAAGACGTTATAGATATGCGACAATCATTTTGGAGATGAGCGTACCTTCATATATCCAGAATTCAATCATATACTAGTATAACGCTCAGACACGAGATTGCTTTTAGTTTCTTTAGATGTAACTGGACATGAATGTGGGCATGTGCAAAACAAATTTGATCAAGTACTGCTTCTCTGACACATGCTACCAACCCGAGCTGCCATTTTGGATTCAACTTTCAATTTTTCAAAAGGGAATAGGTGCAAGTGAGACATCAAATTAATGTACAATTTTCTCGTAAACTCACTGATATAGAGGATTTTACTGTAGCTTGTACCGTTTGCAAGGTATTGCATGTTAAATCCTTCCAGGCAGTTCGCGAATAGACATTGCAGAGTAATATCAGTTACACATGTATTTTTGATGTTGACAAATCAAAACAATTTCTAACTGGAAAAAAATATTGTAAGTATTAACAAACCCCTTACAATATTGGTGTCATAATCTTATTACATTTCTGTGAGTGATAGTATTAGTTCCATGATATACTACAACAAAGAAGTATTGTATAACGGTCAAAATGCTTAATGTAAATTCAGATAGACCATATTTAGGTGAAGACCATTTCCGTATTGACGTCTGTGTTTCTGTATTATGTCCGTCCAGAGAACATTTCGTCAACGATAAATCACGTAAAACATTACATATACACAGCGGGGTCTGCACAACTTTCTATTTGATTCGATATTCATGAAATGCCTGGCATTTAACATGCAATAGCTACGATGAAACTCACTAGATTAGTGAATTTCCGAGAAATTGTAGCCTACGTGAATTTAATGTATCACTTGCACTTATTCCCTTTTGTAAAAACGAAAATTGAATCCAATATGGCAGCTCGGGTTGGTAACATGTGTCAGAGAAGCAGTACTTGATCAAATTTGTTTTGCACATGCCCACGTTCATGTTCAGTTACATCTACTAAACTAAAAGCAATTTTGTGTCCGAGCGTTGTACTAGTGTATGATTGAATTCCGGATATATGAAGGCTCACAAATACGCAAATTACCAGTATGGGCCGCTAAAATTAGTACAATGCACATTGTGGCGAGGAGAACTTTGTATTTGAATCAATTTTACACGAATCTTGAGGGGACACTTCGAGAATGTACCTTGTAAGAGTTATAACATATATGTAATGTCATGTGTGGAGTTATAAATTAAGTTGTTCATTAATCTCCAGTTTGAACATAACTACTTTTGCAAAACAAGTCTCATTATTCACTACTATAATTAATATTATCCTTTCTATTTACTTGTTTTGTAAATTTTTTTATTAAATAATCTGATCACACAATTTTCCAGACAGAATTTTAAGATGTTCATGAGCAAGGAATCAAATCTCTTTTTACACCTTCGTTGTTTAAGAGTACAAAGGGCTAGTATCTACTTCCGTTGCTCTTGTCAATTTATTTAATAAAATATGAAATACAATATATGGTATTTTAACCGAAGAAGATAGTATCCTATTAGTTATACAACCTTTCGTGAAACAAAGTGTTAGAAACAACCAGATAAACTCCAGATCATGCCTTGCCTCCCCACTTTTAACGTCCAATCGCCGCCACTGCTTGTAGATATAGCCTCAGACATGGGCGTCATTATGGAGGACAAGAGAGGGCGATTGCTTTAGGTAGTACTCCAAAGAGTAGTGTTTTTTTTTCAACTAATTTGATTTCAGATTTTCCCCGAGGGGAATTTTTAACATTCAGGGAAATAGGGAATTAATACTGCACATTGAACACAACCGGAGATATGAACCCTAGAGCGGATATCCCCCACGGAACATCCCGTGAAATCATTACTATATCAGCTTTTGCTTGTGAAAGTGGGGGAGGAGATTCTCCGATATAAGTAGAATTTTGAAGTTTTTATTATTATATTATTATTATCTACGATTACATATTAAAATGCTAGATTTATATAGTTGTCCCTAATCCTTTCGAAAATGAGATCTTGAAAACCATACGTGCCAGAAACGTGCCGCTTTCGCTCCAAATTTCATGTAGACTGCCCAGTTGTCATTCAAATTTTCAAAAACCGTGTCGTTATTGTTCTTTTCAATATTTAAGAGACTGTTTTGAGCCTATAAGATTAACATAGTTGCAGGCTGAAACTACGGTGTTAGACAACCGGTAGAGAAGTTACGTATGGCGGGTTGACGGATATTGCAGGCGCTTTGCTTAATATGAATAGCAAAACCTATTGTAGGCTGGCAACTTCAAAGGCTCAAGAGACGCAATGAGGCGCACTCGAGCTCGACGGAAATGGATTTCTTAGCAAAAGAATATTTCCACTTGATATCGTGTTTTTCCTTTGTGAGTCTCCTATCCTTCACTTGTGTGAGTAAGGAGACACGCATAGTCGGAAGGAGATTTTTGCCAATCAAGGGTTCGATACATTTTGATCATATCTCGTATGCTTGCTGTGAGCTTTTAGTGATGATGCTACGCGATCTCATACTTGATGATTTGCCTCTCCATTGTGTGTCACTGTTTCGTTCTGCGAACTGTGATTGTTGTCGTCACATATGAAGGATCCGTGACTTGTTGATCCTTAGACTTTGAACCTTGGAATCTTTGGTAAACTCCGGTTGCAGCAAGCTATCTGTGTGAACTATATACTGTATATACCGTACGTATGTGTGTGTGTGTGAAGCGAAGAGACACACGTTAAAGTAGGCCTTGATTGGATTCTCTTCTCACATACCATTGCATAACTTCAGCTAATCTAAAAATAATCAGTAAAAAAAGGGCGATAAGTACTCTCCGCTTACTCCACACCATTTCGCCAACAATTCTTATCTTCAATGGAACTATATAACTACGTGTTTTAATGGTAGACTTGAGTTACACTAAAATTCATTGCTTGCTACGAGGCATTGAAAAATATTACAATCTCGTGCTTCCAAACAGAAATTCATGGATTAATTTATTTTTTATAAGATATAGAAGTTAAAATTGTTAAAGTTAAATTGCTGGCTGGATTTTTGATTGCAATTCAACGTATACATTTAATAATAATAATAATAATAATAATAATAATAATAATAATAATAATAATAATAATAATAATAATAATAATAATAATAATAATAATAATAATAATAATAATAATAATAATAAAATTATTTATTATTTATTGTTGTCTGATTAACTATAATTCTCATGATTACTAAGTTCGCTAAAAGTTTGAAGATTAGCTTTTTTCGAAATGAAAAGAAAAACTTCAAAAAATTAACCCATTCTGTTTTCAATATTGGATGTAGATAGATAAAAGTTTTAAAAACAATGAGTAATGTTTTTTTCTTTTATGTTTATTCAGCATCCCAATAATAGGACACACTGGACATATTGTTATACCTCTATTCAGGGCGGGGTGCTGGGCCCGATTGGGAACATTTTGCGTTGCCCTAGGTTTACAACTAACTTGCTTATGCGCGGAAACTTACTACAAACTATTCATTTACTTGTTAGGGAGAGGACATACCCTCCCTTGTGGAGTCAATGGATGTACCTTATTGTACAGTAATATGTTGTTGTGTGTACTTGATAATCGAGGGTAGCAGAACCATCTTAACGGTACCATAGCCACTTGGCCAGGGACCCAGCGAGCAAAATGGCACGTGACAATTACATGTATTAGGAGCAAAATTTAGTCCTAGGGACCACAACATACTTGTTTGTTCTGGAGTCTATTATTCTGTTGAAACGGCACTGGAGAGTAGAATAGACGGCACTAATACAGTAGCACAAGGCCTGATTGGGAGCAATCGATGTAATCGGCTTAAGACCGGCCGTGCCTCTATCGAAAGTCACAGTCGTAGACAAAACCAATTCTGTTTTGAATGTTGGATTTACTTACAGAAAAGAACCATAAAACGTAGCAACAAATACTTTCTTCATACAGAGTCAGCGCTCCAAAATTAGGAGTCATTTTCGGCCTTATCCTTGCTTTGAATATGGAGGTAACGACTCCCGATTTCAATATGTGGTACCCCCCTTCCCCAGAGTTCGAAGGTTATCATAATTTCACAATAAAAAAAGGAATTCAGTTATATTTTATTCTTAGAAGGAACTGCATTATTTATTGTGCAAAATCCTGTTGGACGAATGTAATTAGCAAATCATTTATCTTGGTTGAAATGGTTTTTCGATAGTGTTACATAGTTCAACCAGTATACAAAGTTCATTGAGGTTGTTTTCAGGTCTTTGGGTTTCTCAAGTACTTTTTATCATTTCACAACAAAATGCGTCAACTGTGCGAAAACTTCGATTTCATGATGTAAATTGAAAGCTTTCGAAATGGTCTTACACGAAGGTCAACTCCCTTTCCTCTCTTTTGACGGTGAACATGGGCGTGTAAAGATGTGAGGAAAATCGGAAACATTAATAAATCCTTCTATTCGATCCCCAGATGAGCACATGTGTTTGTGGACTCAACGTTAACTTAGATTCCATCTCAGACAGATTCTACTAGTCACAAACATTTCCAAAGTGAAAAGCACACAAGAGCTCCTTCATGGCTAAGCGGTTAGAGTACGTACCTTTGGGTTCGATTCCCGGCGGGAGCTCATGTGGTTCGGATTCCACGTTAATCAGTAGGTCTACGTCTCATATAGCCTCGCTGCTGAATGGGACGTTAAACTCAAAATCAACTCATCAACTCAACTGAAAAACATGCATTGACTGTAGCAGCGCTGTATCTAGTCGGAGTGGGGGAAATGTTGGCCGGTAGATGGTGTGGTGTGATTTCCAGTTTGCATTTATATCAGGCTTGCCAACCATACTATAATTTATCGTGATATACGATAATAACTTAAGCCTTAATACTATATAAGCAGGGGCGGGTCTGGCCAGGTCGGTGATTGCCGAGTATCCCGGAGCTCTGGGACCTCCAGAAACAAAACGATAGATCTTTGGTTGGTATTAAAAATATTTACATACATTTAGATAATATTCCATCGCATTCAAGTACAGTCTAAGTGAAAATTATTTCTAAGCTGTAGGGCTATACCTCGTTCGCACTAACTCATTAGTGTTTCCAAGAAGCATTAATATAAACTTACCTTGCGGTATACACATTTGGTTGACATTCTGAAGGAAAGTAATTCGGGCGGACTGTTGAAATGTAGACCTAAAATATGAAACTTGTATAACTTAGTTGTGCTCAGTAAAGAATAGCGGGGGCCCAGCTGAATCCGTTTATTACTCCGTACTGAATATTTATATTGTTATTCTTTTCTTGTGTTTGAAAAAGAATCATTGTGAAATTTTAGATTACTAGCAATTTTGGTCTCTCCTTTCAGTTGTCAAAGTACAAGTAAGGTTGGAAATTAAAAATATTTTCGTTGTTTAATATTGTGTTTAGCTGAATGGTTAGCGTCCGTGCCTACGGTGCGCATGGTTTCGGGTTCGATTCCCGGTGGGAACGTTGAAAACTTTCGGCGTTGTTCAGCATCGTAAGGAAAATTGGGGAGCTGAATTAAGAGGTATCGGACTCCTGTCTAGAAAGCCGTCATTAAGGTCTTTGGATTGTCGTTGAGCTGATTACACATCCCCGAGTTTGAAGTAAGTCTGCTGGCAGGCCATAGCCCTACGAAGCTATTATTATCCATGGGCTTTAGTTTCTTTTAGTTAGCATTATATTCATGAATAAAGCTCCAAAAAATATAGAAGCTGATAGTGAACAGGGGCTAAGATATTCAGTGTGGTGGAAGTATCCTCTGTCGTTTTTATTGCCTGTGAGAGGAAATTTTAATGTCGAGAAACTCAATTGCAAATCAGTTTTCGGCCAGAAATATGGTAAATCAATGGTAAAAATTCGAAATTGTTCTCATGTCTTTTGTCATGCTCGATATTTTTCTGGTCACGTCTCTCGTTTCAAAATGCTTACAAAATAAAGTAATTGATTACTGCATATACAACTTGAAATTTGGTGCAAACTTTGTTGCAACAAATCACTGCTAAAAGGAGTTTAGAGCAATTTGAATTTCTGCTCGACAAATCAAAAAAGTAACGAATTGTCATGAACTGTATTTTAGAGGATGTGGATGATGTAGAAGTTTCACTGGACTTCGATGAGAAGAAGATTTCGAAGAAAACGATGCCTGGTGAAAATGCTAAAGATGAAGTTTCAGAAATTACTCCAGTTCAGAAATTTAAACTAATCTCCGTATTATCGCTTGTGCTAGGTCAAATATTAAAAAAAATATTTTATCCAAACAATGATATTTTTGAATAAATATCCAAACAATGATATTTAATAGTAGATTTTTCTTTAAATGATGAGGACGGTGTCGCCAATTTGGAGTTCGAAATTCAAGATTACTAGATAAATTACTTATATATTATTGCTATTATAAGGTTTTACACTTATTTTTAAAATTATCACATACATAGCGAATATACGACAGTTTTTTTTTGTAGTATATGATAGTTTTAAAGACGAAATTCTATAATTTTGTTTTCTATGGTTGGCAACTCTGATTTGCAGTATGAGCTTCATGGGTAAACGGTTAGCGTACGCGCCTTTGGCGTAGTAGACACGGGTTCGGTTAGCGGCGAGAGCTCATGTGGTTCGGATTCCACGTTAATCAGTAGGTCCCGTCTTATATAGCCTCGCTGCTGAAAGGGACATTAAACTCAAATAAACTATAAATAATTCAACTCAAATAACTGATTTGTAGTAGTGAATTATGTCGTCTACTGTTTCCTCAGTTGGGGAAAATTGTTTAACGTGGTAAGGTACCTGGTGGTTTTCTCCATATCAGCAAAAGGAGCAGAGGTGAAAGAGTGATCGTTGAATGATAGTGCGTCTCGTAGCAGAGGCTTAAGGAGACCCCCGAAAACAAATTTTGACGGAAGTTCTCGGACAAGATACTGTTGCTGCAGGATAACGGCAGGCCACATGGGGCCAAGATTTTTGACTGACTGAAAACATTTCGGTGGAAAGTACTAAACCATTTTCTGTACAGCTCTGATATTTCCTGATGTGATTTCCATATCTTCGGCTCCTTAAAAAAATACTAAAACGTTAAGTAATAGTTCAGCTGTGATAAGAAAATGTAGAACACTGTAAAACAATGGATCCGTCAACAACAGTTTCTAAACACTGTATACACTTAATTCCTGAGCAATGGGATCAATGCAACAATACAGGGTTCATTATGAAAGTAATGAGCATTGCGTTAGAAAAACAGTTTTATTGTTCCGATTGTTACAAATCCTTAAAATTCCTCAAAATACGCTCCTTCTGCATCGATACACTTCTGGAGACGTGTTTTCCACGCCTGGAAAGCATTTTTAAAGTCCTCGGCTGGAATGGCTTTTAAAAACCTTGTAGCATCGGCTTGAATGTTCTGCACGGAGTCCCAATGTTTTCCTTTGAGGTGTCTTTTCAAACGGGGAAACAA
The DNA here is from genome assembly GCF_964235325.1 of Thermobia domestica. Classification (NCBI taxonomy): domain Eukaryota; kingdom Metazoa; phylum Arthropoda; class Insecta; order Zygentoma; family Lepismatidae; genus Thermobia; species Thermobia domestica. Next base: position 10,098,247 of record NC_137454.1, on the reverse strand, counting down.
AAAAGTCACTAGGAGCCAGGTCAGGACTATAGGGGGGTGGGGAACAACTGGGGTTCTGCTCCGGGCCAGGAAGTCGACGACGGTGAAGGCGGTGTGACTTGGTGCATTGTCGTGGTGGAGTTTCATTGAGTCTTTGATGTCACTTCGAAGCGTTTCCCTGCGTTTCCATGTACCGCAAATGTTGACATGTTTCGGGTGCACGCGTTTTGTTGAATGCTCACATGCCGGTTTGAGCGCAACACTTCACGCACACGGTTAACGTTGTCGTCGGTCCTGGCCGTTGTTGGGCGTCAAGAACAAGGCTCGTCGGCGACCTTCTCCTCACCCTCCTTGAACGACTTGTGTCATTTTCCGAACTGGGATCTTGACAAACACTCCTGCTTGTAGGCCTCTTTCAGCATCTGGTAAGTTTCCGTAGCATTCTTACCCAACTTGACGCAAAATTTTATGGCGTAGCGTTGTTCGAGCGAACCCTCCATCTCGCCGTGTTACAACTTGTGAAAACGTGCTTCATGCGGATCGACATCCATACGCTGTCACTGCTCTCAGCAGACTGACTCCGGGCGAGTTTGGAAGGACAGACCACCCACTACTTTTCCGCGCCGGCAGCGCGCGCTGCGGTGGATTGTTGAGTAAGGATAGCATCATGCTCATTACTTTCATAATGAACCCTGTATAAATAGCAATTATCTCTAAATGTTCTGTTACACTTTAACTGCACTTCACATATTCTGTAAGTAACATATTTTCTATAATTAATTTTTTTTTTTAGATATAATTCTATTTTCCTTTCCATTTGGGAAAACCTCTGCGTTTCAGATAGGGATGCGTACGAATCGAGACATGTCTCGAATCTCGACTCGACTCGACTCGAATTCGAGACGAGATTCAAGTCGAGACACACTTTGTAAAATTCGAGACAAGTCGAGACAAACGTACGTGGAGTCAAGACATGAGTCGAATCGAGGTTGTTCGTAATAATCTCGACTCGACTCGAATATCTCGAAAATCTTTTTATAATTTTTAATATTATTTTGAACACTGAAAAACATTCACTGAAAAACAGCCTTGAAACGAATTCCAACATTTATTACTTTAGAAAGGTACAGAACATATAAACTAAATAGTTAATCTTTCGAGATCAAGATTTAATTTTCAGCTCAATTTAGGTAATTAAAACTTATAATTAATGTCGTGATATTTGATTGTACCTCAAATACAACAACAACAACAACAATAATAATAATAATAATAATAATAATAATAATAATAATAATAATAATAATAATAATAATAATAATAATAATAATAATAATAATAATAATAATAATAATAATATTTGATTATCTAATTTGTTTAAAACTATTGCGATAAAGTGAACTTCGTAAATTCTCTGAATGAGCAATTGGTTATCTATTGTGATTTAGCATGACGATGGGAGCGTGCAAATCCGTCGTGTTCCAAGGGAACAGCTCCTTGACGCCTGTACTGTGGGACGGAGACAAGCTGCCAGCGGCTTACTTATGCTCTGGGGAACATTCACGTGAGCATCCATGTGTCTAGTGGAGCTCGAGCAAGGAACCATAATGGCCGAATCGTATCGCACACTGCTTGCAGACTGCGTACACCCCTTCATGAGGACCATGTTTCCCAACGGTAGTGGCATTTTTCGACAAGATAATGGACCATGTCACAAGGCTAGTAGTGTGATGGAGTGGTTCGAGGAACACAGGGGTGAGTTCCAAGTGATGCGCTGGGCCCCGAACTCTCCGGATCTGACCCAATCAAGACATCTGGGATGTGACTGAACGCACGTGACCTCCCTGCCGGGAATTTACGGGAATTAGGTGACCTGTGTGTGCACATGTGGTACCAACTCACTCCAGCTACATACCAAGGATCATTGTGTAGATATCAAGATGCATCGCCGTGACAAAGGTAGACATACTGACAAGTATGTAGGTAGTCATAATGTTCTGGCTGATGTGTGCGTATATTTAACTAGTATATTTTGTTTCGAGTCGAATTTCGAGACGTCTCGTCTCGAATTCCAGTCGACTCGAGGCAGAAACTGTCGAGTAGAGACAGAAACATATTTTCGAGTCGAGACAACATTTTCTTGAGACGAGTCTAGAGAGGCTTAAAGTTCGAGTGCACTCGACTCGTGAGCATCCCTAATTTCATGCTACATTTCAGGTATATATATGATAACAACCATTCTGAATGCAGATATGAACATTTTTTATCAAGAGCTCTCTTTCTTCACAAGATACAAGACAATAGAAAATGAAATGAAATCTTTCAGTTTAACGTCCCACGATTATTTCCTTTAGTCTAAGAGAGACGGATGATTAACGTAAGTGAATGATGATGGAAAAATTTGTGGAATTAGAAAGTGGGAGGAAATGGGAGTACCCCTAGAAAACCCATAGACACGAAGTTGTCCACCACAAACTTACTTCGCCGGGTATCGAACCAAGAAGCACCACGCAGCCGAGGCAAGCGCTCTACCACTGAGCCACCGTGCCTCCCCCTCCCAGACAATACAAATCTCACGATTAATAAATATAGTGAACGTAAAAGACATTGTTCCATGTCCTATCATACCACTATATGCTCACGACGTTGAAAACGGCTACGTAAGTTTGATTGTTTTGATTCCGAATCTGAAAGAGGTTAGTCGATAACTCTTTTCACTCTCGAGATACAGCGTATCACGACCATCATGGCGAATGTTTGGTTACGGAACTGGAAGAATAGTAGGGGGCGCGGTGGTTCAGTGGTAAAGCGTTCACCTCCGGTGCTTGAGGTCCCTGGTTCGATCCCAGATCTCGCCGTGTGGGCTTTGTGGTGGACAAACACCGTGCTCGTGGGTTTTCTCGGTTTTCTCCCGTTTTCTCCCACTTTCTTCATTCCACCATTTCACTCATTTCTCATTATCACCGTCTCCTTTAGCCTAACCGGCATAACCGTGGGACGTTAAACTTAAAGATTTCATTTCATTTTTTGGAAGAATAGTATTCAATCGAATTTAAAAAAACACGAATTTTTTTTAGGGTAATATTTAAAAAACAAAAGATTAATTAATGGTTGGTGCCATTTCTTCTATTATTCTACGGATGTTTTCTTGTGGTTTATTGTCATTCCTATACCCTTTGTATTATTACATAAGTTTTCGTCTTAAGTTCAGAATCGATTCTTCAGCGTCTAGATTTGTCGTCTGGGATATGGAAGCTGCTAACTGTTGAAATGAAGTCCGTGTAAATGAACACAAAGTGTAAAACATTCTTATTAGTATCGCTTGCAGTTGGTTTCTGAAGTAGCCGCACACAATGCTTGTTACGTAACTCTGTATCCTACTATTAAAGAACATTGTTCAGCACACAACATTCCCACAATAGTATAAAATACTAGTAAGCACACTGTAATTATATATTTTAAAATAAAATAATGGTGATTTAGGTTGGAGCACCGTCATTTCAGTGTGACCCAACGTCATGAGGCAGTTGGAGCACTGTTCATTAATTTTCTTAAGAAAATTTCTCTCGACTGACACAAAATTATCCCTTTTCTGATCTAATTTCCCTATTTTGTTGAATGTACAATTCCTATCACAGTAGTCATATGATAAGATTAATTTAGTTATATGAAAGGTTTATCAGATTTGTTTTATTCATTGCTGTTTGCTTGTTTTTTTTACTTTTTCCTACTTTTTTTTTTTTACATAAAACAGATAAATACACCACAATAGGTGCAAGTTATGCTACTTTCAACAGACACACGCACACACACACTTTCACACACAGTATTGCTACTTTATTGGTTTATTTCTGAAGAACGAAGCAGAGTTTAAGCATATATGCTGGTCAACCAGTGAGCGCGAGAATTTCCCTGAATTTTCACGTCTTATAGGAAAAAATCCCTTGTTCTCTTTTTGCTAAATTTACCTACGAAATTTCCCTGGATTAGGAAAATTTTAGCTCAAACTACGAACACTAAGTTGAAGATGGCATGGTGCTTTAAAGTCCAACTTAAAATCCTAAGCAACAGCTACTGTATAGAAGCCAACGTGTTTACGAAGCCTAAAAACCGTATGGGCGGCCGCATTTCTTCATTGCCAAGAATTTAAGTTCATTGCCTTAAATGCCAGGAATTTAGGTTCTTGTTTAACGTTAGTATAGACCTATAGACCTACGTTTCAAGGAGTTTAATTCTGAAGACACACTCCACGTAACGAATTTGCTAACATCACGGGCGTCTCTGGTGAGGGGACGATGGGGACGCATGCTCCCAATATTTTGAAATGCAAAATATTCAAGATTTTATTTTAATTTAATGTATTTACTAACGACAGAATAACATATAAATAATAATAATTCTATTTATTAAGAATATAATATTCAGGCTGTGAAATGATTATGACAGAGTTCTTGATATACCTCAGGGGGTCCGTGAAGGTAAGCAGAAAGATAACAAATGCAATCGAAAATAATAAACAAGTTGAGCTAGATAGTACCATTTAAATCACTTTCTTTGATGCACCCCAAATTTTACATGCCAGAGACGCCAGCGGCTAACATGATGATTTATATATTGCTTTATGTATAAGTTAAAGCTGGGAACTTAGTCTCTAAGTACTGAAAGTGATAGATTAAGGAAGAAATTCCAAGAAAGCCACTGAAAAGACAGAAGAACTAAATTACCTAATGTGAGTGGTCTCTAAAAAGATATAACGAACTAGAGAATGGGGAGGTTACGCGGACTAAGGAAAGTTTCTATCCACAGGAAAATGAAAGGATGGTTAACGAAACAGAACAGAAGAAAAGAAATTGGATGAGTGAAACATAACATTCAGAAGGATAGAAGATGATCGAGAAGCAGAAAACATCATTCCCAAAACAAGGAGATAGGAAGAAAAACAGGAAGAGGAGAACAAAATTCCAACTAAGCACTAGAATCAGGAGGAAAAAGAAAATAATATAGGAACCAGGAAATAAGAGAAAAGGAAGAAGAGCCGTTTTGATGTATAAATACGTATTTGGTAACGTAATGTTGATATACTTTCCGTTTTGTATCTTATGTTTGTATTAAGTTCTTTTAATGTGTTTCGTTGTATTAATCCTGATGAGAAGGAAAAGAGAAGATTTTGATGATTAAGGCTTTAACATGAGGTTAACCCTGTAATGCGTAATGGTAGAATTGATCCAAAGATTTTAAACTTACGAAACTTCGTGAAAAACAAATTATAAAATTTTATTTGAAAGTAGGTGCAGGTAAATACGCCATGTTAAGAGTGTTGTACTTTTTATGGCCTTAATTTTCATGAAACACAAAGAACAAGACATGTGCGTTGCAGCGTTCCGCGAGCAAAAAAATACAATGATTGAACTGGCTTCTACTTTGTACCCAAGCAAAAGAAAAAAGTGGATACAATGTGGCGTATTTACCGACACGTGCAGGTAATTACGCCCACTACTACCCCATGTGCAAAGTGCCGCCAACTATCATCGGTCCGCTGTCGGCTTTTGGCGGATATATATATATTTATATATCTTCTTCTTTATATATATATTTAAACCTAATATAGTGCTAAACAAATTTTGTGCCATTAATAGAGTTACTGAGTCCTTGTGTAGAGCAAATTAAAATAACACATGAATTATTTAAATTTAGAATTACGTTTAAATATTAAATTTATCAGTTCTACGCATGAAACATCTTTGACAATAAAACAATTAAATAGTGAAAATTCCTTCTTACTTATAATCTACCACCTATAATAGAGCTTAAGTTGCAATTATGTGAACAGTTATTAAGTCAGATCAATTCTCGCGTATTCCCTAGAACAATACGGTCTAGTGATCTCTTTTACACTCAAGCGGAGAGGGTAAATATTGTCCATAGGTCTCTTCTAAACCGAATTGTCTGTACTTACTATCAGTTACCAGAAATTGTAGATGTTTTTTTCAAATGAGTATACTTTCAGATCCTCTATAATTAAGCTATTTTTGTAATATTGCTATTGTGCCGTACCATTTTGAGCTCAAATTGTTATTCAATTGTTATGTTATCTAAAATGTTAAAATGTTTCAGTGTAAAATGGCCTAGTGCTGCACCTGAAACCTATTATAAATAAATAAATAAATAAATAAATTACGATAGGCATTATCATCTTTCTCATCTCAACCATAGGTTGGTGGACAACATGGAAATTTTAAAACTTTTTCTTCGTTGGAAGAGCTGTTTTACACCTTGATAAGGTTTCTTCTAGATATTCTATTGTTGGTCTTCCTCTTCCTGGTTTTCCTTCTGCCTTCCCCTATACCCACACAGTGATCCAATCAGACTGGCGAATAAGATGGCCAAGCATGCTGTTTGTTCATTTTTCTGGGGCGCGGTGCCTCAGTGGTAGAGCGTTCATCTGCTGTGCTTGGGGTCCCTGGTTCGATCCCAGCTCGCGCTGTGTGGACTTTGTAATGGACAAATACCGTGCTCGTGGGTTTTCTCGGGGTTCTCCCGTTTCCTCCCACTCTCATCATCACCGTCTTCTTTAGCCTAACAGGCATAACGTGGGACGTAAAACTCAAATATTTCATTTCATTCTTCATTTTCTTCTTTTTCCTATTATCTTCATGATCAGTCGTTCTTTAGCTTCCTTTAGTACGTCTTTATTCCTTCCCCTTTCGGTCCATCATATGCGCAGCATTCTGCTCCAACTATGACTTTAATATATTATAACTATGTATTTAGTAGTAATATAGAGACTTACTAGCATCCAATATATATCACAATATACATAGGCTATCAAATTATACAATTATTTACTATAATATAAATATTCATAACGACATCATAATATGCCACCATAGCACAATATGTATAGTCACAGGATAGTATGAAGAAATAAAATAATATACCAATAAAGAAATGAGAGTTAGAATAAAGAATAAAATAACGTGATAAAGGGAAGCAAACCAGAAACATATATAAGTGAAGAGCGCAAAAATAATCTCTTCAAGGTAATATTTGAATTTAATATTTCAAAACAATTCTTAAAAACAGTAAAGCTATCGTAATTCTTCCGTCATCACTCACTTGCCTTAGTTGCCGTTTCCCTTAGCCTAAAGGACATAACGTGGGACGTTAAACTAAAAGATTTCGTTTTCCTTTATGTACCTGTCGTGACGCGGAAGAGTTCTGCTAACTTTTACATATAATTAAGGGGGAAAAATCAGGGTGTAAATTTTGTATATAAATTTACAAAACGTGACACGAACATTTCGAGACGAGACGTCAGAGAATCCTTCAGGAATCGAGACGAGACGAGATTTTAACAAAATTTGTAAGACATGACATCAACACTAGTATTATTTATTATAGGTTACAAATGAATTGAGGATGTGAAATGAATACAATTCAGTCCCCATCCAAAATCAAACATAGAACCATGCGCTTACCATAGGCTACTCCTTAGAAACTTCATTTTTACCACTTGCAGTATGGTAGATTGGTTTATAATTGGATTATAGTCTTGGGTCTATTTTAAGCACCGAAGCTATATGAGACGCTGACTTATAATTTAAGGCGGAACCCGAACCACCGTAATGCATTCAAGTTTTTCTGCTTTCCTGCTGGAATCAAATCCATGACCCCGTCCATCAAAGACGTGCGCGCTATCCACTTGTGGGTAGCTATAACATGTTAGAGAACAGTGTAATACAAAAACAACAAAGAGATGTGTCTGTGGCAATGAAAGTATAATGAGGTCAGAATCCACTACGCAACTGTCTTTTCCAATTTATACTCAATGCTGTAACAGAAACCGCTAAACTACAAACCGCACACAAGAAATACTACGGTGTAAATGAATATTTAGAATCACCGCAAGAACCACAATGACGTAACTTAACGAGCGACAGGAACATGAATTCCGCTTAACAATAATTGAATTAGTATATTCTAACTTTTACAAGCATGTTCTGGTTTGTTTTTCTTTGTTTTAGTTACTTCTAAGAGGTGTAGTTATATTTTGCTAATGTGTTTAAATAAATCTCAAAATAACTCCGAATAAGAAAACACTTGTCCACCACCTTTCACTTCAAGAATGGCTTGAAACAAGGAGATGCGTTGTCTCAATTATTATTATTAAATTTTGGGGGGCGCAATGGCTCAGTGGTAGAGCGTTCATCTCCGGTGCTTGGGGTCCCTGGTTCGATTCCAGCTCGCGCCGTGTGGACTTTGTGGTGGACAAACACCGTGCTCGTGGGTTTTCTCGGGGTTCTCCCGTTTCCTCCCACTTTCTTCATTCCACCATTTCACTCATCTCTCGTTATCACCGTCTCCTTTAGCCTAACCGGCATAACCGTGGGACGTAAAACTTAAAGGTTTCATTTCATTCTTTTTATTATTAAATTTTGTTCTGGAATATATACTATAAGAAAAATTAAAGATAGCAACTAGGGCCTAGAGCTGAATGGTAGTCATCAATTTATGGATTATAATGACATTGTAAGTCTGGTAGATGACATGATTACAAAGAAATCCAGAGGTTTTATTAAGAGCTTGTGAGGATATGGGTTTACAAGAAAATGCAGAGAAAAACTAAAAGTATATTTACGAAGAAATTAAACGTTGACGAAAAGCATTTATCTTGCGTAAATGAGGAGAACCTTCTTAGGCTGGCTAGCCTGAGACAGCGTCTACCCCTTTTCGATCAAGTGTCCCCACCGGGAATCGAACTCAGAATTGCTTGCACCGAAGGCATGGACAATTAGCGATTACGCGAGAAAAAAAAAATAGAATGGAGTTCTTCCCAGCAGCAGTATCTCTACAAGTAAAGAAAACAATTGAAGTTTCTGTTTTTTTTCTCTTTCGGTTATGTTCATGGAGTTTTCAACAAACTTAAAAAGAAAAGTTCGTTACTGAAATCTCTGTCTGTGTGTGTTTGCGAAATTTTGAGTTCTCCATTCTGAGCATCGTAAAACAACATATCTTCGAACGTTTTAACGGAGCTCTTAGACAAAACAAGTGAAAAAATTTAATAGTTAAAGAAATTATAAATGGATAGATATATTACAAGAATTGTTTAATGAGTATAATAATAAAGTACATAGAACAATTGGTATAAAGCCTGTAGAAGTTAATAAGAAAAATTAATTATTTTAAAGTTCCTTCTGGTAATGCTGTTGGAGCACCCTCAACTGTTTTCTTCTTCTTTGCACTGAAAAGCTTTCAGAAACAAGACATTCTAAATACATTAACTTGATTGGTAGTTTTCACAGCATGGATATTTTGTTAGTTTTTCTATCCCAGTAAGTACGACAATGACCTTTTTTCTTTTTTTTTTTTTTTTTTTTTTTTTACAACAATAGAATATTCCATAACTAAAACTAATTTTTCGTGCTTTGTGATACTGATTCCTTTTTCGATCCACCTATTTCACTGGGTGGGAATTGTTTTTACAACCGGCTGCGATCGTGACATCAACCCTCAACCTGGAGGATCAAGTTTTTCTATCGTAGTATTCTCCTCTAATCTCAAAGTACTGCTACTACTAAAATTTAAGAAGTTACGGATTTGCTACTAAATTTGCTGATCCGCTACTGAAAGTTACCAAACTACTGCTAAAAGTTAGTAAATTACTTCTATAATTCCCCTTCTTGTTCTTTTTGCCTTAAAAAACTCGAATGGCTGGGATCAAACTAGGGATCCCTTCCGTGTTCGAGTTGATTGGTGTTACATCCAACCACATTTTCCTTTTTTTTCTTCTTTCTTTCTTTGTACAGAATACAACTCGAACACTACTAGGTTCAGAAGACTTGTTTAAGATTTCTACTCTGTAACTTTAACCATTGTACTGATACTCTTCTTCTTTCCCAGGTTCCTTCTGCCAAGGCCGGATTAAGGGAAGGCTTAGGGAAGCTGTAGCCTTAGGGGAGTCTCTAGGTGGACAGGAGCCTCCACTCTGATCAAAATCTCAACTAGCTATTTAAAAAGATCATAGAGATATAATTATCATCATAAAATAAAATATGACCAAAAATATTAAACATATTCTCTTAACTTTCCTACTGTGCTTTCAAGAAATGCATTAACCGAAATCAGCAGGGCCCACATATGTTTCCTAGCTGCGGGCTTCCAGATGAGTTAGTCCCGCCCTGCATTCCGCCACATTCCTTAACCACAATATAATGAATAGTTTATATCTATTGTTTGTGATTATTGCTTCTAACGTTCTTCTTCTAATGGTATATTTGCGAAATTCATTTTTTAATATAATAAAAGCATGTTTCATGTAGTTGTGCTGTAAACATGGAAATCATAGACCTGGGAGTTACATAAATATACTATCAATAATAATATATATTTACGAATCTTTCCGGTAACATGTATGCTCACCGATTCTTAAATTATACACAGGTAAATGAATATACACAGACTTATAGACAAATATTTATCCCAGAATGGGTCAATCCGTAGTTGGAAATACTATTGCTAAATAATTGATTAATTTCCACATAATATATAACTAAGTAATGATAAGAAAGCACTGCATTAAGCATTTTTATCTGCTGACACATGGAAGTTTCCCTATAAGTTTTTATTATATTTTTAGGTAGCCCGAAATGCACTTTTAAAGGCGCTTCTCCGTAGTAATGGTTACGTCACTGACTACTAGTAGGAACACCAATTTCTCTATTGTACCCTTATTATTTTCAAACAGTAAATTATTATTATTATTATTATTATTATTATTATTATTATTATTATTATTATTATTATTATTATTATTATTATTATTATTATTATTATTATTATTATTATTATTATTATTATTATAATACAAATATTGCTCAATGTCCAATTTAGTTCTCATTAAGTATTATCTATATATATAAAAGAAAAGTAAATAACAAATATAAATAAAACAGTGTTGTAACTAGAGATCTTTGTAAGACCATGTTTCATAACAAAAGTGTGAAAAATGGTTGCTCTTTGCCCTCTAAAATCCCACCATACTCTTGCTGTTACTTACGGAACTAACTAACTCTTGTACCGTTGGTGTCAGAGTGTAGTGTTATTACATAGCCTATATGTGGGTGTGTAGAGCGTACCAACCACAAACAAAATATGTTGCTGTTACGAGTGTATAGTTCTTCCATTGAATGTTATGTTACGTAATGCCACATCCGTTCCCACGTACATTTATTACAACAACCTCAGAAAAAAACATATAGTGATCTAGCGTGTGCAAAAGGGGATTCTTGCAACCTAACAATATAGGGTTATCACGCGAGCATCTGTACGTATAAGTGCCTTTTCTATATACGTACGATATATAAAAAAAAATGTGGGAAGCTCTTAGGATTTATGTAAACATACGAGTTATTTTGAAAGATTCCAAGTCTGTTTGTAAACAACTATGACATTGCTTAGTTCGTCTCGACCCACTGCACACGTAATATGGTAGTAAGCCTACAAGCGTACACACATTATAGTAATTTGGGAAAAACAACGAAATTCCTTGCGGTTTTGAAGGCAACAAAAACTAAATTGATGTTCAACAATTCTTCCTTATCCCCCTAGAAAGGTCACAGAAATATTTAGATTGATTTTTCTCATAGATTGTCCATAATGAGAATTTAATTTGGAGAAATCTGTTACAGTCTTATTTCCCCATAATATGATTAGGCAAATTCATATGAATGGAAGAGAAAGAGAAAGGAACGAGAAAGAGAAAGAGAGAGAGAGAAAGAGAGAGAGAGAAAGAGAGAGAGAGAAAGAGAGAAATAAAGAGAGAAAGAGAGAAATAAAGAGAGAAAGAGAGAGAAAGAGAGAGAGAGAAAGAAAGAAAGAAAGAAAGAGAGAGAGAGAGAGAGAGAGAGAAACTCGGTTTTGCAGCACTTTTTCGTTAACCAGGCTGTCAGATCAGGGACTGATACCCTGCAAGGTACGTCTTGCGACCTTGCTGATATTAGATTCAAATATAAATGATATAATTTAAATATTGCTCTATTTAAAAAATGTCTTTATTTATAAGTTAGAAATCCAGGCCTGGAGTACATTAATTTATTGGTATATATCTATTCATATATTTCATTATCAATAATGTAAGGTAATATTTATTCTATTTATGTTGTATATTTATGTATATATATTAGAGCAGTATTCCCCCATTACTTAAGAATTAATCATATTATTATTTACAGTTTAGCTAGTGCTATCGTTGCTTTTCCATGCTAAGTTTTTCTTTTAGAAGCCTGTCGAGGAGGCTAGCACTGAAATCCATTGTATTCCAGTTTCCCTTACTGGGAATTTTCCATTCGAGTAGTTGGCGCTAAAAAACTTTCAAAAGAATTTTTGATGCTATTTTTTAAGCAGGCGAAAACGTAGGCTGCCGCTCGTAGCTTACCGCCACACGAACGAAAGTTTGAGATCATTCTTGCATTATTTCAAAATAGGGTTAATTCTTTAAATTCTATTTAAAAATAGTCTCCACTTAGCATGCCGCGTTTACGCTAACGATAATTCGAGTCATAATATCAGATAAATCTCAGGAAGAAGGACGATATTACTTGAGGCCAGAAGATCTGGAAAACTATCCATGGCTGGTTCTTTCCCATAAGGAGAGGGATCTTTTTTGTAAATATTGCTCACTTTTTGCAACGTTTTTTTTTGGGGGGGGGGGCTATCGAAGAAACGTGTCTCTTCAAACTCTTGAGATTAAAACTTTGAATAAATTCGCTCAACTCGTCAAGACAAGTCATCCAAAATCGCGACAAACTAAAATTAATGTTGTGAAATGTTATATTCCTTGGAAGGCAAGGCATTGCTTTCCAAGGCCACACGGACAAGGGCGCCGATTTCTCCGTAAATTTGGGAAGGGGGATTCAGATGCAGAATGTATATGTATGAGGATTTTAAGACAAATTACATTCAAATTATGTCAAATATTGTATATTCATAAATACAATAGGGGGGCCCACATGAGATTCGGGGGGCCCGGCCCCCCAGGAAGGTGCCCTTGCACAGGGACGGTGCGTGTGCGGATAATTGGACCTCAGATGGTGACAGTGCAGAAACTAAGTTCAACGAGGTCAATTTTCGAGAATTGCTCAAATTTAGAATGGCTTGTAGTGACGATCTCTTAAAGAATCACTGGAAGAAAGCATCGAAAAGGACCATTTTTGCCAATAAAACCACACAAAATGCCCTCATTGAGGATTGGGGATGAGAAATCACGTCTGCAAAATTGTCAATCGAGTGCGACAGGATCAGTTTTATTCTATTATGTTTGATGAGACTACGGTCGTTTCGCACACATCTCAGCTGTCTTTGATTCTAAGGTACGAACACATGGGTGAAATAAGAGAAGACTGCTTCGGTTACATTGATCCTCGATCAGCAGAGCTGAAAGGTGAGGTCATTGGTTCGAGCTCGGAATCCGAAGACGCAGAACCGCCTGAACTCTCACTGACTGGGGGTAAAATTGGAGAAATTGTTCTATCTTTGCTACGAGACTTCTCACTCGACCCGAAAAACTGCGTTGGTATTGGTACAGATGGTTGAGCCGTCCCGACCTCTCAAAGTCGCCGGGCAGTGCAGGAGATCCAGAAGGAGGCTTCAAACGCGCTGCACTGTTCATATTGCAGTCACAGCCTCAACTTCTCCATCTCTAGGTCGTCGTCAGTATAGTGCATGAGGAACTGTCTGGGAACAAGGAAAGAGATCATTGCGTTTTTCACCGCATCGTCAAAACGTAATACTGTCCTTAAGCTTATGGTTAGTGGCCAGTTGGAGACATTGTGTGAAACGAGATGGGTTGAACGGAACGACGCGGTTTTACAATTTCACGTGAAATTTCAATAAATAAGTGAGGTTCTACAGTGTGTTCCAAATGATCTGAGTTATGTACAGCAGCCAAAGCGTGGGCACTTTCTTCTGCCATGCACGACAGCGAGTTTATCGTAACTATTACGTGTCTTCAGGGTGTTCTCACGATAACCCTCCCCTCAATCGACTTTTGCAGAAGACAAATTTAGACATGAACGCAACGTCAGATGTCATTCAGGACACTATCGCAGCATTAAACAAGAAGCGTTCAAACAGCATAGAATTCAAGGCAACTTTCGAAGCAACATCCAGAATGGTTGCCAGTGTTGACGTGCAGATTCAAACTCCTTATCACACCCAAAGACAACACATCGTACGAACTTCAGGGCAGATGACACGACATCTTACTACTGAAGAACTGTCTACATTCCGTTGATAGAGTCGGTTGTAGAAGACCTCAAAACTCGTCTTGCGCAGGAAGTTTTAAATGTATATGGACTCAACATTCTATTGCCAACACGAGAACTAACTAAACTCTGAGCAACAACTTCCGCGTTCTAGCAGAAAGATTTTACAAAACTATCGAAACTCAAAAAAGAATGCGGTTTTCCCTCTTTAGTTCTGAATTTGCAATCTGCACTTCTAAATGGAAGAGAATTAAAGAAAACGGTGGAACTCTTTCACGGATTGCGTTGCAGGCCTTAATTACCAGCGACGAAGATCTTCACGTGACTATTCGAAAACTGCTGAGCATACTTGTAACCCTGTGGTACGGATTCCACGCTAATCAGTAGGTCTCATATAGCCTCGCTGCTGAAAAGGACGTTTAACTCAACATCAACTAAATTTGTAACCCTGCATTCGAGCGTGGCCAGTGCAGAACGATCTTAACCCACTTGCACCGACTGAAAACGTGGTTGCGATCTCGTTCTGGCGAAAAGCGGCTGAATGGACTAGCACTTTTAAATGTCATAGGGACATTGTCGTAGATCGCGACAATATTATATCGACAAATACGCTTTGTGTGGTATTCGCCGAAAAGCGTGTTTTGCGTTGTAACTTGTAAGTTATTTTGTCCTTTTGTTTAATTCATTTTACTAAAATACAGAAACATTATGAACGTTATAAAATATGTTTAACCTGATGTTTTTTCTAGCGAAATATTTAGTAAAGCATAGTCACGACCAGGCCTGTAGACAGAATATCTTTTCGGGGAGGGGCATTGTGGTGAAAATTCCGTAGCAATTATATCTTTCACCCTCTTTTCCTGAATCCGTTTTACCTTTCTTTTTTTTGGGGGGGGGATTTCGGGGAACATATCTCACTCTACAATAAAGAGCCCCCCCTAAGAGGTTTGGTTTAATCCGCCAATGGCCAATCCGCTGCACTGTAAGTGAATAGTGCAGTTTGGAGTGAGTCCCCTCTAGTTAGATACTGTATGTAGACAGATTAGAGATTCTACTACATTACAGATTTCCGCTAAAGCAATTGAGTTTTGGTCGTGAGATAGGATATACAAATGATAGAGAGTTAGGAAATAAGTTGTTATTTTAGATGCTTAATTCTACGCCTATAACAGAGGCTATTGGATTACTATTGCTTGTTTAGAATGGGAGTATTTAAGCTTCCTAAGGGTCTATGGCGGAGGTGAGTGACGCACGTATAGACTCGAGGTTTTGGTTCCGTCCTAGTGGTGGAGGAACATTTAATTGAAATCCAAATGAGTTTGGGTTCGATCCCTTGCTTATGTAATTATAGCATATTTAGGTGCTGTAAGAGATTAGAGATTTTCACACTGCAATTTTCATTTAAGAGAGTGTTAGAGTGAGTAATTAACTAAATTCCTTTATTTCCTTGAGTGTAAGGAAATTTAGTTAGAGCCATGATTAAGGCTTACATCCTATCCCTAATACCAACCTATCCTATATAATTATATGCTTAAACTAGATAGAATCCTTTAGTGGACTTAACTTGGAGTCCCATAGACAGGTTTAGGCCGGACAGTGACCTTTGAGTCTAGGTCTCGTCTTTAAAGTAAGGAGTACGGTCCAGGAGTAACTGAATTCTGAAAACAGTATTTTCCACAGGTCCCTGCTATAATAGAGAGTAATTTGATTATTAATGGAAATTAGGATTTCTTGAGGTTAGATATAAATACTTCCTTTCTCCATTAGTTATTGGGGAAGGGTAAGAAGGAAGATAGAGTGCATATAGGGCGGAGTGGCGTCCTGAGTTAACGTTAGTACCCTACCTTTTAATTAGAGTATTCTATTTGTAAATAAACGATTAATCTCCTATTTAATTTCTCGAAATTTCATTTAATATTCTTTGATATAAGCCAAATACCCTAGACATTATGAGCAAGTAATTTTGTAAGGACGTAGATACGAAGTTATTAATATTTATAGAGCTGTTAGTTGTTATCACTAATTATATAGAATTTATATTCATACTTGGAAGATTAAGAGATTAAAGCCAGAAACTTATTATAATATTTTTCTTCTTCCAACCCATACTTTGTTCATGACCAAGACTGTTTAAACACTATAGTGATAGCATCCTACCCGAAACAGTGGTAGGCCTACTAACTTTCATGAGAGGAACTAAATAGAATGACATCATGTTTCACTTATTCCTGAAATATTTATTTATGAAATACTAACGAGTCGTGCCAACTTGGAACCTTATAAAATCCTATCTTGAAAGACAGAAATTACCATTTAGCTTTTAAACTTCCGACGCGCTATATTAGTTACAAAAATTTTCAAAATTTTTAAGATACGAAAATTCAAACTACAATACAACATTTACTTTTTTCAATATTTGAGTGAATTATTTCTGAATTCCGATCTTCTAAATTTCTAACAAGTATTTTTTTCTTAATTGAAAGAGACTATTGAAATTTTTGAAGGAGACAAGCACATTTTGTGTTAGAATTTAGTATTTCTATCACACTTTTGTGCCATAATGTTCTGCTGAACGTAATGAACTAGATAAACTTCATTCTCCAATTATTCCGTGTGTGATGTTTTAGGAATTAGCTGTTTCTCGTTTGGTAATTTACTTTCTTTCTTGATTTTTTTTTTTTTAACTCCAGAAAAGAATGTGCTTTGCTTGTTGATTGTTGTTTTGAGATTCACAAATCCCTGAACAAATCACTTTCACACTAACATGTGCTTTCCAAAGACAACATTGTGACAATTAGCACTGACTTCACGTTTATCCACCTGTCATTAGCCTAGTTCTCGCTCATAGAGAATTTTATTAGTCATCATCATCATCATCATAGGTATTCTGCCCTTACTGGCAGGTCACTTGCAGCAGCTGAGAAGCTTCCATGCTCCACGGTCCTCCGCTAACCTCTTTGTCTTCACGTATGATCTTTCTGTTTTTTGATATCATCCCTTAACTGTAGTCTCCTTCATCCCCTCCCTCTCTTTCCCGCCACCATACCCTCTAGGACGTCCCTCATGATACGATTTCTTCTTAGGCAATGTCCCAATCAGTTTCTCTTCCTCTTCTTAACAATATCTAAAAGTGTTATTTTCTCCCTCACCATTTTTAACACCCACTCATTCGTTTTCGGCTCGACCCAACTAATTCTTTCCATCCTTCTCCACACCCACATTTCAAATGCTTCCAGTCGTTTTTCATTACTTTTACGTAATGTCCACGTTTCTGCCCCATACAGTACAACACTCCACACGAAGCATTTTATGGTCTTTTTCTCAACTCTTTATTCAAGGTCCCACAAAACAGACTTTTCTTCCTCCTAAAGGCTTCTTTTGCCATTCCTATCCTTGCTTTTATTTCAGGTTCGCACTTCATGCCATTACTCAAAACACTACCCAGATATCGAAAACTATTCTCTTGTTCTATTTCTCCCCTCCCACTTTTATATTTGACACAGACCTCTTCGTTCCAATCACCATGGTTTTTGACTTTCTAACATTTATTTTCATCCCATATTCTTCAAAGCCCATTCTCAGGTTTTCTAACATTTTATTGATTTCCTTTTCAGATACTGAAACAAGCGTCACATCGTCTGCTAATCTTATGCATCTAATCATTCTACCTCCTACCATCATCATCATGTAGGCTCTTTTTCGCTATCTCTTCTAGATAGCCATTAAATAGTGTTGGCGAGAGGCCGGTTTTATTAGAGTTGATGAATATTTAGTTTTTCATATATGCTGATAATTTTAGCGAAAATTTCCTTCATCTCTAATTGAAAAATTAATGCAAAAATCCAGCAAAATAGGATTTTCCCACGTGATTGGTATCACTGATACAAACCGAAGCCTGTTCTTCGCACGGGTAAACAGTGTGCAACCTGGAATACAATAGAGTAGTTTTGGTTGTCTAACCTAAAAGGCTCCTGAGCTACTCTTCCTTTTTTATTAACCTGCCAGTATCTCCTCAACCTGAAAATCGAAAAATTACGACTTCGTAAGCAATTAAATTACATGTGGTGAGTATCCATTTGTATACAAAATTTGGTGGCTTATGGTGACTTTTTTGTATGTGAAGATATGACGACAGATACACACACTGTCTGTATGTCATATGTACTTTTTAAACCTCCAGAATGTGTGACCTCCAGTTTTCTCTCAAGTCCAAAATAGAAAATAATAGCTTCGTAGCGATCAGATCTGGTGAAGATCTATCCGTTTACAAAATTCCTTTCTTTGTGAAAATCTGATGACCCAAAAATACGTAATACGCAAAGAATTATATATAATTCTTTGCGTATTGCGTATTTTTGGGTCATCAGATTTTCAGAAAGAAAGGAATTCTTTATATATATAGTAAAGTGATTAATAAAATCACTAGCTAAACCTGGTCTTCTACAAAACGCATCATTTACGTATGAGCATGAATCTCCTTGTCATTCCTCACAATATCTGCACATGTCCCTTCACAGGCACAAGTGAAAGACGTCTTGATGAAAATCGTAAAGGGTTACAATAAAGAAGAGTTTTTTCGATTATTTTTTCATTATCTCGTACCGTTTGCAAGATTTGAGCCTATTTCCGGTTGGAGTTTCTAATTCATGTATGTTCAGAGTTATTTTCTTCTTGCATGCAGTATATAATAAGCAAACACATTACACATACAATCAATTATAATGTCAGTGATGTATGGTGTTCATTGGGTAAAACACTCCAAACAATAAAGATTCATCTTATACTAGGGAAATAGTTATCCTTCGTTTTTTATTATCATTTGGCCACGTAACAAATGCTGGAGAGACATACTAAGCACATATACGAATGTGCGGTGTTGGAATGTATAAGTCGTAGGATATGATACTTTACTTTCTAATATTTCAATACTTCCAATATACCCCTAAAAAAGTAATAAAAAGAATAATGGCCATTTTTTAAATATTTAATTATAATGGAACTGAACAATCTACACAAAATTTGCAATCGATCAGTGAAAACGGCATCTTTCTAGAGCTTGTGGTTTCCGAGATATCGTTGTCTAAAGAATTGGCCACAAACATATAAACTTTTCTTGACCACAAACATATAAACGTAGCATTTTAATATATAAACTAGCTGAATTTGCGCAGTCTATCCAGCGCAGCGTTCTGTCATGGCTATTATTCTCCTCCCCACTGTGTATGTCGCCTTACTCACATAAGTAAAGGATAGAAGACTCACAAAGAAGTGAATTTCTATGTATAGATGTTGGAGGGAGTTTGTAGCAAATTTGTACAAACACATTTTGATATCAAGTGAAACTAATTTTTTTTTCTAATAAATGTATATCAATCTGAGTACGCCTCATTGCGTCTCTTGAGGCCTTTGAAGTTGACAGCATGCAATAGGTTTAGCCATTCAGATTTAAGCAATGCGCCTGCGGTGTCCGTCAACCGGCCATACGTAACTTCTGTACTGGTTGCCTAACACCGTAGTTTCGTCCTGCAACAATGTTAATCTTAATAGGCTCAAACCAGCTCCTAAAATGTTGAATAGAACAATAGTGACACAGTTTCTGAAAATTTGAATGAGAATTGAACAATCAACACAAAATTTGGAATTGATCAGCGCGGTTCTAGCACGTGTAGTTTTTGAGATCTCATTGTCGAAAGGATTGGGTACAAATATATAAATATATGAGCATTTTGATATATATGTCACAATGGATGTTTTTGGAAAGCTTCTTCCCAAGAAAACTGAGTCCTAAGAATTATATTTGCAAACAAAAACAGAACATAAACATCTCCAACTATTCAGATTAATGACGTAATTCTTGACGTAATCGGGATGGGAAGTCATCAAAAGAAGGCTATAATAAATAAAGCTTTATTTGAAAAATGTGTGTAGATAAATGTTCGATCTAATCAGTTAGATTGTTTTCCTGTATGGAAATGCTTAATGTATTTGTGGACATTTTTGAGAATTACGATTGCTTTTCTTTGTTTCTTTCACATTACCACAACAATTTAATTGTGACAAGTTCTTTCTTTTACAAGATTTTAAGCAGTGTTGTAAACTTTAATAATGTTGATCATAGCTCTAGAATAGATTCAGATATGAAATTGCTCTAAACAAGTTTATGGTTTTTAAATCTATTAAAAACAAAATACTGTGATTTGGTGCTGTACTTATGTAAGCACTTTAAGGAAAGACAGTAGAATCTGACGAACTTCTACACCCGAAAGCTGGAATGTTAGCGGTACTTTACGTAATAATGATGTTCTAACATGGTTCTTTAATGGATGTTGTCAGACGGTTTGGTAGGTCATTAGGGGTTGATGACATGGATTTGGAAAGTTGTTATATTTCTGTTTTTAGTTGTGCTGACATGGAAAGGTCATGTACTCTTTTTCGAGTGTGTATACGTGTCTGTAGAGACTTTATACTGGGTATTTTTAAAAATAATAATAATGGATATTTGAATTAAATCTGTTGATACGTCATTCTGAGAGAATAAAAGATTACACGAACAATATGTGGAGAGAGAATAATATATTTAACGGTTCGATTTCTATGAAATTTCATAAAGTGGTAGGAAATTATTTTATTTGTTAAAAATAAGAAGCTTAGAACACTTATAATGTGTGATACGCACTGGGATCGAACCCGGGACCCTTAACACTATTGGTGAACAATGTATTGTACTGAAAATGAGCTTGGTACCCTTAGCACAAGAGATGAATGCTGTATTGTACGGGGATTGAACATGGGACCTTTAGCAACAGAGGTGAACGTTGCATTGCACGGGGATTGGATATGAAACTTTTAGCAACAGAGATGAATGTTGTATTTTATGGGAATTGAATATGGGACCCTTAGCAACAGAGGTGAATGTTGTATTTTATGGGAATTGAATATGGGACCCTTAACACCAGAAATGAACGTTGCATTGTACGGGAATTGAATATTGGACCCTTAGCATCAGAGATGAATGCTGCATTGTACGGGAATTGAATATGGGACCCTTAGCAACAGTGGTGAATGCTGTATTGTACTGAAAATGAGCCTGGTACCCTTAGCACAAGTGATGAATGTTGCATTGTACGGGGAATGAATATGGGACCCTTAGCAATAGTGGTGAATGCTGTATTGTACTGAAAATGAGCCTGGTACCCTTAACACCAGAGATGAATGCTGTATTGTACGGGGACTGAACCCGGGACTCCCCCAAACACCAATGGTGAATGCTGTATTGTACTGAGAATTATTGCAATTCTCACATGTAAATTGGCGAGAAAAAAAAAACATATGGGAAATACGAAATGTATGTATGATTGAATGCTTTATTTATTTTGTTAATATTCATTATTTTATTCCTTATAGTTAACTTCGTGTTTACAGCCAAGTTTGAAATACGGAGCGAGTGAATTGTTCTTCCGTCTCTGAGAGAAGGCTGTTTTAGAATGAATAGAGTTTTATTTTTGTAAAATGCCATTATTTCCGGGTCGTTGCCTTACACGATTTCTCCAGGCATCCGTTAGAACTATGGCTTGTGACACGCATGTATAGAGTGTCAATGCATTTTCTAATTTTATTTCCGCTTGTACTGGAATAACCCTAGACACTTTCTCCCTTGTTTGTTGGAACTTTGACTGATGACATACTGAAATATTTTTCCATTAACGATGATTGTCACTGCGATACCTATCTGCAGTGATGAAGAAGACAGATAGAAATTTTATGTTTCTTCCTCTTTAGAAGATGTATTTTTGTGGCAATATCTGATTTTGGCAGAATATCTAATATCTGATGAACATGTAAGCATTTTCCGTAATTAGATGAAAACCGTACATAGCCTGTCCTGAATGTTGATCGATCGATACCCTGTCTGAATGGGATTTCTCCAGCGGTTGACGAACTTGAAAATAAGAAATTTTAGATGTCTTACCGTAACACTGAATAAACGATGTTAGCGGATATGATGAACTTATTTATTTATTTATAATTAATGAAATCGGGCTGAAAACCCGATGAAAACATGATGCTTGGGGGAGGGACATAATGAAATCCTTATATATATATATATATATATACAGTATTAAAATAAAGTTTGTTATTATTGTTTTTACACAGTTCCATAGTGTGTGTGTGTTGATCTTTTGTGTGTTGAACTTTTTTGTGAGTGATTTAACAGAACGAACTCTGATTTTTAAGGTGAGAACTTTTTTAAATGCCATGTATTATTCACTTGATTATAATAATGAGTTTTTTGAATAATTATTGAAAAACTACACGAGTTGCTTCTGAGAAAACATTATCCGGGAAATAAACCTACGACCATTTTTGTAATCATGCAAGAGGATAAGCTTTGCGATATACTGAAAACGCTTGAAATGTAATTGCGATTTTCGATTACTAAAGTTATTATTATTATTATTATTATTATTATTATTATTATTATTATTTAGGATCGTATGTTATACGCTGAACAAATTTATTTGTGAACGTTTTAAAATCGGTGTTATTTTATTTCATTCATTCTTTTGCGTAGCAAATTCAACTTATTTATTGGATTGTATGCGAAGCAAGCTCAGAACACTTGTAGTGTGATTATTTTATTCGTTCGTGTTATTTTATTTTATTGGTTCATTTGCGTAGCAAATTCAACTTATTTATTGGATTGTATGCTAAGCAAGCTCAGAACATATTAAAAATGTGAACCTACAAATAAAAGACGGACCATTTACTTGTAGAGTTTTATTTGCTTAATTATAGGATGCTTAATTACAATATGTTTGATTCATTTGTTACGATTTTTTTTAACTGTTATACCGAGCACTTTAAATCAGTTATACCTAATATATATATATATATATATATATATATATATATATATATATATATATATATATATATATATATATATATATATATATATGTACGTTGTACAGATGGGACTTGAACTGTTTAAGTAAGCTCATTTGCCAATAGATGGCATACTACTACGCTTTGGTAACACAACTGATAATCTTTTTAGGAACGCAAATGTTTGAACTAAGACTAGTATGTGCAGAAAGAAATGTTTTAGTCTTGTGGGGAACGCTTTTCCCCAACATTATCGTGTTTTAATAGTAAATATTACTGAATGTTAGTTATTTTGCGTGGGTGGTACCCACATAGCGCAAACAATAGCTTTAATGTCAAGAAAGAAAATTTACGGAAACCCCTAAATACATTGGTTATTGAACACTGTCTTTTGACTTGAAAACCTGTTGTATATTCGCAAAGCAAAAGGAAAATTACGTAGCTATAACTGACGGGGCCCATTAGTTATAGGCGATCCTAGATTTTAACAGTATTATTTTATAGCAAAAAGAGAATTATGTACGACTATTTGTAGTATATTTTTACAAGTAACGGGGGCCCTTCCTCTAGATTTTAGCAGTATTGTATTATAACGAAGCGAATTGAAATGATGTCCCTCCAACTAAGTGGCTTTTACTTCCCAGATAGAGCCCATGTCCCTCAACGAGGGGCTTTTTGCCTCTCAGATAGCCCAACATAGATTTAAACAGTATTATAGCAAAAAATGAAATTATGTAGTCCTATTTGTACTATATCCCTCCAACTAAGTGGTTTTTGCCTGTCATATAGATTGCCTAAATTTACCAGTATTATAGCAAAAGAGAATTACGTACGACTATTTGTAGTATATTTTTACAAGTAACGGGGGCCCTTCCCTTCTTAGTTATGGGTTCCTCTAGATTTAAACAGTATTGTATGACAAGGAAATTATGTAGTCCTATTTGCAGTATAACTGGCGGGTCCCAGTCACAGGATTACTTAGAAATTTTTTGAGTCCCCACGGTTATGACGGTTAGGCTAAAGGAGACGGTGATTATTTTATTTGTCGAACAATATGTGAGAGAATAAAAGATATTCTCCTAATAAATTAGTCGGAGCAACTTATTTTACGGATCGA
Organism: Thermobia domestica; assembly: GCF_964235325.1. Lineage (NCBI taxonomy): Eukaryota > Metazoa > Arthropoda > Insecta > Zygentoma > Lepismatidae > Thermobia > Thermobia domestica. The sequence continues at coordinate 10,074,004 of NC_137454.1, read as the reverse complement.
TTTCTATTAATTTAACCTCTCGTAATGAATTACTCGAACACTTATAGTGTGAACCTACAAATAATTTCGAAAATATTTTAAAAATTGCGAACTTGCAAAATAAATCGTTTGCTGTGCAAACTCGTTGTTAAAAATAAGGTGTTTGAACTAAATATGGGAGCTAAAATAAGCTCTTAAAAGTATATAGGAAGTGGGAGGAAACGGGAAAACTACCGAGAAATTTTCATATGTACGATATTTGTCCACCACAATTTATAAAAAAAATAAATCCAAACAATGTTTGTCATGAAAATGTTGAAATATTTGGTGTGAACCCGGGACCCCCAAACACCAAAGGTGAACGCTCTACCACCGAGCCACCACGGCCCCCAGGCTTACTTAGATTTTAACAGTATATTACATTATAGCAAAAGGAAAATTACGTAGCTATAACTGGCGGGGCCCATTAGTTATAGGTGATCCTAGATTTTAGCAGTATTATATTATAGCAAAAAAAAGAGAATTATGTGGGGTTGTTTTTACCGGTTCCCCATTAGTTAGTTTTTTAGAATTACGGGTTTTTCTGAATAGGTAATAACATAATGATGATGATAATTATGTTCAACTGAAGGGTCATATGTGTTGGTGGGCCCCCCCTTAGGGATTTGTAATATAATGAACGTTTGGTGGTTTACTGATAGAAGAAGAATCAACTATGCCCTCACAAATTATGTTTTATTAACAGAACACAACTGCGAGAAGGGTACTTATTTAATGCTATCAGTAGTATTTAATGGCTAAAAAAGAAATATATATCATACTGTACCTTTAAAATATAAATATATATTCAGGACTAATAATAAATACGTCAACACGGCACACGGCTTATACTAAACTAAAGTTAATTTAAAAGTTCTCCGACAGATGTCATTGTTAGTGGTGGGAGGGGGAGAACACTTGATAGAACATGATATAACATGTATTTGATGTGTACGCTTATCATTTTTTCTTACGTCGGCGTGCGTTAAAGATCACAGAGAAAGCTTTCCTGATTATTTAACCTATTTTAATAGTATTAAATAAATTATACAGGATTACCAGTATATTTATTGAGACCTGTTTTATTACAGATATTGAAGCTGTGCTAAGCGTTGTGGTGCTAGCAATTAATTAAAAAGTACCAACTATCCCAGCTGAGATTTCTTCTTTTTCTTTTTTTGTGGATTGTGAACGGAGAACTAAGCCTTGAAACGTATGTATTTCTTATGGTTATTATTATGATTTTTTTTTAAAAAAAGAAAGAAATTATATGGTTTTTAATTGTACTTGCCTTGTATTTAACCAATATTAATGAACAAAGAGACTCTTTCTCTCTCTCTCTCTCTCTCTGTGTGTGTGTGTGTGTGTGTGTGTGGATATTTTTAATAGAATAGTTTATAATTTAATATAGGTGAATATATTTACTGATTTTTTCATAAAGTAACTTGATTGATTTCTATTTACATATCAATGATTAACTAAAGATGATTATTTTTTCTTTTATATATTATTATGTGAGCGTTGCTTAAAAGATGTATTTATTTGATCTTTTTTTTTATTAAAGTGGTGTTGATTACTCAAAATAGTTTTTTCTTTGTTTTTTTTTAGATGGATTTCTTCTGCCCAACTGAAGAATTTAACATGATTGATGAGATCTACCTGCAAGAGGTTTTGCGCGGTCTCAACGAGTACCCTAGGTTTTTTAGTACGTGGAAAGCCATCATGGAATTAAGCAGACTTGGCCATAGGGGAACCGTGAGATGCGAAGCCATATTGCGGACCCTTCGTGTTTTTGAAGGTAATGATATACTACTTCTCCAGCACTGTGTAAGCAGTGCTGACGTATTGGATTTGTTTGTGTACGGTTTTTTCCGTAGTAAAGAATCATATGAATTGGCTCTAGATAAAGTTATGTATTTATTAGCTTGTGGGGAAGGTCAGGTAGATAGGATAAATGATACAGAGTTATCTGAGTTTTTTGATTTTGGCTCGCGATTTGTTTTGGAACCATGCTTAATCCCATCTGAAAATAATAATGCCATAGTCATGACCCCTCAAGAAACTCATAACTTGAGTTCTAATAATTTATATTTGTTATCAAATGAAGATTTAGCTTTCCTAAATGATAAAGCAGATGGGATTGGCAATTTAAATTCCGTTGAATTACCAATTGAAGAAGAAATGAGGAGATTGGTTGAAAATGCGGACAATGCTGTGGTTATACCCACGCAACAGGTCCAGGGAGAAAATCCTGTATACAATACAACTCAATATTGTGTACAGGATAATCATGACTATGGGAACCAATTGATTTTTTCTCCTCGGCCTGGACCGTCATCTGCTAGTGTCCCACCAATGGTTGGACATGGCAACATAAATAAGAATAGTACAAGTAGTACTACTGGTAGTCATAATAGTGGTAGTACAAGTGGTAGTAGTAGTGATAATAATAATGGCGGGGATAATCAAAGAAATAGTAATTTCGAAGTTGTAAGACAAAGCAGACAAAGGTTTCGTAAGTTTCATCTTACGGGCCATGAAATTATCGTTAGACCTGTGGGTGATGAAAGGAATATTAATAACCCAGAGGCCTATATCGAAAGTTTAATCGATTTTGCGTTGGAACATGTGATCTCCAATGCACGCCCCATGGACTACATTGGTTTATACGTTGAAAGTAGTAATAGTACTAATAACAAACCAGTGTATGTGCCGTTTAGAAGAAAGGACAATTTCACTGCTAGAACAGTCCTCACTTCAATCGAACGAGTACTAAATTCGAATGAAGTGTTCCTTTTAGGGGAAGAAGTATTGTTTCGATTCCATATAGCAGAGAATTTCCACGGACAAGGAAGACCTAATGCAATGAGTGCTGTCCAAAAATACTGCAAATACCAAGATTACTTGGAAAAGCGATTAATTCGCATTGAAAATAAGAATATGTACTGCCTCCCCATGGCCATAATATATGGAATAACAAAACATACCGCAAGTAGTCAAGTTTTATGTAATTTAAAAACAAGAGACTATAATAATTGGATTCTTAAAGCAGAAGTTCTCTGCGAAATGGCAGGAGTTAACGTTAAAAGTAAGCAAGGTTGTGACATCTCTGATCTGGACCTCTTTCAAGCATATTTGAAAGGGGAATATCAAATTGTTGTTTATGAGGAGGTTGAAAAGAATAATCGGGAATATATAGTACTTTACCCAGGAGAACACGCAGAAAATAAGATTTTTATCCTATATCAAAGAGGTAACACTATTGGTCATTTTGAACCCATTCGTAATATTACAAGTTTTCTCAAGGCACGGAAGTATTGTTATTATTGTTTGGAAGGTTATGATGAAAGGTCACGTGCACACAAGTGTAAAACTCGTTGTACTTTTTGCGAACATACTCACGAACGGGACTATACTGCAAACAGGATTAAATGTAATGCATGCAATAGAGAGTTTGCTGAGGGTATTTGTTTTGACAGCCATCTGACACATAATAAAGCGGCTAAATCTGTATGTGATAATGTAAAGCTCTGCATCGATTGTGGTATCATCTTTGATAAGAGGGGGCGAAAATCTGAACACATGTGTGGTGAACATTTTTGTTCAACATGCCGCGCGTATGTTGATACAAATCATACATGTTTTGTTCAGAAACAGCAACCTGTTCATACGAAAAGGTTTATGTACATCACCTATGATGTAGAGACGATGTTGAAGGCGCCGAATGAGCGCGGTGAAAGGGAACATGAAGTTGTACTGGTGTGTTGTCATCATGTATGTCACGACTGTATACGAAAAGGTATCGATGAGCCTTGTAAAACGTGCGGTGACAATATTGGAAATCGTTCGTTTTCTTTTAAGACAATGACGGATTTTATTAACCACGTGTTAGTAGAACGTCCTGTCTTTCAGAAAATCCTGGCGATCGCTCATAATGCATCCAGATATGATGGTCTCTTCTGTCTTAGAACTCTAATAGAAGACCAGCATATTGTACCTAGTGTTCTTATTCAGGGTCAAAAGATTTTTAATATTAATATAGGTAACCGTATCTTTTTTCGCGACTTTTTCCTCTATATTGGTGCTAAATTAACCAAATTACCGAAAACGTTAGGCCTTAGTCAAAATTTAAAGAAGGGAGATTTCCCATATTTGTTTAATACTGAAGAGAATCAAAATTATGTCGGTCCCTACCCTCCGCTTAAGTACTATGACCCTGAGGGACGAAGCACAGAAGAAAGAAAACAATTGGAAGCCTGGCACCAAGAACGTGCGGAAAGTGGCGAGGAGTTTAACCTGCAGAAGGATATGTTGGCTTATTGTAAAAATGATGTTAGAATTCTAACAGAAGCGGTCATCAAATTTAGCGATATTATTGAAGAGAAAACGGAGGGTTTGCAATGTTTCATAACATCATCAACCATTGCAAGTCTTGCAATGCGTATATATCGTACCTTGCACTTACCGGAAAATACTATTCCTATCATTCCCGCGTTGGGATTTCATCATAAGACCAAGTATAGTACAAAAGCTATGCAATGGCTTATGTATATGGAAGACCAATTAGGGATAGAAATCCAGCATGCTAGGAGAGGTGGGGAAAAGTATATTGGTAGGTACAAGGTCGATGGATGGCACGAAGGACTCAACGCTGCCTTCGAGTATTACGGATGTTTTTTCCATGCCTGCCGCCATTGTTTTCCCTTTAACCGTGACGCGGTTTTGCACGATGCACAAGACTCGTACAATACGATGGAAAAACGATATGAGCAAACCATGCGCCGCCGTAAGTACCTGAAAAGTATAGGTGTAAACCTGTATGAAATATGGGAATGTTCTTGGGATAATAAGATAAAGACGGACAAGGAAGTGCAAAAGTTTGTTAAAGAACGTTGTACTAATCTACCTGATTTTCTTATTCCTAAGAACTGTTACAACGGTGGTCGCACGGAGGTCTTTCGTTCTTACGTCAATTGTACGAGTGATGAGCGTATATCTTATGCCGATGTAACTAGCCTTTACCCATGGGTAATGGCGCGTAAACCTATGCCGGTTAAATCACCTAAGATTCACACGGGACCGGACTTTCCAGATGTGGAAAGTATTCACGGTGTAGTCAAATGCACAATTGTCCCTGCAAAGGACCTCTATTTTCCGATCTTACCATACGTTGCGGGAGGTCGATTACTTTTCGGCCTTTGCCGCACATGTATGGAAGAAGAAAACACTAATGAATGTACTCATAGTGATGCTGAGTGTGCTCTCACAGGAACATTTTGTACTCCAGAGTTACACCTTGCTCTTAAAAAAGGTTACAAAATAATCGATATACATGAGATATGGGAATTTGAACTCTTAGATCCTGAAGAGGGGAATTCAGGTGGGCTGTTCGGGACCTATGTGAATTCCTTCCTTCAGATGAAGCAGGAAGCCTCTGGTTTTCCTGCTTACTGTACCACTGAAGAAGACAAACATAAATATATCGAAGAATATTATGCCCATGAAGGCATACGATTAAATTATGATAATATTAGGACGAACCCTGGATTGAGGCAATGTGCGAAACTATACCTCAATTCATTGTATGGAAAGTGGGGGCAGCGCACAGATATGTTACAGAGTATAATTGTTAGTGATGAGGTTACATTTCTTCGGTATTTAACTACGGCAAGGTATGAAATTCAAAGTGTGGTACCAATTGATGATGACCATCTCATTGTCACATACAGAGACATTGAAAACGAAAACGTACCGTTAGCGTTTTCTAATGTGATACTAGCCGCATTTATTACTTCGTGGGCTAGACTTAGACTTTACGAACTACTGACGACTGTAGGACCTGACAGAGCAATTTACTGTGACACTGACAGTATCATGTATCTACAGAAAAAAGATGAGGAACCCTTGTTACCGCTCGGAAACTATTTGGGAGATCTTACAAATGAAATTCCTGAAGGTTGGGAATTTACAACCTTTATAGGTCTTGGCTGTAAAAACTACGCAATGCGGCTAACAAATGCCCAAGGGGATGTTCGCGATATATTCAAAATTAGGGGGATAACACTAAACGATAGAACCTCTCAAAAAATTAACTTTGAGAGTTTCTATAAATTAGTGTCTGGACAATTAGAGTCCACAGTAATAGAAAACCCAAACAGTATCGTTCGTAGACCAGGGTTCCGTATCTTTAGCTGTAGGGAGACAAAGACACACCGTGAGGTCAACAAAAAACGAAAACGTATTGACGAACCTGACGTAACTGACGATGAACCAGTACAAAAACGTGCAAGTGTACCTTACGGTTATAGACCCACGAATGAATGAATGTGAGTTGTATGAATGTCTCTTTTTTTTAAACCGGCTCGTATGCACAGCATAACCGTTCTTAAAAATATTTAATTTATTCCTAATTTATTTTAATTTATTCATAATTTATTTTAATTTCATATACCAGTGATTTTTTTTCATTTCAAGCTTTAATTTTATATCCCAGTGATTTTTTTCATTTCAAGCTTTAATCTTATATCCCAGTGTTTTTTTTATCCGTTTCATTAGTATGTATACTCCGAACAATCAACGATTGTGAAAATATTAAAATTCACATGTTCGAAAATATGTGAATGTATGAGTGTGAGTGTGTATATAAAGCAGAGTCTCTATTGTATGCATTCATTTGATTACAAGATGTTAAAGTTTCAACATCCCTCTACTATTTTAATTGCTGGTCCTTCAAGGGCTGGTAAAACTTGTTTTGTAAATCGGTTACTTAATGAATGTGATAAAATGTTTAGTATAAAATTTAATGATATTGTTTGGTGTTATGGCGCAGTAATACCAAAATTAGATGCAAATGCAAAAATACGTTTTGTAGAGGGGATACCTGACATGAATAATTTTGAAATTAAAGAAAATTCATTATTAATACTTGATGATTTAATGTCGGAAACTAATGGCGATGTTGCTAATTTATTTACAAAGTATGCACATCATAAAAAGTTAACTGTAATATTTATTATTCAAAATTTATTTCCAAAAGGAAAACATGCACGTGATATTAGTTTAAATGCACATTATATTATAGTATTTAAAAATCCACGTGATAAATTACAAATACAATATTTAGCAAGGCAGATTATGCCTCGGTATAGTAAAGAAGTCGTGAGTGTGTTCGAAGAAGTAACACGGGAGCCTCACACTTATTTATTATTTGACTTGACACAAAAAACAAACGATGCATTGCGAATACGTACAAATATTTTTCCGAATGAAATAATGCATGTGTACGCTAACGTAAAAGACATGCATACAGAAATTTTTGTTTAGTCTACATCAAGATGTTGAAGGTGAAACAACACTACAGCACGCTCCGTGCTCTGTGCAAATGCAAAAATGCAAAACGAAAACAAATTTTACAAAATGCTTCAGGGGATTTAATAAGAACAATATCTCAAGTAGCTAAAAACACAATAAAAGGAAACATTCCTTTAAATTCTCGTCAGAAGCAACGTTTACGTAGACATAAAAAGATCTTACGTGCTCTATCTCAGCAGCGTACTGCATTGAATAAAAAGAAGAAGTTGTTATTACAAAAAGGTGGTGCGCTTTTACCGTTAATCTTGGGACCACTTCTTGCAGCAGTAGGAAGTAGTATTTTCAGTCGTTAAATATGTCAGAATTACGTAAAATGATTTTAGTTCCTGAAAATGCTGTACATGAAATTCAATCAAATCTTAAATCCATAGATTCACATCAGTCACGTTTAGATGAAGAAATGAATAATACCTTAAAACGCCGTGATCTTAGTGTACAACAAAAGTGGAAATTATATCAACAAGCTTTGCATCGTTATTTACAGTATACATCTTCTTCTTCTTCACATAAGCCTATTACTTTACCTATCATTCAAGAAGAAGAAAAAGAAAAATTATCATCAAGTTCCAAACAAGATAGCAATACTTCTATTTTACCATTTGTATCAGACATTTTACAATCAGTACCGAAAACACTTCGTAGGAAAACAGATCTATTATTAAAACAGTTGACAAGTTCTGATAAAATTCAGTGGGATAAGTCTGGCATTGTACGTATTCAAGGAAAAACAATACCAGGTTCAAATATTATAGATTTAGTAAATGATGTTGTTCGTACAAGGAAATATTCAAGAAATCCTTTAGGTATTCATGAATTTAAAAATTTATTAGAAGATCTTAATGTTCCTAAAGAATTTATTGGTACACCTATTAGCACACCAGCATCAAAAGTAAATAGTAGTAGTAGTAGTAGTAGACAACGTATTCGTAAAGTAAAAAAATCTACTAGTCCTGCAGTAGTTGCTAATTTATTTAAACAGTGGAAAGAATATAGTATGTAAAAAATGACAAAATTATCAAAAATATATTATGATTATTCAAATCCTGATTCTTTATCAAGTATACAAACATTACAACGCAAAACAAAGTTATCTAAAAAGAAAATTAAAAATTGGTTAGCTTCTCAAGATGCTTATACATTACATGCACCAGCTCGTAAAGTTTTTGAACGTAAAAAGTATTATGTTAGTGCACCAAATGAAACATTACAAATGGATTTAGCAGATATGCAAAATATTGCAAAGTATAATAATAATTATAAATATATATTATGTTGTATTGATATTTTTTCACGTTACGCATATTGTGTTCCGTTAAAAACAAAGAAAGGTCCTGAAATGGTAAAAGCAATAACAAAAATTTTTAAAAATTTTAAGTTACCCGTGTTTAACGTACAAACAGATTTAGGCGGTGAATTTTATAATCGTCATGTAAAACAATTGTTTAAAGAATATGAAATTAATCATTATAGTGTTCATTCTGAAATTAAATGCGCGTTAGCAGAACGTTTTATACGCACATTAAAAGAAAGATTGTATCGTTATTTTACTGCAAAGAATACTTATCGTTATATTAATGTATTAGATCAAATTGTAAAAAATTATAATCATTCATACCATTCAAGTATTAAAATGGCACCTGCACAAGTAAATGATTCCAATGTGAATCAAGTGTGGGAAACATTATACGGAAATAAAAATAATAAAAAGAATATAACATGTAAATTTAATGAGGGTGATTATGTACGTGTTAGTAAGTATAAACATGTATTAGAAAAAGGATATTTACCTAAATGGTCACAAGAAATATTTATTGTTGACAAATGTATTAAGTCAAATCCTGTCACTTACAAATTAAAAGATTGGAACGGTGAAGAAATTAAAGGAATATTTTATGCACAAGAATTACAAAAAGTAATTATAAATTCAAAGAAAACATATCTCATTGAAAAAGTATTAAAACGTAAAAAAGGGTGGATGTATGTAAAATGGTTAGGATATCCATCAAGTATGAATTCGTGGATTAGATCAGATTCTATTCAGTCTGCAAAATGAATTCGAACTTTACACACGACTTTTACGTTACTCTTCCTTCAAATGCAAGTAGCAATCTTTTTGAGAATAATACTACATCATCATTTCGAGTTAAATTGGCACAACGTATTGATTTAAGTGATGGGGAATGGGGTGTTGCATTAACACAAATTAATATTCCGTGGAGTTTTTACAATGTTGGTGAAAATGAGGAAATTATAATTACTAGTGTTATCGATGATAAAGTTGAACGCTACCATGTTCCAATAACACCTGGATATTATTCATCAATTGAATCAATTCTACAATTAATTCCTGAAAATGTTCGTATGTTACACTATTTACAAAATAAAAATCAAGTTGTTATTAAACATTCTTTAAAATTAGAAGATCAATGTATGATTGGTGTTACACCAGGTTTACAACAGATTTTTGGATTTATTAATGAAAATACGCTTGATGTTAAAAATGTTATATACACAAAAGTTAAAAATGTTGATTTAATATTAGCACGTGGAAAATTTCCATGTGATTTGGATTATAATATTCCCAATACAATTAATGTTTGCATTGATATTGTAAAACAACAACAAAATATAGGTCCATTAGTTCGAAAACTTAGTGTATATAATGTACAACACGGTCATGTAAAATCTTTTGTATTTCACACACCACATTATGTTAAAGTTGAAAAGAAATATTTTGATACAATAGAAGTAAACTTAAAAGATGAACACGGGTTAAAATTACCATTTCGTTTTGGAACTTCAAACCTAACACTTCACTTTAAACGAAAATGATTTCTGAAAGTATTGATGATAGTTTTTACATTACATTAGTTTCAAATGCTAGTGCTAATGTATATCCTACAAATAGTCCAACACATTTTATTAATCAATTAAAAAATAATATTCATTTATCAGAATCCTATTGGTATGTAGGATTAAGTGAAGTACATATTCCATTAACATGTTATAATGTTACCGCGGGTGAAAACGTTATATGGTACAAATTTAAAAATGCAGAACCTATGAAAAGTAAAATTCTTGTTGGATATTATCCATCCATTCATCATTTACTAGAAGAATTAAACGCAATATCGAGTTTTATAAGATTTAGTTTTTCAAATGTTGTACATGTTGAATGTGATGAGCATGTAGAATCAGTTACATTGTCGCCTACATTAGCTTTACAATTAGGTTTTTCTGAAAAATCAGATCTTGTAAAAGAATCTCATGGATTCAAACAACCATACATAGATATCGGATATCCACATCAAATTTTTATTTATACAGATATTATACAATATCAATTTTTAGGTGATACAAAAGCACCATTATTACGTATAGCAACAATCTCTGATATTAAATATGGAAAAGTTCAAACAATTACATTTGAAAATATTCATTATATGCCACTTGCAAAATTTTGTTTTAATACAATTGAAATACTATTAAAAGATCATGCAGGGCGAAATTTGCCATTTCGTTCTGGGACACTGACCGTAACACTACATTTTAAACGCTCTCCGGCATCTTCTAAATAATAATAATAATAAAAAATGAGAGCAAGACGTGTTACTTATCATCGTGGGCGCGGAATACCATATTTTTCAGGACCTGTATATCAAAGGGGACATGGTATAGGTAGTTTCTTTAAAGGATTATTTCGTTTTGCTTTACCATTTCTTAAACAAGGTGCAAAAACTGTAGGACGTCAAGCATTACAAACCGGTATCCAAGTTGCGGGTGATGTATTAGAAAATCGACCATTTAAAGAATCGGTTCGTGCACGTGTAAAAGAAGCTGGTAATAGTTTAAAGACAAAAGCAATTAATAAAGTTGGACAGTTGCTAACTGGTAACGGCAAGAGACGGTCACGCAAGAGGAAAGCTCCTGCAATTGTAAAGTTTGGACCACCAACAAAACGTAAACATATACAGGACATCTTTTCATAATGGCGTTTCTAAATTCAAATAGTTTTGAATGTTGTACCAATGAATTTGATTTCTTTTCTATACCAATGACACAAACAGCTATTGAAGCAACTACAAATGCTGAATATCGTCCTATTTCCACATTAACCTCAGAAGGACCTATTGAATTTGTTATTCCAGGAGAAACAGGTGAATTTATTCATCCTGCTTATCTATATCTTTATGTACGTTGTAAAATTACTAAAGCTGATGGTACAACTTTAGCTGACGATGATGTTGTCGCACCCGTAAATAATTTCTTACATTCTTTATTTAGTCAAATTGATATTTCGTTAAATGATAAATTAATTAGTTCTTCATCAGGATCTTATCCTTATCGTGCATACATTGAAACATTATTAAATTATTCTCATGATGCTTCTCAAACACATTTAGCATGTGCCATGTGGCATAAAGATACTGCAAAAAATTTTAATAAATTAGATAATACAAATGCTGGTTTTCAAAAACGTGCTAATATGGTGAAAAATAGTAAATCTTTTGAAATGTATGGACGTCTTCATACGGATATTGTAAGTTTAGATCGTATGCTTCCTAACAAAGTAAGTTTGCGTGTAAAACTACATCGTAGTAAAGATAATTTTTGCTTAATGTCTGCTGAAAATACAAGTTATAAAGTTGCACTTGAGGAAATTATTCTTCATGTACGTCGTATTGATGTAGCTGCAGATTTAGCTATGCAATTAAATACACGAATGGGTTCGGAAACAGCCAAGTTACCTCTGACGAGAGTGGAAACAAGATCTTATACTATACCTGCACAAGTAAAGTCTTACAGCCTTGATAATCTTTTCCTGGGTAATGTTCCTAAAGGCCTGATTATTGGTTTCATCTCCAACACAGCCTTCAATGGGAAATCACATCTTAATCCCTTTGAATTTCGAAACTTTAACGTTAACAAACTGCAATTACAAGTCGGTTCAAAATCATTTCCTCCCAACCCCCTCACACCTGATTTTAATAATAATTTATACCTTCTAAGTTACTATACTTTGATTTCAGGTACTGGTATATATTATCAAAATTATTCACATACTGTTACTCTTGATGAGTATCCAAACGGATACGCTCTGTATGCATTTATTCTATCTCCAACAGGAACTTTAGATGATAACACGTGGGATGTAGTACGCGATTCCCCTGTAAATTTAAAAGTATCATTTTCAGAAACTTTAACTGAACCTGTTACATGCATTGTGTACGCACAATTCGATTCTTTAGCACAAGTAGACAAAGACAGAAATATTTATACTGATAACACCTTCTAATTTATTTAGTTGAGTACAATGCGGGTTGTTGTTCACTTCTCGGCGTATCATGATAACGAAGATGAGTTTATTATAAAAGAGCTAGCCATTGTAAATCCTGACGTTCCCTTTTTTCAAAATTGGGTTTTTAAACCACCATTTCCTTTAAATAACTTATCTGAGCCAATCATAAGCACAAACAAATATCTAGGTGAGAATGTGTATGGCATTACCTGGCACGAAGGGGATGTAGAATTTCACATCTTAAGGAAATTCTTCAAACATATTGTTCAAATACTACAACCATATACACATACGGAATAAATAGAAAGTGTTTTCTTCAAGAAATTCTTCAAAGAGAAGTTACAAATTTGGAAGAAATAAACTGTCCAAAGTATACTGCATTAAGTTTTCACGTTCATCGGTGTGCACATAATAAGCATCGTTTCGGACAATATAGATGTACTGTTCATGAAGCATTACTGTATAGTGAATATGTGAAAGTGTATGATTATGTGTTACATGTGAATAACAGTGATAATTACATACCTACTACAATTAAAAAGAATCTTTATCATGTATAGTGATGAATTATTAAAAGTGTTACTAACTGATAAAGTGACTGGTGCAAGTGTTACTGGAATTTACCCTATTGACAAACTTCCTGTAACGGTAAAACCTCCTGCAGCACTTGTGATTAATCTTGATACATCTGATTCTGCTGGTTCCCACTGGGTTGCAGTGTACATCAATAAGAAAAAACATGGATACTACTTTGATAGTCTTGCTATGGACATTCCCAAGGAAATAAAAAACTTTTTGTCGAAAAATACTAAAATGTACTTTACAAATATTCAACAATATCAACATGATAATTCTGTGTTATGTGGTTATTTTGTCTTATATTTTCTGCATCATATTATTCGCACTCAATCATTTGAAAAGTGTTTAAAATTGTTTAACAAGAAAATTTTGAAAAAGAATGATGCTATTGTTTATAAACATGTAAACAAATTTTTAAAAAGAAAACACAAATAATTTTTTTTATTTTTTTTATTTATTTTTTTTAATTTACATTTTTTAATTTACAATAAATTTTTTAAACTTACACCCATGCATTTTATTTACAATTCCTCATTACAATCTTGATAATGCATTAGTTAATGCTGTTGATCTTTCATATTTCCACCAATAATTCAACTGTTGTGCATTACGATATGCACATCCTGATTTCTTTACAATACTTGTGTGAAAAGAACAATATTCATTAAATGTATTTCCACATAATTCATTTAATGAAGGACAATGTTTTGTTTCTAAATCAATGACATTATCTAATGCAAATATTCTTTTAATCCAAAGAGATTTCTCTAAACCTTTACAATAAAAGGTTGAATTCTTTGGACATAATTGATATACAAGGTTTCGTATGCATGATACAGTATATCCAGTTTTGCTATTCCATTTCAATCCATGCAAATTTAATGTTAACCAGTCAATTTGTTTTTGACATCCTAGTGATAATAAATTATATTCAACTGGTGATTTTACCAAGCAATGGAAATTTACTGTATCATCGCATGCAGTTAAACAAAACTCACGAATAATAAATTCGTTATCAGACATTTTAAAACCTTGAATATCAATAATATACTGATTTACACATGGTGAAATGTCATTTGTATGAAAAATAAAAAACGGAATTATCTGTCCAACAAATTCTGTATTTTGTAAAAGATCACAAGTTTTATGCATAAAGCATCGAAATGAGATTTCACTATGTTCTTGTTCAAACACTTCAAAGAGTTCACTAAGAGTTTTGTCAAGAGATAAATACTTCACTGCAAATGATCCAGTATTATGAAAATGTCTACATTCATGAGGAAGATGTAACTTGCATTCCACGCATTCCATTGGATTATTGTTGTGTAAGTATACTTTTATAGTTTTTAATACACAGTTCACATTAATGTTTTCACCATTACATAACACACATGAAACACTAGCACTATTCGAATACATTTTTTCAATCTGAAATATTCGCTTTCCGTTTGTCTTTTCTTATGAAGATCTCTAGTAATTCCGGTAAATAGTCTGTATCACTTAATAATTCCACATAGGCGTCATAAAATTTTTCTCTTGTTAATAGTCCGATAATATGCGTGTTTGCGTACAAATAAAACACATCATCTTCAACACTAGGACTTGCTATAATACTCCAAGCACGGATTTCCAATAATTCTGGACGCGTCGTCATACAATCATGATCAAAATCATGATTAGATCCTGTCGTACAACCCTCACATATTAGTGTCTCATTAAAATTCCATTTTTCAATAGCCTTCTTTATACATTCACGATCCACTTTTTCACTATTACAAGAACAATCTAAAGCCCAAAATCGTGATGTTCTTGATAATACAATTGGAGATGCTGGCGGTGTTGGTGAAACTGTTAGCGCTGGTGAATCTATTGCATCAAAATCAAATTCTTCATCTGACGATGATTCGTATATTTCTGTTTCAGCATCAGATATTGCTTCAATATTGCTATTGCAAAGATCCTTCTTCTCATACGACTGCATGATGTATCTTTATATATTTTGTCTCTTATAACCTGTATTTAAAGTATTTTCATAACCGCAAGGTAATCACGTGTTCGGCATTCCCAACCTTAAAGTTATTTTTATTAGTTTGTCCCCAATTTGTGATGCTTATCTACCACGTCCGCAATCTTCCTTTTGTTCACCTACCGTGGCGCCAAAGTTATTTCTATCAGTCTGGCGGTATTCTGTAATGGTTACCAAACGTGTCAGCAATCTTCCTTTGTATTAAAATTCAAGTTTTAGCACGCCCTGCAAGCACACATCATCACTCTTACCCAACCGGGTTTCCAAAAGCGCGGGAAAAGTTCAGTTCATGTCTTAAGTTCATCAGCAAAAGACGTACGAAAACCACGCTCTGTATATGTACCATCATAGTGTATCATACCGTACACGAGGTTTTACCACGCTCACCGAGTATATTCACACAGTGTTCGAGTAATAATTACAAAAGAATAAAAAATACGATCCAACAAATTAAAAAAAGTCACGCATGAATAAATATTTCCCTCCCATCATACAGTATTCAGCTCCAATGATAAGGGTCCCGGGTTCGATCCCAGTGCGTATCACACATTATAAGTGTTCTAAGCTTCTTATTTTTAACAAATAAAATAATTTCCTACCACTTTATGAAATTTCATAGAAATCGAACCGTTAAATATATTATTCTCTCTCCACATATTGTTCGTGTAATCTTTTATTCTCTCAGAATGACGTATCAACAGATTTAATTCAAATTTCCATTATTATTATTTTTAAAAATACCCAGTATAAAGTCTCTACAGACACGTATACACACTCGAAAAAGAGTACATGACCTTTCCATGTCAGCACAACTAAAAACAGAAATATAACAACTTTCCAAATCCATGTCATCAACCCCTAATGACATACACGACACCCTCTGACAACATCCATTAAAGAACCATGTTAGAACATCATTATTACGTAAAGTACCGCTAACATTCCAGCTTTCGGGTGTAGAAGTTCGTCAGATTCTACTAAAGACACCCTTTTAAACAAAAGTTAAATTTTCAATCCAATTTAACTGTATTCCCACGAAATATCACATTATCATGACCATAATATTCGTCACTAAAGTACTTACTTGTTAGATGCACATTGCCTGGTCCGTCTCCCTTGCGTTATTTACTGTTGTAAAGGTGTCCAAAATTTTGATGTTTACGATACTGTACAGTTCTTAGTTTACGCCACTTAATAGTAAGTGTGGTACTCTGTTTTTTTAAGGTATCATGGAGTTTCGAAATCTGTAGTGCCACTTAAAAATATACACCTTGCAACATTGCTAGTCTGATAGTATTCTAGAGTATGTTAAATAATAATCCCCCTTCCAATATTTACATCCTGGAAAATTTCTCAGACACAGCTGTCAAGAAGGCCGCCTTGGCCGGTATTGCCTTGAAGCACTGTTCCGATGTCTGTAGCCATTTTAACACCTTGATTCGCTGCGGCAAGCGAATTGGGACCAGGCCATTGAAAATAAAACTTCACGTTGTAAAGCCATTTCTTGGGGACTGGCAGACGTGATCGCAGCCTAATCGTCGAGATGAAGTGGTCCTGACGTATTGCTATTTGATACGAAGATTGCACCGTATTATGAAGAATGTATTGTCCCTCTGAGTATTCAGCACATTCTTGTTGAATGTCCTGAATACTCAGATGGTGGATGATAGTGATGTTGTTAGCCGGGTACTTAAGTTCGTATCTGATTGTGCGGTTGCTCACGTTCTCTGAGCTGTTTTAGTTTGTTGTGATTGTTTTAAAATTTGCTGCTAAATTTTTATCTTTTCTCCCAGCTTTTAGGGTTGTTTTCTATATATTGTTATTGTTATATATTTTATTTTATTTATTCTTTTATCTTCTACTTTAGCTTTTGTTTTTTCTTCTTTTCATTTAGCAACACTTTTGTTCATTTGAACCCTATTCGTTTTAAGCTTTTTCTTTTTTAATCTTGCAGTCGTGAGAAACCGAGTCAATCGTGGACGGTGACATATAGCCTTGATGCTGACGTCCCCATTAACCCCCTACTCATTCATTCATTTATCTCCTACCGGTAGTTTAAAAGTAAAACTGGTCCACTCTGTATATGCAGTGTCCCACAAAGGGTTTACACTGTTTCAATGATAATAACAAAGATAACCTAATCTAATTGTTATTATAGCCTTTCGTTTGGTTTTGTTTTCTTTTCCATTCACTTATTTTGTTTTTCTTTTATTTTCAGTCCAGCTGCAAAGAGCGACAAATATTTGACAGGATGACTGCAAACCATTCTTTTGGGCATCGATAGTGGATTTTAAAGTTGTTTTTTTTTTTTTAATGTGAGAACATGAAAGAAGTGCAGAGACGATAGCGGGCAGAGTTTGATACTGTCTGTGCTACCGTCACGTGTAACAATATTTGAGAGGAAAGGAACTGCGTATGATGTGAAGAAGGGGAAGTTGCGGTAGGAAGAAATCAGTGGTGGACGAATGAGGGGTTGAAGCAGTGTTTCAATTTTTCGCAAGACCTCCTTAGAAGTCCATGCCTCAAGCTTCGAATGCATTATGTACAAGCAAATCAAGTGTTCATCTCATTTTAACCTAAGTGTTCACCAGGTCGTTTGTTGACCTGGAAACCCTACATTTGCAGGTTGCTTTCTTGTCATTAATGAGGACTATTCTGGTAGGCGCCTCCAATTTTGTGAATGGATTTGCGATAATTAACAGTTGACTGATTTTATTGTTTGTTCTGATGAGGCGAGTTTTAAATTGAATAGAAATACCAATCACCATAATCCTGTATACTGGGCAAGAGATAACCCTCATGTTCTGCAAGAGCGAGTAGTTAATCTTCCTGCGTTACCGGATTTGTCTAGCCATTCTTTGTTTTAAAAGAATAATGACTGGTACCTTAACTAGTTGCAGGAAAAAAAAATTGCCACTTGTTCATCAACCATACCCAGATGAAGATTCTTTCTTTTTCAACAAGATGGCACACCTCCACATTACCATCGAGACTTACGACAATTCCTCTTTGAATCACTTGTTGATATGTGAATAGGAAGACGAGGAAGTGTCGAGTTACCACCCAGATCTCCCGATCTAACGCCGTTAGACTTCTTTTTGTGGGGATGTCTTAAGAACAGTGTATACGCCACAAAATCTCGCACGCTGGATGCCATGAGAGAGGTGATTGAGAAAGACTGACTAAATTCATTCCAATGGAAACCTTATCACATGCTTGTCAGTCTGTTCCACAGCGTTGCCAACGATGTATTCTTGCCAATGGACATTTTGAACATATTCCACATTGGAACATCATCAGCGTCCAACATGTTGTGACTTACAAAAATCATAATTTATTTTGGTTCGAGTATTAAACTTCAAACAAGGGCCGCGGTGGCTCAGTGGTAGACCGTTCACCTCTGGCGCTTGGAGTTTCGGGTTCAAACCCTGCTCCCGCCAAGTGAACTTTGTGGTGGACAAACACCGTGTGCGTGGGTTTTTTCGGGGTTCTCCCGTTTCCTCCTACTTTCTTGATTCCACCATTTCATTCATTACTCATCATCACCGTCTCCTTTAGAATAACCGGCATAACCGTGGGACGTGAAACTCAAAAATTTCATTTCATTTCATAAACTTCAAACAATGTAAAATCCTTTTTTGGAACACCCCTATATTATGCAATATGTAATCAAAAAGTATGATGAATGTAGTTGCACAGTGCCATCTATCGATGTATAAATTTCAACTAGTAAGCTCGGTAGCCTAAACCTTTGGTACAGTCAATGTCGAGTTTGAACTAGTTGTGACATGTTAATTGGCTTCCAGAGGCAGAAGAGAAAGGACGTGTTAAGAGTGTCTGTCACGCGCCAACATTAAGTCTTGTTCTAAGCTGCAAAAGTACCAAAAAGCTCATGAAATGTCAAAAGAAGTTTATGGCTATGAAGCAGTTGTATTGAAGATTGTCTTCAAGCGGTACGAGCCAATCAAAAGGAGTCGGTTGAAAAGGAGCAACGTTCGAGACTTCCTTCGACGTCGAAAACAGATAAAAACGTGCAAAAAATGGCTCAAATGATTCGTTCAAACAGACGAATGACTATTTGAGAGTTTTCCGAAGAACTAGACATCTCGTATGGGTCTGAGGAAAACATTTTAATCGCTGGTTAAATGTGCAAATGGCGTCCTTCTTCAGCATGAAAACACGTCGTTCCACACCTTGCTTTTGATCCGCAATGTTTTGGCCGAAAAATTATTCCTGTCTGTTCACATCACATTCGCTGTGCTCATTGAAAGGGCACGACAGAGCAGCTGAACGCCGTTCCAAAAGAAACCTTCCAGAAATGTTTTCACAGTCATGGATTCAATGTTGGGATAAGTGCATTGCTAGCCAAGGACAGTATTTTGAAGGAAATTAAATCAAATTTCATGTAAGCTTAGTACTTAGTTTCTAATAAAATTATTCACCATATATTTTTTTTAATTACACCTCTTATACATACATATATAGGCCTATAGAATATAAGTCTGTGAGTGTGTGTACGTCACGTGTCGTTAGTTATCCCCAACCTTGATTCAGAGTAGAGAGACAATCTCCATTGGCTTAGGAAGTGAGTGTGTGTTTTTCGAATGCAAAACCAGCTTCCTCCATGGACTATAGATGTATGTATTTGTTAATTAACATCTGCGTCCGGTTAATTACAATAGGTGATTCACTCTTGTGTCTCCATTCACTTATCTTTGAATTGACTATAAGCTGGTTCATCAGGCATACTCTTTAAACAGTACATGAATTTCTTTTTCAGACAGCTAACTTTATATTCTCTATGTTTCTGGTAACCCTTTGAAATGTATCCTTTCTATGAACCCTACAAAACTCTGTAAATGTTGTAGAGCTCCTCCGTGGCTAAGCGGTTAGCGTACGCGTCTTTGCAGCGGGAGACCCGGGTTCGATTCCTGGCGGGAGCTCATGTGGTTCGGATTCCACGTTAATCAGTAGGTCCACGTCTCATATAGCCTCGCTGCTGAACGGGACGTAAAACTCAAAATCCATCCATCCATCCATCTGTAAATGTTGTATTTTATGCCACAATTGTCAGAAGTACCTGTTCTTCTGCACAGAATAATAAGTTTTAAGGGAAATATTTCAAAGGTAAATATACACTTTTTTTTTTTTAAGTTTCAGGATAGTTGATAATGCCTGTTCGATTTAAGGGGAGCCACAGTGGCTCAATAATAGATTTTACCTCTGGTGCGTAAGGTTCCTTGTTTGATCCCCGGCTAAGTAAATTTGTGGTGGACAACATCGTTTCCGTGGGTTTTGTCGGTCTACTTACATTTCCTCTTACATGATCATTCTACCAATACTTAGTAGTTGTTATCGAAGTTTGTCCACATACCATTGAGGCAGGGGGTCCATTGTTATAACAATAGGAACCTATTGTATTCGTAATAATGAAGCACCAGTGGGTGGCACCGCAGACAATGGGTAGAGAGTATAGTTGTATAGAAATACAGTATTGTTTAAATGACATATGATGACAGGTAATGGTTGTTGTACTATTGTATGTATAGTAGTGACATAAAAGAGAATAATAAAAGATGTCAAAGTTGAAAAGATAAATGATTTTTAAAAAACCTTGGAAACTTGTTGAACAAGGGTAAATTGTTATAAAGAATAATAAAAGAGAAACCTTGCAGGTGTATGTAAAAAATAATAAAAGAGAAACCTTGCAGCTGTATGCGTTAAAGAATAATAATTTAGGTGACGAACAATAGTGGATTGTTATAAAAAGAATTTTTAACCCGGCGGCGGCGGAAACGCGGACGCGGCGCGGGAAGGCGCGGGGGCGCGAACGGAAAATACCCGCGTGCGCGGGCGCGAGCGCGTGACGTCATTTGAAATTTTTATTTAAATATTGGTTTTAAAAAATAGGCATGTATAGTTTTGTTAGCGATGGAGAACCGTCAGTTTGTAGAAGACGTTGATGTGAAGCATAAGTTAGACGGTGAGAATGAATATCCAGATTCTCCAGATTGTACATTTGATGAAAATGAATTAGAAAGATATGAAAACGATAATATAAAAGTTTATGCAAGTGATAGTGAGGCGGGAATAGATAATGAAGTGTATGAATTTTCGCAAGATAACTCAGATTTTGAGGCGGAATCAAATGACGAAGTGGTATCAAATGTGGATACGCCGCCATGTTCACCTGATTTATCAGAATTAAGTTGGAACTGTGAATGTGGTGTTAATTATGTGGATGTGAACTGTGTAAGAGATTGTATACTGAAATGGAAACCAAATGATTATTTAATATGCTATGCATGTTATTGGCATGATACATGTGAATGGTCTCATGAATGTTTTTACTGTAATGACGACGTTTTAGACATTCGTGTTTGGTCTGTGTTAGTGAATCCTCGTGTACAAGAGGAATTATTTGACATTTATGCAGAAACACATACAGTTATTACCCCATTAACAAGAGATTATTTTAATATTACATTTGGTGAACTATCAGTGGATGTGAATGTACGAAAAGAACTTTTAAGTATTTTTCTTGAAAAAGACAGATCGAACGACTATAGTGAAGTGTGTTAAGAAAACGTACTGTACATAATGTATTTCGAAAATAATTTTTGTGTATCATGTAGTGAAGAACATATTAGTGAAGTTTGTGTTTTAAAAACTATAAGTGCATACTTACGCTTTAATAATAATATTTCTTGTGAACAATGTTTGCTGCATCTTGAACATCAATGTTTATTTCATCATGATATTGGAACTTTTGCTGTAGGATATTTATCCAACGATATAACTCTTATTGATTTATTTGAAGTGTTTGAAGAACACCATAGTGAAATTTCAAGTATAAACTTTACACGCAAAGTGCGTGATTGTTTAAAGAACACTGAATTTATTGGACAAATTATACCATTTTTCTTAGAACGTAAACATAAAATTTCACCAGGTGTTAATGAATATATTATTGACATACAAGGTTTTAAGATTTCAAATCATGAATTTATTATACGTGAATTTTGTTTAACTGCGTGTGATGATACAGTAAATTTGCATTGTTTAATAAAATCACCAGTAGAATACAATATACTTCCATTAGGTTGTCAAAAACAAATTGAATGGTTAACATTAAACTTACACGGTTTAACTTGGAATGATAAATGCGGTTATACTGTATCACACATACGTAACCTTATATATCAACTTTGTAAACAAGATGCAACCTTTTATTGTAAAGGTGCAGAAAAAACACTTTGGATTAAAAATATTTTTGCACTAGCTAATGTTATTGATTTGGAAAGTAAACAGTGTCCAACATTAAACACATTGCATGCAAACGTATTTAATGATTATTGTACTTTTCATGAACAAAATATTAAACTTGATAAAAAATCAGGATGTGCATTTCGTAATGCACAACAGTTATGTTATTGGTGGAAGTTTCAACGTACTATAACATTAACTAATGCATTTGCAAAGTTGTAAAAAGGATATATGATATGTTCTTGTAAATAAAAATACAAGATTTTAAATTGTAAATAAAAAAAATTTTATTAAACTAATCTACTTGTTTTTTCTTTTTCATTATATTGGTTACATGATTGAATACAATTTTATCATTTTGTTTAAGATTATTTGTTTTGAACAAATTTAAACATTCGTTAAAGCTTTTCTTTCGTACAATATGATGCAGAAAGTACAACACAAATTGTCCACACAAGATTGAATTATCATCTTGATATGCGGAACTATTTGTAAAATATATTTTACAATTTTTATTTAAAAAAGTTTTTATTTCTTTTGGAAATGGTAATGCTAGGCTATCGAAATAGTATCCTCTTTGATTTTCATCAATGAATACACACACCCAATGTGTACCACTTGAAGATGAATTGCTTAAATTTATAATAAGTCCAGCTGGTGGTTGTACAGTTTTTGGTATTCTATCAATAGGATAAATGCCATGCACATTTGCACCAGTAAGTTTATCACGAAGTAACACTTTTATTAAATCATCCGTGTACATAACTTTTGTTTTTTAAATTCACATCACTTCACTTCACTTTATACGCGTATATGTTGGAAGACCTAGTGGAGTATATGGAATATTCTCATAAAACGAAATAACATGTTTAAAATATTCATGACAGATTTTTTATAACTTTTCCAATAACGATGAATGGTGCTAACGCATAAAAAATACTTTTGAGAAACTTCATAGTATGATACCTTGCAACTCTTTGAATAATCAAGCACAAATATTACAATATACAATGTTTAACGCACGTTGTACCAGTAGGACACATGTAATTCATATGCTTAGAAGTGAACAGTTATACTTCTTTTATTAAAATGATACTTTTAAAAAGTATTATCAGTATATATATTTCTATCTTTATCAATTTGAATTAAAGAATCAAACTGAGCGTAAACAATACATGTTATAGGCTCAGTTAAATTTTCAGAAAAGGAAACTAACATTTACAGGCGCATCACGCACAAGGTCCCAAGTGCAGTCATCTAATGTTGCTGTAGGTGATAGAATAAATGCATAAAGAGTATAGCCGTGTGGATATTCTTCAGGAGTAATAGTATGTGCATCATCTTTATAATATAAACCAGTACCGGAAAACAGAGAATGGTAACTTAGAAGATACAAATTGTTTTTAAAATCGGGGGTGAGGGGACTGGGAGGAAAAGATTTTGATCCAACTTGTAGCTGCAGTTTGTTAACGTTAAAGTGTTGAAAATGAAATGGATTTAGTTCAGATTTTCCATTAAATGCCGAATTGGAAACAAACCCGATAACAACACCTTTAGGTACGTTACCCAGAAAAATATTATCAAGATTGTATGAATTAACGTTTGCAGGAATAGTATACGATCTTGTTTGTACTCTTGTAAGGGGATATTTTGTTGTTTCGTGATTCATATTAGTATTGATTTCCATTGCCAAATGAGGTGCAACATCAATGCGACGTATATGTAGAGTAACATCTTCAAGTTTTACTTTATAAGAAGTATTTACAGGAGATAATAAACAAAAAGCATCTTTACTACGATGTAATTTTATACGAAGACCTACTTTATTTACAAGTGCTCTTGGTAATCCAGCAATATCTGTATACAGACGACCATACATTTCAAATGATTTACTATTTTTAATATAATTAGCACGTTGTTGAAAACCTACATTAGCATTACCTATGGTATCAAATTGTTTAGCGGTATCTTTATACCACATACCTAATTTTAAATGCGTATCAGAAGCATCACGGGAATAATTTAATAATGTTTCAAGGTATGCACGATAAGGATAAAATCCTGATGAAGAAGTAATTAATTTATCATTTAATGAAATGTCAATTTGACTAAATAATGAATGTAGGAAATTATTTGTTGGTGCTACAACATCAGTGTCAGCTAATAGTGTGTCATCAGGTTTTGTAATTTTACAACGTACGTAAAGATAAAGATATGCAGTATGAATAAATTCTCCTGTTTCACCGGGAATAAAAAATTCAATAGGTCCATCAGAACTTAATGTTGAAATTGGACGATATTCAGCATTAAAGCAAGATTCAATTGCAGTTTGTGTCATTGGAGTACTAAATAAATCGAAATCGTTGGTACAGCATTCCACACTGTTTGAATTAAGTAGTGCCATTATGAAAATATATCTGTAACACGACTTATTTTTCTTTTTACTTTTCTTTTGCTTTTGCTTTTGTTTGTACGCTTACGTTTAGTTGGAGGTCCAAAACGAATAATTGCCGGAGCTTTACGCTTGCGTGGCCGTCTCTTACCACTTCCAGTTAATAACTGACCAACTTTGTTAACAGCTTTTGTCTTTAATGTTTCACCAGCTTGTTTTACACGTGCACGAACAGATTCTTTAAATGGTTTATCTTCTAATACATCACCCGCTACTTGTATTCCCGTTTGTAATGCTTGTCGACCTAAAGTTTTTGCACCCTGTTTAAGAAATGGTAATGCAAAACGAAATAATCCTTGGAAGAAACTACCTATACCATGTCCCCGTTGATATACAGGTCCTGAAAAGTATGGGATACCATGTCCGTATTGTCGTCTAAATTTCATTTTTAAAATATAATTAATTAATTACTTTTTATTAGGAGAGCGCTTAAAATGAAGTGTAACACTTAGTGTCCCAGAACGAAATGGCAAATTTCGTCCTGCATGGTCTTTTAATAGTATTTCAATACTGTTAAATGAAAACTTTGCAAGTGGAAGATAATGAATATCTTGAAATGTTAATGTTTTGACTTTACCGTATTTTACATTTGATATTGTTGCAATACGTAATAAAGGTGCTTTTGTATCACCTAAAAACTGATATTGTATGATATCAGTATAAATAAAAATTTGATGTGGATATCCAATATCAACATATGGTTGTTTAAATCCACGTTTATACAAAACAAGATCTTTATGTTGACGAAGTCCTAATTGCATTGCTAATGTTAATGGTAATAAGGCCGATTCAACACGATCACTACAATCTACTTGTACAATATTTGATATAGAAAATTTTATATCTTTTGATATTTTATTTAATTCATCAATGATATGATGTGCAGAGTGATAATATCCACTTACAATTTTACCTTTTTGTGCTTCTTCATTTTTTATTTTATACCACATAACATTTTCTCCATCGTTAACATTATAACATGTTAAAGGAACATGTAATTCACTTAATCCTACATGCCAATCGGTTTCTGATAATTGAATATTATTTTTTAGTTGATTAATAAAATGTGTTGGACTATTTGTAGGATATACATCAGTACTTGCGTTTGATACAAGTGTAATGTGAAAACTATCATCAATACTTTCAGAAATCATTTTCGTTTAAAGTGAAGTGTTAAGTTTGAAGTTCCAAATTGAAATGGCAATTTTAAACCGTGCTCATCTTTTAAGTTTACTTCAATCGTATTAAAATAAGATTTTACAACTTTAACATATTGTGGTGTGTGAAATAGAAAACATTTTACATCCCCGTGCTCAATATTATAGGCACTAACTTTACGAAGTACTGGTCCAATATTTTCTTGTTGTTTTACAATATCAACACAAACATTAAAAACGTTTGGTATATTATATTCTAAATTGCATGGAAATTTTGCACGTGTTACGGTTGGAACATCTTCATTAAATGGTTTTACAAAGACAGCATCTGTAAACTCTGTTGTATTTTCATTTATAAATCCAAGTAAATGTTGTAAGCCACGTGTCATTGCAATAACACAAAAATCTTTTAATTTTAAAGAATGTCTAATTCCAACTTGATTTTTATTTTTATAATATTTTAACATACGTAATTCCTCAGGAATCATTTCTAAAATGGATGAAATAGAAGTATAGTATCCTGGTGTAATATCAACATCTACAATTTCAAGTTCATCATTAACGATGGTTTCAATTACAATTTTTTCATTTTTACCAACATTATAAAAACTAAGAGGAACATTAAGTTGCGTTAAGGCAACATACCATTCTCCTTCACTTAAGTGAATAGGTTGTGCTAACTTTACTATAAATGAAGAAGTTGTATTATTAGTAAAAATTTCACTACTAGCATTTGAAGGAAGAGTAACATAGAAATCATGTTCTATCATTGAACTCATTTTGAAGACTGAACAGAATTTGTTTTAATCCATGAATTCATACTTGATGGATATCCCAACCACTTTACATACATCATATCTTTTTTTCGTTTTAGTACTTTTTCAATTAAAAATGTTTTGTTTGAATTTACATTTACTTTTTGTAATTCTTCTGTGTAAAATATTCCTTTAATTTCCTCATCATTCCAATCTTTTAATTTATATGTAATAGGATTTGTCGGAATACATTTATCAACAATAAAAATTTCTTGTGACCATTTTGGTAAATATCCCTTTTCTAATTTATATTTATATTTACTAACACGCACATAATCACCAGGTTGAAATTTACATGTTAATTTCTTTTTATTTGTTTTATCACCGTACAACGTATTCAAAACTTGATCAACATTAGAATGATTTACATTTGCTGGTGCCATTTTAATACTACTATGATACGAATGATTATAATTTTTTACAAATTGATCTAACACATCTATATAACGGTATGTATTTTTAGCCGTAAAATAACGATATAATTTTTCTTTTAATGTTCTTATAAAGCGTTCAGCTAATGCACATTTAATTTCTGAATGTACACTATAATGATTAATTTCGTATTCTTTAAATAAACGTTTTACATGTTGATTATAAAATTCTGTACCTAAATCCGTTTGTACATTAAACACGGGTAGTTTAAAATTTTTTAAAATTTTTTTGATTGCTTTTGCCATTTCAGGACCTGTTTTTGTTTTTAAGGGAACACAATACGCATACCGTGAAAAAATATCGATACAACATAATATATACTTATAATTTTTGTTATACTTGGCAATATTTTGCATATCTGCTAAATCCATTTGTAATGTTTCATTTGGTGCACTAACATAATATTGTTTACGTTCAAATACTTTACGTGCTGGTGCATGTAATGTATATGCATCTTGAGATGCTAACCAATTTTTAATTTTCTTTTTTGATAATTTTGTTTTTCCTTGTAATGTTTTAATACTTGATAAAGAAGCAGGATTCGTATAATCATAATATAATTTTGACAACTTTCCCATTTTTATTTACATTTTATATTCCTTCCAGTTTTTAAAAATATTTGTTACTAGTGTTGGACTTTGTGATTTTTTAACTTTGTTATGTGATTTCACTATAGGAGTAGAAATAAATTCACGTGGTACATTAAGATCATCCAATAAATTTTTAAACTCGTGAATGCCTATAGGATTTCTTGAATATTTTCGTGTACGAACAACATCATTTATTAAATCAATAATATTAGAACCTGGTATTATTTTTCCTTGAATACGTACTGTTCCTGATTGATCCCAATGAATTTTATCAGAACTTGTTAACTGTTTTAATAATAGATCTGTTTTCCTTCGTTGTGTTTTTGGTACTGATTGTAAAATGTCTGATACAAAGGGTAAAATAGAATTATTTTTTTCTTCTTGAGATGATAATGATGATGATGTTTGAGGAACATCTTTTTCAATAATAGGTAATGTAATTGGGTTTTGTGAAACTGATGAAGTATAATTTAAATATTGTTGTAATGCTTGCTGATACAATTTCCATTTTTCATCAATACTAAGATTACGACGTTGTAAAATACTACTCATTTCTTCATCTAAACGCGATTGATGTGAATCTATTGATTTTATATCTGCATGCATTTGTTGCATTGCATTTTCAGGCACTAATATCATTTTACGAAATTCAGACATACTTATCTTCCAAACAAACTACTTGCTACTGCACCAAGTAATGGTCCTAAAATTAATGGTAAAAATGCACCACCTTTTTGCAATAAAATTTTCTTTTTCTTATTAAGTGCTGTACGTTGTGCAGATAAAGCACGCAAGATCTTTTTATGTCTACGTAAACGTTGCTTCTGACGCGAATTCAACGGAATGTTTCCTTTTATTGTATTTTTAGCAACTTGTGAAATAGTACGTATTAAATCACCAGATGCATGTTGTATAATTTGTTTTCGCTTTGCGCTTTTGCATTTGCACAAAGCACGGAGAGTATCAAAGTGTTGTTTCACCTTCAACATCTTAAACTAAACTAAAGGTAAACAATTGAATTACTGTCTTTTACATTTGCATATACATGCAGTGTTTCATTAGGAAAAATATTTGTACGTAATCGTAATGCATCATTTGTTTTTTGAGTTAAGTCAAATAACAAATAAGTGTGAGGTTCACGTGTTACATCTTCGAACACATTCACAACTTGTTTACTATATCGTGGCATAATTTGTCTTGCTAAATATTGTATTTGTAATTTATCACGAGGATTTTTAAATACTATAATATAATGTGCATTTAAACTTATATCACGAGCATGTTTTCCTTTTGGAAATAAATTTTGAACAATAAATATTACTGTTAATTTTTTATGATGTGCATATTTTGTAAATAAGTTTGCAACATCACCATTGGTTTCAGACATTAAGTCATCTAATATTAATAATGAATTTTCTTGTATTTCAAAATTATTCATATCCGGAATTCCTTCTATAAATCGAATTTCTGAACTTGCATCTAAATTTGGTATGACTGCACCATAACACCAAACAATTTCATTAAATTTCATAGTAAACATTTGATCACGTTCATTTAATAATCGATTTACAAAACATGTTTTACCTGCACGTGAAGGGCCAGCAATTAAAATGGTTGATGGATGTTGAAACTTTAACATCTTGTATTAAACTGAATGCACACAATAGATACTTTACTTTATATACACTCATTCACGCACTCATTCACACAATTAACAACATAAATTAAAAATAAATTAAGAATAAGTTAAACAATAAATATTAAAGCTTGAAATGACTAGAATATGAATGAATGACTAGAATAAATGAATGACTAGAATGAAATGTATACTTTGGTTTACAATGTATGAGTTTGCACGGCAAACGATAAAATAAATAAATAAAAAAAAATAAATAAATAAAAACAATCACTTATAAGCCAAGCTAAAATTATTATTGTACATATCCATGAGGTAAACTTTTGTCTTTGGTACTGGTTCGTCACTTTGTATATCGTCAATACGTTTACGTTTTTTGTTTACCTCTTGGTCTGTTTTTGTCTCTTTACGTGAAAAGATAGTGAAGCCCTGTTTCGCACAATGCTATTTGGATTTTCTATAGTTGTACAATTAATATTTTCTGTCACTAATTCATAGAAACTCTCAAAGTTTATTCTTTGAGAGGTCCTATCATTTAGTGTAATTCCCCGAATTTTGAAAATATTCCGAAATTCCCCTGCGGCATTTTTAAGCCGCATACTATAATTTTTTGGCCCTAAGCCTATAAACGTTACAAACTCCCACCCTTCATCAATTTCATCAGTGAGATCACCCAAATAGCTTCCAAGCTTCAACGGAGGTTCCCTATCTTTTTTACACGTAAACATAATACTGTCTGTGTCACAATAAATTACGTCTTCAGGTCCTACAGTCACAAGTAAATCATATAATTGTAGCCTGGCCCATGAAGTAATAAAACCACCAAGGACGACATTGGAAAATTGTAAAGGTACATTTTCAGTTTCCAAGTCTTTATATGTTAGAATAAGATGTTCATCACCAACTGGAATAACACTATGAACCTCATGATGTTGTATGTAGGGGTGATATGTTTATGTACTTTATTTACAAATCACACATATCACATCCAAAGCTAATGAACTGTATGATTAAACCCATTTTACTGATTCACCCAGATATCATGAGGAACGAGAAATAAGACTTGACGAATATTTTAGATGTTACTTGCTTCAATTCTTATTTAAAGGTACATGTGTTAATATGATAAATATAACATGCTTTGTTCATATGTTAATATACTGATATAATACTTAAATATTAGTACAATGAATTACTTATCTTAACATCTTTCTGGAGTAATCGTTTCTAGCTTGCTGCTAAACCACATGGTTGCTTGCTAACCATCATACTTTGTCTTCGATCACACATAAACTGAGTAGCACTCTAAAACACTGTTAAGAACATGTAAATCTTGTCTATGAATGAACATGTGTTTCTCTAAAGACTATGAATAAATATGTTTTTCTAAAACTATGAATGAATATGTTTGCCCAGTTGCACTTCACAACACGTTTTCGAATGCACAGACACACCTTGAATAGCACACTGAAGGCACTGTTGCCAGCCAATGCAAACACAACTCACTAAAACTCACTAGAAAAATCACTAAAAGAATCACAAAGAATTCACTAAAACCACTAAACTATATACAAAAAATGAAACTAATATGAATGAAAATAATGCACATATGCAAGCTTATCCATCCTCCCCCTCCTTGATTGGACACAATCAATTAATGCTCTAGGGGTAAAGGAATTAGCTTAGCAACACTACGCCGAAAAATGCCACTTTTACACTTCACAGTTGCCACTCGCACTAAATTATCACTGCCCGGATGAACTTCTTCAATCACACCTAACTTCCACACTTGAGGAGGAACATTGTCTTCTTTTAACAATACGACCATGCCCGGTTGTAGATTAGGCTGAGCTGACTTCCATTTTCTTCTTTGTTGTAACTGGTTGAGGTAATCCCTTGACCAACGTTTCCAAATATGCTGCTTCATTTGTTGAATCCGTTGCCATCTTCCTAATCTGTTGATAGGTACGTCCAGTAGATCTGGTTCCGGAAGGCTGAGAAGTGTAGCTCCCATCAAAAAATGTCCTGGACTGAGATACATTGGATCTGTAGGATCGTTGGAAATGGCTGTCAATGGTCTTGAATTTAGAACGGCTTCAATTTGAATAAGTAACGTATTCAACTCTTCGTATGTCAGACTTGCTGTTCCTGCTACACGCCGTAGGTGGTACTTCATGGATTTTATTGAACTTTCCCATGACCCCATGTGAGGAGATCTGGCAGGAATGAATTTCCATTCTAAACCTTCTTGAGCTGAGTGTTCCAGGATGTCCTTTCTGTTAGTCTTGGATTCAAAAAATTGTTGCAATTCTCGATTGGCGCCAACAAAGTTTGAACCATTGTCGCTACAGATAGATAAGCATTTACCTCGCCTAGCAACAAATCTCTTCAATGCTGCGATGAAAGCTTGAGAAGTTAAGTCTGAAACTATTTCTATGTGAACTGCTCTAGTGGCTAAACAGATGAACAACGCTGCATAGACTTTCATTTGAATTTTGCTGCGAATCGTGGGCTTGACATAAAAGAATCCTGCGTAGTCCACTCCCACGTGTACAAATGGTCTTGCTTCATTTACTCTTTCCTTGGGTAAGTGTCCCATTAACTGTGATGAACTTGTTGATCTCCACTTGAAACAAACCAAACAATTGTGTACTATTGCCTTGACCATCTTCTTAGCTCTTGGAATCCAATATCTGGTACGCAAAGATGCAATAAGAAGCTGTGGTCCTGCATGAAGCAACCTTTTATGTTCTTCTTTGACTATCAGGTGGGTGAAATGATGTCCTGCAGGTAAGATGAATTGATGCTTGTTATCGTACTCCAAGTTTGAATGTTCCAATCTTCCTCCTACTCTTAGCATTCCTTCCGTGTCCAGAAATGGAAAGAGATCCTTGATTGGGCTCTTTGTTGAAACTTCCGTTTGTTGCTGCAAGTTCAATATTTCTTGATGATAGGTAGTATGTTGTACTATCTTGATACATCTGTGTAACGCTAAACGAAGTTCCGAAGCGTCAAGACTATCGGTTTTTCTTTCTAATTTCTTGGAAAAACAATTATGTTTGAATCGCAAACAATATGCTACTACTCTCAACATTTTGTTTAACGATGAATACCTTTTCATAAAGCTTGTTTCATGAACTGCCACCAAACTTATCATGACTTTCTTCTGTTCTGGAATATTAGCCGGCTCATTTTGTTCTTGACATGGCCATTCTGCTGTGTGAAGAAACTCTGGACCATGCCACCATTCTCGAGACTGAATAAGAGTATTGGGATCCGCTCCTCGACTAACTATGTCTGCCGCATTTTCTTTACTAGGCACGTGGTGCCATTGATTTATTTTTGTGATTCTCTGAATTTGAGCCACCCTGTTGGATACAAATGTCTTCCAACGATTGGGAGGTGATTTGATCCAAGACAAAACTATCGTCGAGTCTGTCCACAGGTGTATACAAGTGACCTCTATATTCAATATGGATAGTGTTTTGTCTATTAGCTTCGAAAGTAACAGTGCTCCACATAATTCCAATCTAGGCAAAGTTTGCTTCTTCAGTGGTGCAACCTTCGATTTTGAACAAAGTAAATTGACTTCAATGTTTCCTTGATCGTCTGTAGCCCTGATGTACACTACTGCTCCAAAATTTTCTTCACTTGCATCGCAAAAACCATGTAATTGAATTTCCTTAACGTTCTCCGAAGACATTACGTTTCTTGTAATTTGTATCTTCGCCATCGCAGGTAACCAAGACATTAATTGATTCCACTCAACTTGTAGGACTGTGTCTAATGGGTCATTCCAATCCATCCCTGTCTTCCACAACTTCTGTAAGAAATTCTTGTATTTGATGACAATTGGAGCGATTAGACCTAATGGATCGAAGATAGATGACACTATGCTGACGACTTGTCTTTTTGTCATTGCAACATTACTTTCTACTGCAGTTCCATTTTTACAAATTTTGTTCGAAATTATAAGCTTGTCTGTTAATGGAATCCATGCTATTCCTAAAGTTTTAACACCATCTTGCTGACCAAGTATGATTGGCTGTTGTTTTTCCCTGAAGTCTTCAGGAACTCCTTGAAGTACTTCTTCTTTGTTAGAACTCCATTTACAAAGCTTGAAACCTGCTCTGCTTAAAATATTAATAAGATCCTTTTGTAGTTCTAAGGCCTTTGACACGTTTGGTACTGATTTTAACACATCATCAATGTAGAAATTGTGTTTTATTACTTCTGCCGCTTCTGGAAATTCCTTGGAATTTTCCTCCGCTATTTGCTTCAGACATCTTGTTGCCAAGAAGGATGCTGACGAAGTCCCGTACGTCACTGTTTGTAACTCATACGACTGGATCGGTTCTTCTACTGAATTTCTCCAAAGGATGCGTTGTAAACACTTGTCCTCATCATGAATTAATATTTGGCGGTACATTTTCTCTAAGTCTGCTGTAAATGCAACTGGGTACAACCGAAACCTTAAAATAATGGAGTACAAGTCATCTTGAACAATTGGCCCAACTTGAAGAATGTCATTCAATGATTTGCCATTAGACGTTTTTGCACTTGCATCAAAAACCACTCTTAATTTAGTTGTTGTACTGTCCATCTTGAATACAGGATGATGTGGAAGATAACAACTGCTGCTGCTTTTCACGTCTTCTTCTGTAACTTTTCGCATGTGACCCAAACTTAAATACTCATCCATGAAGGCGGCATATTGTTTATGAAACTCAGAATTTTGTAGCAATCTTCTTTCAAGCTGCTTAAATCTTTGTAGTGCCATGTTGTAAGACTCTCCTAAAGCTGCATTCTCTTCCTTCTTTGGTAATTTGACAATAAATCTTCCATCTCCATTTCTGGTTGTATTTTGTAAAAAATGCTTCTCACAATTTTCTTCTTCCGGCGTGTAAATCTTAGTCTGAAGATCTCCGAGTTCCCAGAATTTTCTCAATTGTGTATCCAAGTCTGTCTCCATCTGAGCAAAACATGAAATTACCGACTGGTTGGCTTCTTCGGGTATTGAAGGCATATTTCCGACGACAACGTATCCTAGCTTCGTTTCCTGCAAAACTGGATAATGTCCTTTTCTAGTCTTCTGGCCTGGCTCAAGAAGACTGTAGAATAACCCCGCACCTATAAGCATGTCTACTGACGACGAGCGATGAAAATTTGGATCGACTAAGCAAATATCCTTTGGCAAGTTCCAATTACTGTAATCAATATCCTTAGAAGGTATGCAACCTGTAATGTTTGGCAATACTAAACAATCGACCACTGCACTAAAATTACATGTTCTTGAATAAATATGAACTTTAACACTGTACTGAGCTTCGGAGGTTACAGAATTGATACCTCTAATGGGAACACGATTTTTCGTTTTCTTGAGACCTAATCTATGAACTAAAGCTTCGCTTACAAAATTCGATTGAGACGCTGCATCTAATAACACTCTGCATTGTTGAAAACGACCTTTAGTGTCTGTTACGTTAACTAACGCTGTTGCTAATAAGACTTGCTGACCATAATTAATCTTAAATGAGCAATAAGAGTCCTGTGGTTGAACTTGAACCTGATTCTGTTCCTTAACTTTAGGTACATTAGTATTATTGTTATTTGTTTTGCTTGAACTGTCTTTGTTAGTAGCCTCTTGAGTAGTATCTTCATGCAACAGTGTATTATGCTTAAAATTACATTTCTTACAAGCACTTGATTTGCATGCCCTTACTTGATGTTTATTACCTAAGCAATTAAAACATAATTTATTTTGCTTCACGAGCTCCTTTCTTTGATTAATGTTGGCACTCAGAAATTCTGGGCAACGAAAAACAGCATGCGTTTCTTTGCTACGGCAAATATTACATGCATTTGGAAGCACAGTAACAAACGAACTCACTTGACTGTTATTCTTTCTTTTTGCTTTGGACTCTACACTTTTGTTGTCATAAGTACTTTCAGATTGAGTAGGACGAATGTTTTCTAACATTTGACAACGACCTTCTAAAAATGAAAATAATTCCGATAACGATGGAAAGGAGTCACTACTTTGCTCAGCTTCCCATTCCCTTTTGCTTGTCGAATCAAGTTTTTCTACTAAATGCTGTGTTAGTAGTACGTCATGCAAAGGTTTGTCCAAATTCAATGCTTCAAGGGCTTGAAAATTACTACGTGCAGTATTTACAAATTGTCTAATGTCTTTAGCGTTTTCTTTCATTACTGGCTTGATATTGAGCAACCCTCGTACATATGTCGAAGCTATCAACCGTTTGTTTTCGTAGCGTTCAACAAGAAGATTCCATGCAATTTCGTAATTTACTTCTACCGTTGGCAGATTTGCTATTAATGTAAACGCTTCTCCCTTGAGTGATGTGCGCAAATATTGAAACTTACAAACTGTACTTAATGATTCGTTATTGTGAATAAGGGAAATGAAAATGTCCTTAAAGGGCGACCACTCCTCGTATTTAACACAAAATATGGGCAAAGAAATTTTAGGCAATTGTACTGAACTACTACCACAATTTGCAGCTTTGTTATTTGCTGCCCCTGAATCCGTTTTTTGTTCAAAACTATCAATAAATTCTTGTAACTTAACCTTTGAATCATAATACAGTTCCTCGAATGTAATTCTGTGCGTTTCTTGTTCACCCGTCTCATCCAAGAGCTCTATTTCTGACTGTATCTCATCAAACTTAATAAAAACCCCTTCAAGTGCAACTAGCCTTGTTCTTGCTTCTTGTATGCTAGGTTTATTTTCATTCTGTAGTTTTTGAAGAAATGTCTGTATTCTTGTTGCCTGACCTTTGACCGAAGCACGTTTCTTAATTAATTGACCCAACTGCACTTCTGCCATTGTTTGTCTTTCTTTCTTTTTTTTTAACTACTCAAACCGCTGACAATAATTTTCCTTTTTTTTTTTTTACTTCTGAGTGACCTACAAACGTGTAACCTTGAATTCAGCTGGGTTGAATGCACACACACCACTGCACTAATATGAACAGCTTTGTCCAGCTTATGACAGCAGCACCCACACAAACACACACGAGAACAAACAATGCAAAGTCACGTTTCTCGTTCTGACATCCGGTGGACGGAGGACCAAAAAATGTTGTTGTATGTAGGGGTGATATGTTTATGTACTTTATTTACAAATCACACATATCACATCCAAAGCTAATGAACTGTATGATTAAACCCATTTTACTGATTCACCCAGATATCATGAGGAACGAGAAATAAGACTTGACGAATATTTTAGATGTTACTTGCTTCAATTCTTATTTAAAGGTACATGTGTTAATATGATAAATATAACATGCTTTGTTCATATGTTAATATACTGATATAATACTTAAATATTAGTACAATGAATTACTTATCTTAACATCTTTCTGGAGTAATCGTTGCTAGCTTGCTGCTAAACCACATGGTTGCTTGCTAACCATCATACTTTGTCTTCGATCACACATAAACTGAGTAGCACTCTAAAACACTGTTAAGAACATGTAAATCTTGTCTATGAATGAACATGTGTTTCTCTAAAGACTATGAATAAATATGTTTTTCTAAAACTATGAATGAATATGTTTGCCCAGTTGCACTTCACAACACGTTTTCGAATGCACAGACACACCTTGAATAGCACACTGAAGGCACTGTTGCCAGCCAATGCAAACACAACTCACTAAAACTCACTAGAAAAATCACTAAAAGAATCACAAAGAATTCACTAAAACCACTAAACTATATACAAAAAATGAAACTAATATGAATGAAAATAATGCACATATGCAAGCTTATCCACCTCATATCTCGGTGTAGCAAGGTACCTATGGAACTCTGTCCCACTATCAATAATTACACACTGTGTCATATCTGTACGCTGTCCCCATTTTCCGTATAAGGAATTGAGGTACAACTTCGCGCATTGTCTAAGTCCAGGGTTCGACCTAATATTATCTTTATTTAATTTTATGCCTTCGTGAGCATAGTAATCGTCAATATATTTATCTTTGTCTTCTTCAGTTTTACACCAAGCAGGATAGCCTGAAGCTTCCTGCTTCATCTGAAGAAACGTATTCACATAGTAACGGAATAAACTAGGTGAATTCCGATCTTCAGAACCCATGAGTTCAAATTCCCATATTTCATAAATTTTGACGATTTTATATCCGTTTTCAAGAGCACGGTGAAGCTCTGGTGTACAAAAAGTTCCAGTTAATGCACGTTCAGTATCACTATGTGTGCAATTATCAATAGTTTCTCCTTCCATACATAGCCTACAAAGTCCAAATATTAATCGGCTTTGTGCTACATACGGTAAGATGGGAAAAAAGAGTTGTTTAGGAGCCAATACAGTACATTTTACAATCCCATGAATTTTTCCCACATCTGGGAAAACCGGCCCTTTATGCACCTTAGGTGCCCCCACCGGAAGAGGTTTCCTTGCCATTACTTAGGGGTATAACGATGTAATATCATAATAAAGTATGGATTCATCGTCCGCACAATTCACATATGAACGAAATACTTCAGTACGGCCTCCGTTGTAGCAACTCTTAGGAATAAGAAAGTCGGCAGTAGTATCACATTGTTCTTTAAGGAACTTTTGTAAATCTACATCTGTGCGTACTTTATTATCCCAAGAGCACTCCCATATTTCATACAAATTCATTTTTAGAATTTCTGTGAAATATTTTCGCCGGATTTCCGTATGTTCGTACCTTTTTTCAAATGTGTTGTACGGACCATGTGCATTATCTATTATGGCATTACGGTTATTTGGAAAACACGTTTTACAGGCATGCCAATAACATCCCATAAATTCGAACACGGCATTAAGTTCTGCATTGTATCCGTCAACATTATACCTTCCAAAAGATTGTTCTCCGTTTCGTCCAGCATGCTGGATTTCTATACCCAATTGGTGTTCCATATACTTTAGCCATTTCATTGCTTTTTCACTAGTTTTTGTTTTATAATGGTACCCCAATGGTGGTATAACAGAAATACTTTCTTCTGGAAGGTATGATGTACGATATGTTTGCATGGCTAAACTTGCAATCGTTGACGATACTAGAAAACATTGTAATCCATCCGTTTTCTCTTCTATGATATTACTAAATTTAATAACAGCTTCTGTGAGAATTCTCACATCATTTTCACAATACTCCAGCATTTCCTTTTGCAAATTAAATTGCTCTCCCAATTGCACCCGTTCTTGGTGCCATCCCTCCAACCGCTTTCTTTCTTCACCAGATCGCGATTCAGGATCATAGTACTCTATTCCCGGATATGGTCCTACATAATTTTGGTTCTCTACTGTATTAAACAAGTACGGGAAATCTCCCTTCTTTAAATTTTCTGAAAGGCCTAACGTCTTAGGTAATTTTGATAATTTTACACCAACAAACAAATAACTATCTCTAAAAATAATTTTATTATGAATAGAAATACTAAAAATCTTTTGACCCTGAATTAAAGTTTTTGGAATGATATGCTGGGACTCAATGAGAGATCTCAAACAGAAAATGCTATCAAAACGACTACCATTATGACTTATGACGCATACTTTACTAAATAGGGGTCTATCTAATAAAATATGTGTAATAAATTCATCAATGGTTTTAAAAGAAAACGAGCGGTTACCGTTTTCATCACCACATGTACTGCAGGCTTCATCAATGCCTGTGTTCATACATTTATGACATACATGTCTAACGCATACCAAGCAAACAACGTGTTCCCGTTCCCCACGCTCATTTTCCGGTTTGAGCATGGTTTCTACGTCAAAGACAATATAAAGAAACCTCTTGATATGAGTAGGTTTTACTTTCTTCACATAACATGAGTGACCTTCCTGTACATGTTCACGACACGTAGTACAAAAGTATTCACCACATGTATGATCAGATTTACGTCTTCTTAAATCATAGAGTGCATTACAGTTGATGCAAACTTTCACATATTCACACACATTCTTGCCAATTTTATTACCTTTTAAGTGATTGTCGAAACATTCACCCCTAGTAAAATATCTATTGCATGCATTGCATTTCATTTTATCCATCGTAACATCAAGTTTATGCATATGTTCGCAATATGAACACATTAACTCACACTTATGAGAACGATTCAAACCATTAAAACCCTTTAAACAATGCAAGCAGTACTTTTCTTTTCTTAAAAATGACGTTATTGTACGAATAGGCCGGAAATGCCCAATACTTCCCCTTTCATCGTAATAAATATAGATAGGTTTTGCATCCTGCAA
Source organism: Thermobia domestica (assembly GCF_964235325.1). Lineage (NCBI taxonomy): Eukaryota > Metazoa > Arthropoda > Insecta > Zygentoma > Lepismatidae > Thermobia > Thermobia domestica. The sequence goes on along the minus strand of NC_137454.1, from coordinate 10,034,096 downwards.
TTCTGTTCTTTGTACTTCTGTTTCCGGATAACGTACTCTAAATTCACGTTTCCTTTCGGGTACTTTTTCATAAATAATAATTTGATAGTTTGGAGTTAAATGTTTCTGAAACAATTCTACGTCATTAAAATCGCAACCATCTTTTCCTTTAACGCTAACACCTGCCTGACTACAAAGCTTAATTGCTCTACCTTTTAATGTATCTCTAGTCGGATCTGTTAAATTACTCAAATTTTGACGTGTTTCGGTATGCTTTGCTATACCCCAAGCAATACTTTTAGGTAAACAAAGTTTTTCATTATCGGTTCCCGGGAGCTCAACCAAATGTTGTACTAAAAATTCATTTAAAGGTAAATATTTGTTTAGTATGGAATTATTATCTCGTGTTCTTCCAGCACCAAACATCGAATTTACTATATGAAATCGAAAGAGGACATGATTACCTAAAAGGAAGTCTTCATTACTATTTAACACTCTAGTAATGGAAGCTAACACGGACTTAGCAGAAATATCTTTGCGGCGTCTCCATGGAACATACACTGCTTTCTTATCCTTACTATTGTAGGAATCAATGTACATTCCAACAAAATCATTAGGTCTCGCATTGTTTAGTACATTATCCAATGCGAAGTTCATAAGGTTTTCAATATAGGCCGCAGGATTTCTAATTTCTTCATTTCCCATTGGCCTTACCGCAATTTCATGTCCCACCAAGTTAAACTTAGTGAAACTTTTTCTGCTTTCATGTACTACTTCGAAATTACCTTCCCCTGTATTTTGAACATCTGTATGTCCGCTACGTTCACTTGGAGGAATGTAGCCGGAGGTACTTGGCTGTGGAGAACCCATTCCGTAACCACGAGTATCCCGTGAACGTTGTACACTTGATACCTGTACTTCATTATTTACAACATCCACAGGATTTTGTCCATTTTCACATAACTCGTTTAATAAAGCCTCCACATAATCAGATGTTCCAAACTCATCGGGATTTACTAAAACTGCGGAATTTTCAATTGTTTGTGTACCATCTGCTGCTTCATTTTGTATTTGTTCATTAATAATTTCATCAATTAAATTAAAATCTTCTTCTTGAAGTATGTTTTCCAAGGGTTGACTTTCTTGGTGGACCGAGGTTACGGAATTTTCAACAGATGGCATCACATTATTATGAACCAAAATAAAACGCGATCCATAATTACAAAATTCAGCTACCTCTGCTGCATTTATCCTATCACCTTGTGCAGAATTAAAATAATTAAAATGAATGAATTTATCATGTGCCCAGTGGTACATGACTTGCTCACGGAAAAATCCGTGTACAAATAACTCAACAATGTCAGCACTAGACATTGCATATTGCAATATAAGTGCTTGATTATCGTGGTAAAAATTAAAAAGAGCTGATAACAAGGTATCATACCTTTCACTGCCACGAAATCCTTGGCGTTGCTTATCCATAATTCTCCACCAGGTCTCCAACACGCGTTCCTTTGTATTCAGGCCTTCTATAACACCAGCCAGGTAAATTTCATCAATTTCGTTAAATTCGTTTACGTATGATGCACCGAAAAATTCCATCTGTAAAATATAAAAACAAAAATTAGTTTACATTAAAATAAATACAACAATATATAAAAATATAGTGTTATTCATTTAATAATATTATTTAGTTTTCTTCTAAGAAGCTCTACTTATTTTTTCTGTTAATAGAGCACTCATAGAGTGTGATCATCATTAAAATTCTGTAAAAAAACTTCATTGTTAAAATAGAGTGTGATCATCATTAAAATTCTGTAAAAAAACTTCATTGTTAAAGTGGAGTGTGATCATTTTAAAATTCTGCAAAAACTTTGCTGTTAAAATACAATGTAATCGTATTTAAATTCTGCAACAACTTTGTTCTTAAAATAAAGTGTGAATCTATTTAAATCACGTTTTGTGCAATGATAAACAAATTTAAAATATTATTGTAAATATTTATCACATTACAATTTAAAAATAATACTTTATATACGAATATTTAATCAAAGTATAAAAAACATAATCATTCAAATATGTATAGTATGTAAATATACTTACGATGATCTTCTAAGTAAATCTGCTATGTATTCTAAACTTGATAAAAATCAGGATTTCTTCCTTCCTTTCTTCTTTTGTTTTTTTCTTCAACAACTGTAACAATACAGTTAATATTAATACTCTTTTCTAAATATAATATTTTAATATTTCTTTTATTATATGTTTCTATAAATTTATTCACTAAGTAAATATTGTGTTGAAGGTACGGGTACCAGCATACATATGATAATATTTCCTTAGCAACGGGGGTATATATACACAATGCCTAACAATAAAAAAAACAAAACCAGTTTAAACCGGTTTAAACATTTGTAGCAATGTAGACAAAAGAAATTCCTAGCATTACTAACAAAGTAATTTTTTAAACCCAGTAACATAAGGTACAAATTACGTCATATTATGTAATATTACTGTTACTAATTTAAATTATGTTAAAGCACCTGCGTACGAGACTACAAAACCAAATGCTTTTGGGTTCGAGATTACAAAAAACGAAACGTGTTTGGGTACGAGACTACAAACTGTGTTGTAGCCTATACAGGTAATAGTGTTATACTCCATGTTAATATTATAATTATTATTTTTGACGGTAATTAAATTATATTTAATGCAAAGTATACGTATACAAAACGTGTACGGCAAATAATAATACATTTTTATGTTTATGTTCGGAACCGTTTGTGTAATACATGTATAAACATGTACACAAATTGTAAATAAACTCTTATGTTTATGTTCGGGAATGTTCGGGAAACTTCGGTTAAGTTCGGAACTATTCGTGTTGTACATTAACCAATATGTACAGAAATTGTAAATAAACTCTTAGGTTTATGTTCGGCAATGTTCGTAAAACTTCAGTTAAGTTCGTGTTAACTTGTTTAAATTTTTAATTAATGGTGTTTTAAAAATAATGTATACTAGATTAATGCATACAAAAAAACACATTAAAATCCATCCGCCATGTTTGTTTCTTGAAAGAACGCCACCTGTACCATAACATTCACATTAGTGTGTATAAGACTGTGCGTGTGTGTACATGTACCATAGCAAGTTACCGAGTGTTGTTTGTTTTTATAATCGGCAATACCCCGCGCAGTTTCCGGGCGGCACTATTTTACGCGTCCCGCATCGCAAAAACCTTTTTCGGCCGCAAATACCGCGCGGCGCGTACCGGTTGCGGTAAAAAACGCGCAAAAATGGTATTTATTTTAGTAATATCATTCATTTTACCTATTCATATAAAAATATACCCTTTAATAAACATATTTCCAAAGTTTGAGAAAAATCAACGCCATATTGTTTATGCAAATTCATTAAATTTTTATTTTCAATTTACAATGTTCTAATGTATATAGTAATGTTCGTTACGTCCTAACGATTAAGAAAATACCTTTCTTTTCTTTCTACGACCAAAAGTTGGCCGTCAAAAGCGAAAAAATAAAAACCTGTACTTTTGGAACACCCTGTATATAAATTTCAAAAAATAAAAATTGTTCAAGTTTATCATGTAGGGTGTCTTTCTATATAGATTTTGACCTGACAAATCGATTTCTGTAATCCATATTCTCCTACGATCAACCGTTTACGATTTATGAGCATTTAAAATTATTTTAAAGTTACATTGTTCTAATCTGTATAGTAGTGTTCCTTAGGTCCTAACATTCAAGAAAATACCTTTCTTTTGTTTCTACGACCAATAGTTTGGCCAAAAAAGCGAAAAAATAAAAAACTGTACTTTTGGAACACCCTGTATATAAATTTCAAAAAAAATAAAAATTGTTCAAATGTATCATGTAGGGTGTCTTTCTATATAGATTTTGACCTGACAAATCGATTTTTGTTGTCCATTTTCACCTACGATGAACCGTTTAGGATTTATGACCATTTAAAATTATTTTCAATTTACAATGTTCTAATCTGTATAGTAATGTTCGTTAGGTCCTAACATTCAAGAAAATACCTTTCTTTTGTTTCTACGACCAATAGTTTGGCCAAAAAAGCGAAAAAATAAAAAACTGTACTTTTGGAACACCCTGTATATAAATTTGAAAAAAAATAAAAATTGTTCAAATGTATCATGTAGGGTGTCTTTCTATATAGATTTTGATCTGACAAATCGATTTCTGTTGTCCATTTTCACCTACGATGAACCGTTTAGGATTTATGACCATTTAAAATTATTTTCAATTTACATTGTTCTAATCTGTATAGTAGTGTTCCTTAGGTCCTAACATTCAAGAAAATACCTTTCTTTTGTTTCTACGACCTATAGTTGGCCGTCAAAAGCGAAAAAATGTAATGTTAGAGCCCTACATACCCAGCCACCACTGTTAGCCCCCACAAAAAATTGTTCAAATTTATCATGTAGGGTGTCTTTCTATATAGATTTTGACCTAACAAATCGATTTCTGTAGTCCGTTTTATCGTATAATCAATCGTTTAGGAGCTACGCCCATTTAAAGTTATTATACGGAAAAAATTTTAGTCTTTTTGCATCAACGCCACCTATATAGCAACACATGTCAGTAGCATACATGCTTTTGTGCGGTTAGCATCAAATCGTATCGGTCTCGTGTTATTTGTACAACCGGCATTCCCTCATACGTTTACCGACGAAATCATTTTGTCGTTTCCCGTCTTTTTTTTCCCGCCATATATTAGTGCTTCGTATGTGCTTTAACATCAAACAAAACAATTTATCCTAGGTAAGTATTAACATTTTAACATTTCTATACTTTACATGTGCTTTTTAGTACACATCATAACATTATAATCTAGCTTTACAAAGACATATCTATTATTTCAATTGACACACATATTTTTAAAGAAAAAAATAGTCACTTAGAATTTCAATAAACCGCACGCATATACGCCACTGATATCAACATATAAATTATTCGTTTTCGTTCATTTGCTATTCCTTTTCTCTTGGCTTACACAAACTTTTGCAGTTTCTGTGTTCAAAATCAAGCTTTTTCCCTTCCTTTTTAAAGACCGTAAATTCCATTGCATTCAACTAGGAATAAAAAAATGCCCTGAAGCACCATTCAGGTTAACCCTGTATACCTTCGCACCCCTCTGACGCACACCAATACATGCATGCTTCCCGCAGTCTATGTATCTCTATCTCTCAGGCACACTAACGCATTTATGTGTGTTTCCCGCATCTATCGTTCGCGCTCTTTCCTTCCTCCTCCCTACCGCAACAGCTAGCACTCCGGTCCATAGCCTACAATAAAGCAAACTTTTTTCGTTTTTTTCCTCCCTCTCTCGCTCTCGCTTTGTTATATGTTCCCGTTCATACCTCTATTGGTAGGTAGGTAGATAACTTGTCCGTTCACTATGGGCTTCTTGGTGTTTTAAATCGCCTCATAAAAACCATTGAGGAAATGCACAACATTTCTGGTTTGCGTATTTCAATCTTCACAAATAAGTCTCATAACAACGGTTCTATCTGACATTTGTCCAATAAATAAAAACAAACACAAGTCATTTTAATTCGTGTAAATACATTTAAAATCCAAGTTCAATATTTATTTATATAAATGGTAAATTTTAACTTACTTTTTCCTTCCAGTAATTCCAAAATTATTCTCCAAACAACACAGTCACAGAAAAAATACACAAGCCGACTTTCCACAACGCTAAAAGCAGACTATATAATCTGGTCTCATTTCAAACTTCGTTATATATATTCGTTAACCTGGGTGGTTCCAGCGTTCACACACACACACACACACACACACACACACACACACACACATACACACACACTTCCGTTTTTTCACAAAACAAGTACAAAGCTATTCTTTAAAATTAACAAGAATCTTTTCCAGAAAAATGGCTTTTTCTTTCCTTCTTTTTTCATTCTATCGGCGTAGAAAACAATTTTCTCTCTAACAAGTCAGAAAAATCTTTTTTTTTTCTAAAAAGAGTTACGTTCAAGTCGAAATTACAGGGAGTCTCATCCCTCAACAATAAATGTCACATACATTTTCTCAAATAACTTTCTATATCCTAACAACTTAAAAGATCTTTTTTTCTTTCTTTTCTAAAAAGAGTTAGACATACAGGTGTGTCGCAACCAACATGACGTTTTCTCATCCACACACAAAAAAAGTTTCGCTTTCTATTGTAGTAATTTTAACTATTCCCACGTTAATTTAAACTGGTCCTTTTCTCAAAAGGACACTACACTTCCCCCTATGCAATCGTGTGCCCTGTCTCTCAGTATGGGGCAATGTAACACGTAACTATCTCTTTCTTACATTCTCTCTCCTTCAGTATACTCATTGCTATTTCTCCATAGGGTGCATGTTACAGTCCCAATTAAGCAATGTCCAAAGCACAGTACACCCCCTCCACCTCCAAAAACCTGGAACACACACATACAAGCAGGTGTCTCCTATTTCTTTCTTTTTCACATATTTTTCAGTTTCCATGTAGTAGAAATCACAGTCCCCCAATTAAGCAATGTCCAGAGCACAGTACACCCCCTCCATCTCCAAAAACCTGGAACACACACATACAAGCAGGTGTCTCCTATTTCTTTCTTTTTCACATATTTTTCAGTTTCCATGCAGTAGAAATCACAGTCCCCCAATTAAGCAATGTCCAGAACACAGTTCTCCCTCCACCTCCAAAACACTGGACCACCCAAAATTACAGTACACCTGTGTATATGTTTCTTTCTTTCTTTAGTAGACATCAAAGGGCTCTCTTTCTCCTACGCCATTCTTACCTAACATATAGCTATGCTTTATCTAGAGTTTCCCATGTTTCACATGTCTGTCTCTCTGCCTTCCAACAGTTAAAGTATTTTCAGACATCCATATGTCACAATTAAGTGACACTTTCTTCTTTCTTTTAATGACACAAGGTTCCAATTGTAACAGTGTTACAAAAAAAAGCTTGTCAATTTCAAATTCTATCTTTTTCTTTCATGTTTCTCATGTTTCTAAATTTATTTGACGTGTCTTTCTCACCTCCTACGGTTCAAGTATTGTGCAACATCCATATGTCACATTAAATTGACAATTTTCTTACTTCCTTAATTGACACAATGATGGAATTACGAGACAGCTGCATAAGAACTTCTCATACGTTTACAAAAGCTAATTGTCGGCAATTCAATGAACAATGGACCCCCTGCCTCAATGGTATGTGGACAAACTTCGATAACAACTACTATACTTCCATCATCATTCACTTTGCTTAATCATTCTTCTTCCTTAGACTAAAGGGCATAATCGTGAAAAATAATAATAAACTGAAAGATAATTAATAATAATAATAATAATAATAATAATAATTTCAATTTTATCCTTAACTCTCCAATATCAGCAAAAGTGAAATATGTCCAGCAAAGCACAACTTCCGGCTTCAATATTGATCTACACAGAGCAAATACGAAAACAGATAGTGAAAATGTTTTTTTTTCTTTTTTGGAGTAGGTTTACTGTTCTAAAAATAGGTACACTCATGTCCAAAATTATTGTCGCATGTCTATAAATATAATATAATTTGATAACGAATTCGCCCGGTATTTCTTATAATGTTAGTATGTGTATAATCGGCAAATACATGTATGTGGCAAATTTCATGTCAAAAGAGTAGTAAATAAGAACAATAAAATGAAAATAAAACTTTCTTGTACATTTAGCAACATATTGTTTTACTCATTCTAATTTTCGTATTTATAACTCTTTTCCTATGAAATTTACCACAAATATACATTTCCTAATTATACACATAGTATCAGTATTAAAAGTACCCTGCGAAATAATTATCAAATTATATTCTTACAAGAAGACAGCTATAGATATGCGACAATCATTTTGGACATGAGTGTACCATATTTCCTCTTAAGCCTCTATTGAAACCAGAAATACTAGAAAACAAGCAGTTTCGGTTTTAACGTTGATTGCTATGGAGATGTTTTTCGCAACAAATTAAGCATTCTAAAAATATTAATATCTTATACACGGCTTTGTTTACAAAAATCAACATATGCTTGCATTTATAAACAGTAGCATGTGCGTCCTATAACAAGCTACTACAGTGACAAGCGACAGGAACACCTGTGACACTACTAGTCATGTGACGAAGAATGACCAATAGAAGAGCTGCTAGAAAACTAGGTGAGCTTCCACATCTGGTATCAGTCTTCGACTGGTCAAGTCCACTCTCTCAGCTTGCTTGGAGCTTTGAGTGATACCTAATACAAGCCTTTTAACATATTTGGAGCTCTAAGGCCTCGTTTCCTGCTCACTTAGTTTGCTTGGGACTCTGGGGATTCCCAACCTAAGCCACCCAGCTTGTGTGGACATTCGTGGCTGTAAAATCTCTCTCTGGTTCTGTAGAGCATTGAAGGTCTGAAATCTATCCTACTTAGTTTGCGTGGGACTTTGTGGAGATCCGTAACTAAACTGCTTGGGCCTTGCCGCCTTGCGACACCTACTTTTCCTAGTTGTTAAAAATTCTATCCCTTTATAGTGATACTGTATCATACTGTTTACAACAGGAAATTTTGTAATAAAATCAGTAATGGGAGGAAACGATTCCCGTGTGTGTAAACGATTCCGATTCCAGTATCTACCACTTGCATTATGTAAAGCTTTATAATATATTTCACATACATTCTAATTTCTCTACTAAAACCAAAAATAGTAGCTTTGAAAATTAGATTTTTACTATCCACTTCCGGCTTCAATACTGCTTAAAAATAGCATACCTACAAACTAAACTCCTTCCCAAGGTGTACACGCGACACTGCTACTTGCTTTATGATTGCTTTCATTTCAAGCATATGTCGTCATTTTCCATATCGTGACAGGGACAAATAGCATTTTCCAGGAGACTCTTCAATCAATCAATCGATGAACCTGAATCATATGTACTAATACCGTGAATTAATTCAACCCCAAATCCTCATCATAAAAGCAGAAATGTAGTTTTTCTGAAACACCCAGTACATTTAATGTATATCTAAATAGCCACAACACCTGCAAGAAACATGCAATATAAGGAACAGAGTTTGTATTTATTTATTTATTTATTAAATTTCAAAATAAAAAAGTAAGTAGTCTCTACTGACAGTCTACATGGATATAGATACACACATATATATACACACACGACCAGTTTTACATATTATGCAAATAACACATCGCAGGAACATACACAGTGAAAAAAAAGAAAGAAATTGCTAAATAAATATTGAGGAAGAAGCGGTGTTTTCTGACGAATGGGAAGGCGCCAGAGAAGTGAAGGTATTGCTGCTAATAAGCTCAGATTTGTTTACTGTTTATCTGCGGAACTTTCACTCTTCAAGTTATGTGGGTGTTTCTTCTGTGGTGGTACATAAATATCAAGTACTATTTTACACAAAAATATAAAATTTTACAACAGCACTAGAACCTCACATGAAATGTTTCGTTTTCACATTTATTTATTTATATTTAAGATATTCTGGTTTATAAATAAAGTACATGTTCTTTGTTCATTTTCTTGGTTTCAGGTTTTTAATATTAATAATATTATTATTATTATTATTATTATAATTATTATTATTATTAATAATAATAATAATAATAATAATAATAATAATAATAATAATAATTAGGGAGCGGATTTTAAGGTACAAAAATGTGGAAGGAAAAGGGAATAAAAGGGGCTAAAAAATCACTCAAAAAGGTGTAAAAAAAGTGATAATAGGATATCTTTATTGAGGGCTATAGTATACAGTTAGATGAGCATTCTTTATTCATTACACCAGCAAACATTGTTAAAATCTTGGCTTTAAACATTTGACATAAATTACAAAATTGTTTTATTTAATCTGAAACTTGTAAATTCAACATTCTTGTAAAAAATTGTGGTTAAAACTAGGTCGGAATTTAAAAAAATAATAATTTAGCAATATTATGGCTTGAGAAACCATTACATACTACTGGGTTTTCAGAAACTGGTTATATTTGATTATGCACAATATATCTATGTTTTCGAATGTTAGTTTCTGTGGCTTAGAGCTCAGGAGATCCCTGTATGTGGAGAAACTTCTCTCGACATGAACGGAAACCAATGGTGCACATCTTGTAAAGCACATGGACAACAAGTTCACTTGACCTTGCAAAGGTTTCTATGTCCGGATTGTTTCGCAAATTCAGTTGAAATTTGTACCTAGCAAATGTGTCAAGATTGCGTCTAAATTTATGGAATATTATGTGTAAACCTGATTAAAAATAAAACATATTGTTACGTCCAAATTTAGAGAAAAGAGAAAAAAAGGAGCAATAAAGGTGCCAAAGGCTAAAAGAAGTAAAAAGAAGGGGAAATTTTATTAATCTAGCAAAAAAAGTGCAACATTAACGAGAAAGATGCAACAAAGTGCTTTCATTTCACTTCGTTTTATGCCCGGAAATATATATTTTAAACTTCGGTTGTTATAACAACTACGTTTTTAGAAAAGGTGCTGCACCTTAAAATCCGCTCTCTAATAATAATAATAATAATAATAATAATAATAATAATAATAATAATAATAATAATAATAATAATAATAATAATAATAATAATAATAATAATAATAATAAAATTAATAGACAAAGTATATCATAATAAATTGGTCTTCACAGTAATAAACGAAGAAAAAGAAGATACTTAACAGATAACTTAATACCGAACACAACCAACCTGCAGAAAGCATTTAAGGTTGGTCTAAAGGGACAAAGTTTTGCCTATAGATGGCACTACAGTCTTCGTATATCTTCCATGTATTCTTTATCTCTCACAAAAATTCATGATTTCTCTTACAAATATCAACCTACAGACTTCAAATTTTTAGTAAAGGAACTTCATAATCTAATACAATAATCCGTGCCGATTTTTTATTTAGAATTTTCTTCATTGTTGAAATGGATATCCAAACCTTTAACAGTCGAACTGTTTCAACAATGAAGAAAATTCTAAATAAAAAATCGGCACGGATTATTGTATTAGATTATGAAGTTCCTTTACTAAAAATTTGAAGTTTCTAGGTTGAAATTTGTAAGAGAAATTGCAAAGTTTCGTGAAAGGTAAAAAATATATGGGAGAGAGACGAAGACTGCAGTCACAATTATCGGCAAAACTTGTCTCTTTACACTAACCTTAACGAAAAGTATAAACAACTAGCCTAAAACATAGAAGAAAAAAAAAAAAAAAGGAAAACCAAAAAGTGTGAAAATCATAATAGTAATATAAGTAATGTACATAATGTTGAAAAAGGAATTTGAAATAATTGAAAGAAGGGGGCGCGGTGGCTCAGTGGTAGAGCGTTCACCTCCGGTGCTTGGGGTCCCTGGTTCGATCCCAGCTCGCGCCGTGTGGACTTTGTGGTGGACAAACACCGTGCTCGTGGGTTTTCTCGGGGTTTTCCCGTTTCCTCCCACTTTCTTCATTCCACCATTTCACTCATTTCTCATTATCACCGTCTCCTTTAGCCTAACGGGCATAATGGTGGGACGTAAAACTTAAAGATTTCATTTCATAATTGAAAGAAAAAAAAGAAAGAATGAAATCGCAGTTCCACGATTAAGTCCTTTAGGCTAGAGGAGATGTATGATTAAGGAAAGCGAATGATAATGGAAGAATTGGTGGAGTAAAAATGTTGGAGGAAACGGGAGTAACACGAGAAAACCTACGGACAGGGGTCTTATCCACCACAAGCTTAATTTCCGGGGATCGAAACAGCGACCTCACACACCAGAGTGAGCGCTCTACCACGGAACCACTTTGTCCCTCAATTGAGAATCCAATCAAATACTTTGCAATTAAAAGAAAATAGGAGGAGGGAAGAAATACGAGGGTCATTTCGAAAGTAATGCATCCTATTTTTTTTTCATGGAAACTAATGGAGATAAATAAATGACAACAGCACAGCTAAACAGAGCAATATTTCAGCTACAGACTGTCATTTTTCCACATAGTTCCTTCCATTCGTTATGCACTTTTGCCAAAGATGAAATAGAGCCTGCATGCCACGCTTGTAAAAATCGGAACCAGCTGAGGCTAACCACTTCCTCACAGCTTTGACATCAGCTTCAGAGTCTTGAAAATGTTTCCCACATAGCCCATCTTTCAGAGGCACGTGGTTCAGCAGGTCTCTACAAATTTCCATTCACTGAGTTTTGTGATCTTCTGTAAGCATCCGCGGTACTCATTTCGCACAGATTTTGCGATAACCAAGATGTTCCATAATTTTTTTCCGAGGAATTACAGCCAACATTCAAGTTTGTACACAATTCTCTGGTCGTTATCCGGCGATAAGCACGGGTGAGTTGCTCTAGAGGGATGTCGGCTGTGCCCGGTCGACCGGGCCGTAGCTTGTTATGAATACCCTTTTCACCACCTTGAAAATGCCATACCCATCGTCTCACATTGCTCATGTCTATTGTATCGCCTCGATAAACCTTTACCAAGCTTTGATGGATTTCAAGCGACATAATTCCTTCAACAGTGAGGAATTCATCCACACATGGTTATTTTATACTCACATGTGCATCAGGCTCCATTTTGGAACACTCCTATGCTCGCACCAACTACCGCAGAACGTCGGGACCAGCTGCAAACAAGAGAGGAAGGTTCAAGCATTAGCTCTACACCAACGACATCTGGAACGGACATATAAAATCAACACACACACAAAATAGGAGGCATTAATTTCGGAATGACCCTCGTGTAAATGAAATGGAAGTATACAAAAATTAACATTATTTTCTATCTTAGCATAAGTTTTGTTTAATTTCAATAAAAAATCATTTTATTTTATAATTTACTATTGTTTAGATTTTGAATTATATCTATATCTGTGTCTTATCTAATATATATATATATATATATATATATATATATATATATATATATGTGTGTGTGTGTGTATGTGTGGGCGGGGTAAAAGTGATTAGGTCTAAGGATCTTAATCCGACTCTGGGTAGAAGACCAGTTGTTTCCCCCTTTAGTAAGCTGGCAATTGAGACGTGGAATGCAGAAATAATTTCAGAATTAAAATTAAAGATATTTACCACAGAACTGTCTAAATATCCCTTCATTAGCATACGCCAATTAACATTCCTCCCATTAAAGACATTTTTCTCCGTAACTATAAAATTATTGCAGGACATAAAGGAGCTTGTTTAAAAGCTGAATTTATTAGTATTACGCTGTAAGGCCTCTAAGATTCTGATGTTAGTCCGTGCGTCCATTACTCCACATGCAAACTCTTTAACGAAAGAGAATTCTTGGGGAGCAAGTGGTCTAATGGTGGAGTGCTTACCTATGCACCACCTGGTTCGATCCCCGGAAAAGTAAGTTTGTGGCGTACAACACCGTTTCCGTAGGTTTTCTCAGGATACAACCGACACCTTCCACATTATCATTCCACCAATTCGTTCATTAGCATTTGAATTAATCATTTGTTTTTGTTGGTCTAATGGATATAGTCGTGGGACGTTAAGCTGAAAAGAAAAAAAACTTCAAAAGACGTATTAATGAATTCTGTGTTTTGCAATAAACAGTTCGAGCCTTTATATCGGTTGATTTCGTTAACGGCATCAATTCGTTAACATTCTTTAAGGCTAACGGTCACATAGAGTGTAGCTATTCATATCGTGTGATCCTATTTACTGTCCCTTACCAGAGTTTATTAACACCTTTGTTAGAGAATCAACTTTGCACGAAACTACAAGAGAAAGCGCTGTGAACATATCGGTTGATTTTAATGCGTTATCGATATTATGCTCACGGGGCCTCTTTGTCTGAGTGGTAAAGCGTTCTCCTCTGGAGCCTGAGGTCCCTTGTTCGATCCTCGTTTACGTTAATTGAACTTTGTGGTGGACAAGCACCGTGTGCGTGGGTTTTCTCGCGGTTCTCCTTCCACTTTCTTCATTCCACCATTTCATTCATTTCTCATCACGCCTTCTTAGGCCTACATGTCATAACACTTGTACGTAAAACTGAAATATTTCATTTTATTTCTATATTATACTCGCATTGGAACTATCACGCAAATATTATTTTTAAAAAAAAAACATGCGCCAGATTTTAACCACATTTTGCTACTAATTAAACAATAATAATACCAAAGATATGTGCTTCGAGATTAAGTCAAATTAGGAGACGGTATAAAATTTAGTAAACTGTGGTAAAAACAGCAAAGAAGATAAAGTTTAACAATTTCAATTTCGTCCAGTAGATGTGAACAGCTGGAGAATGTTTACTGCCATCTATCGGTGTTATATGCAACTTTTAGCATTCTAGACTTATACACCTCTGTTTCAATTTTTCTTTTTAAACATTTTAATGACCTGCTTTGGCCGATTTCTTATGATCTTATTTATGGCAACCAGAACTTGCCTCTGAACTTTTCTATCTTTATTAGTTTTTTTTTAAATTTCTTATCTGTTTATCGTTTTATTTTGTTTTATTTCACTTTTGTTTATTTTCGTTTACCATAGTATCTACCTAGGTAATATTATTTAAACCATGTTCTGTTTTCTACTTTTTTCTTTTCTCTCTGTACTTGTTTATTTATTTTTATACAAAATACGCAAGTTGACAAACAAAGAATAGACAAAAATACCTTAAACGGAAAGAAAATTGAGAAGAGAAAAAAATGTATAATGAAAAATTGAATCAGGTTTATTTCTAGTTTCTTTTCGATTTCATTTTAATTATTTTTTCACTTTGAGATTATTCCTTTTTCTTTTACCTGTTTCCATCATCACAAATACTGCTGGAAGGAGTTCGTCTTTTTGGGTTGTTAAGAAATTGGTATTCAAGATTTCCTAGTTTATTTTCTCGTACTTTCTTTCAAATTGTTAGGAAATTGATGACTCCAAATTTCCCTTTTTTTACATTCTTCCTTGGCTACTGTCGTGGGTTTTTGTCAGCATTTTAAAACACTAAAATAGTTTTGTCGAAAGCACTATCAAAATCAGCATAATACAGTGTTAACATAAATGATTAATTAATTTTGAAGAGGCTATATTACACGTACACACGTACACGTACACGTATGATAAGAACCACAAACTCTCCAAGTTTATACACCCTCTACAATTGTTCAATATTTGTTCCTTTGGTAACAGGACACATGTCCAGACGATACTCGAGTTCATTCCATACATTTTGTAGCATATTCCTGTTAATTGTCTGCACTGCAGCATTCATACGTTCTTTAAGCTCGACTAAGGATTGCGGTAGTGGGGATACATAAACAAGGTTTTTAACGTATTCCCATAGGAAGAAGTCGCAGGGCATTAAATCAGGAGACCTGGGAGGCCAGGGGAACAATCCTAGGTCATTATCACCAATACGTTCAATTCAGCAACGCGAAAGTTCATCTTTTATATAGTCACGAACTGGAATGTGCTAATAATGGCGTGCCAAACTCTACTCAGTACAAATTTGGTGAGTTTGTGGTTCTTTTATATATCTTTCATGAATGAAACATTTATTCTACCTTGTACTAATACAAAACAAATTAAAATGTGAACTTCTAGTCACTTGGAATTTCTTATTGATAGAATTCTTTATTATCAATTTCTTACGTTTACACTTACAATTTTCACATCCTTAAACGTTAGAAAACCAACTTTGCAGTGATATTTGTTCGGTTGAGAACTAAGTAAGGCGTTCTACAAGTGCTCTATTTTGTTCAAAAGATATCAGTGTAGCAAACTGCAGAAAAGTGAAATAAAATCCATGCCTCTGCAAGGAATAAACAACTGGGAACAACACACCGTTTAGTATCTACAGAGAATTGATATCATGAGACAGTTACATAGTGATCTTACTTAACTTTACACATACCAAGGAAAAAACAATGTTTTCCAAACTTCCATTTCGTCCCACAACATAAAATATCATAAAATCTTCGGATGTTTTATATCAATCGTTTCAACATTACCTTCAGTTTTGTTAGTTTTCATATTTCTACTCTAGAGCGTCGATCCTAGGGGCCGAGGGGGCCCGGCCCCCCAAAGCTCATGTTGGCCCCAATACTTTATTTATGAATATACAATATTTCGTATAATTTGAATGCAATTTGTCTTAAAATCCTCATATATGTATTCTACATTTGAATGGGCACCACAAATTTACAGAGAAATCTACTGAAACTTCATGAAAAAAAAAAATCACGTCGTGCGGGGTCATTTGACTCCAATCTTTATTTTGTGAATTTTCTTAAATAGGAAAACACCGTATTTTTAAATTTATTTTAAAGCTATGTTATTAACATGTTAGAGCTAACAAGAATATTTTCCATTGTTATATTATTGGTTTCCTGGGTGATCGAAAATGCAATCGGAAAAACCAAAGGAAAATCCACGAAAGTGAAAACAAGATGTGCAGTGTGTGATATTTTAATCTGTGTGAAAACCATTGCGTTAATAGAAAACAAGTCATACGTTTTAAATATGACAAATAGTAAAACTGTATGTATATCTTTGAGTATATTGTGAACACACAACATAAGTCTGTGCAATTTAATTTTCAATTAATAATACAAGCATGTCTCCATTAAAAGTACTTACGAGATCAAAGGAACAGAGTTTTCTCTTGTAGAACGCCGTAACATATTATTCACTATCCCTTGCTATATTCTAAGCAATCGAGAACTGTAATTTCGTGAAGAAGAATAAACAAAAATTACCTGAAACATAATCAAGTATGAAAAGGAAATATGAAGTATGAAATTATGAATATCTGTTCCTGATAATATTTCAATAACAATTATCTCCATTCTCTCGGTTAACATATGCATCTCATCTCTAGATAGAGAATTTTAGCAAAGAGAATTTATCATTCACAATGTAAGAGCAAATTAAATTTAAAATTATTAGTTTGCAGTAGAGTGGATTTGAACTGAGCACCTTTGGATCACTAGATCATTGCCTATATCTCGAATATTCTTGTGACCATAGACCTCGGCTATTCTTCCACACTAGCGAAGTTTCCTAATTCGATAGTTGTCTTTAAGAAATGGTGGACAGAAAGAGAAAGAAGGAGAGAATGTTTGAATTTTTTTTAAAAAAACGAACAAACAGAAATATACACAGACACGTTTTGTTTTCTGAATAAAAGTTAAAGTAGCCAAGTCTCGGTTAGGACAACCCTTTTGAAACTAATAACCGAGCAATAGTCGGTTAAATCATAATTTGCTCTTGTAACCTGTTTTTTGTGATACTAGTTACCCAGAAAATTGGCAAAAAAGATTCCACTAACTCACTCGGTTACTTTAGCCCAGAAAAATGGAGTGTTAAGTGTTTAGTTTGTGCCAATTCTCGATTAAAAGGTATTTTATCATTAACTCGGTTAAATTAGAAAGTAACTTTTGCCAGGTAGTGGTATAATAAAATTTTCTACAAAGATTGTGTTACATTGAATCACTACTACTATTATAATATTTGAAAAGTATTTGTAGTCGTACTTTATATATATACAATGGGGCCGTTCACAGGTTACACTCCCTTTCAGGAAAACTTAGAAAGACTTTTAGAGACTAATTCCAAGAAAGTGAGCCTAAATTTATCACAATTCTCGCAGATCTGTCCAGAGTGAATTGCATTTTCCCTCCGTTCTTACAGAAATGTTAGCTGCAAGACGAACTTGTGCCGACGGAAGCCGAGCGTGGTAAGACACAGAAGCTTTGTAATAAAATTATAAAACTTGGATATCAAGGGTTCGAAACTCGGTTTCAGATGTTTTTTTTTAATTTTTGAAACATGAAGATATGATGAAATAATTAAAAGTGTAGTATTTGTTACATGGGTAAATTTCAAATTTAATACTTTGGTGTTAAAATATTTGTTTTTTGCTATACTGTATTACCTTTTCTTACTTTTAGTACCAAAACAAGTATTTATAAGACTTCTCGGTTTAAAATCTCTAGAATAATCAGTGGCACTTGCCTGGGTGTGACATTAGGCAGAAATCAACACAAAGAAACATGTAATTGGAAATTTATACTCCAAATTAGTTTCATAACTGATAAAATCCATTCCTACCACAAATATATTTGATAACCAATTAATCATACAATACTGACAATATATATAAAGTGGCTATGTTCGTCACTTTGTAACTCATGAACTGTGACCAACCTCAATAGAATTTTCAACAAAGATGAGGTTCGGACTTGAAATGGTTTTTATGATTTCACTTTGGTGGTACAACTTAGGGGAAGGAGAGTAGTAGATATGTAAAAGTGATCGAAAATGACCGATATTAGTGTCGAATCCATTGTTTTCGTGGTTGCTGAGACGAACAGTGACACTTGCGATGCTGATTAATTCAGATTCAGAACCCCATTAATATTCCTAATAGTGGATGGTGACATGTGAAGTAATTGAAAAAAAATCATCGACATAATGTGTCGATTTCATAGTTTTTGGGGTCCCTAAATTGATTGCAGACAGTTTTGGTGCCCTTTACGTCCAAAATGAAAAGTATTGTCTACGTGCGAACAAGGGAACATTCTGCTAGGTTCAAATAAAGTACACTCACTGCAATGAGGGGTACTTTATTTCCGATACTATCACAAAGATAAATATCCATCACATACTACAAAGCGAAGAATTGTGCTTCAAGTTTGATGAAAAATTTCCATATTCTTTTCGCCTTTTCGCAAACAATCGTCCGATATGAATTTTAAAATATATAGTAATGTACTAATGGAAAGAGATATGACATTTTCACAAGTAAGAAACAATAGATCTCTGTTATGGCGTAACGTGTGAATGAAAAGTTTGAGATAACTGTTAAGAATATAAACTGCTCATCCGACATTCAATCAGTAATTAACAGCTGCCGTCTGTTCGAAAAGAACGGCTACCAGAAAAAGGAACCCCAAGTCTTTACATTGAAATTCTCAACTTTCACTCATTCTGTTTTAAAGAGAGGTAGAGAAAATTGAAGTACTCAAGGAAATTAAGTGGGACATATATATTATTAAACCTTTCTAGTAAGCAGCCTTATAGAGTGAAAACATTACTTGTCTTTTGTGGTTATGTGCTAACAAAAGAAACAATAAAAATCATCTTCTTGTACGTTGTAAATATTGTATGATATACGAGCAAGGCAGTCTCGTTCGGAAATAGCTTGTTTTAGCCTAGGGTGAGAACTAATAGGGAAAACTCGCCCCGTACCAAACGCGTCGTTTTGTTATTGAGCACATAACTATCATCATGAATGAAATTACAGGCAAATATTTACAGAACCAGTTATCACGTTATTACATATTTAATAAATGCTAACTCTGTAAAAAGTGTCTGTAAGAACGTGCTCTGAGACTTACATCCAGACTTATAATGTAGAGGCGGACAGCCGTACTCATGTTACTGAGCTTTCACACATGCTCTTACTGTAATCATATTGATATCCATTATAGTAAGGTTCGAGATATAGATATGGAGAAGAATGGAAAAAGAAAATAAAAAAGCTGGAAAGAGAAAATAAAAAAAGGTCTGAGGAAAGTGAATGAAAGAAGAATATTGAAGTTTATAGTGAAAAGGAAAATATTTTTTAGGACACTGTCCATGCATGAATTGCCTTATGATTGATAATTTGGAAGGATTAGTTTCTGTAAGAAGAAAGAGGGGAAGAAGAAGGTGACAGAACACTGATGATGATAGTAAGATTATAGTCATTTTCATAATAAGATACTTGTCTTCATAACGATACATGGTAACGTCCTTTCTTTGGGTAAAAGAGTTACGATTATTTAGGATTGTATTGACATTTTAACATTATATATATACATACGAATGTAGTAAAGAATTTTTCCGATTTACAAATTTTGGTTGAATAGATATATGGGACGTACTGGAAATGGCAAACGAAAATATTATTATTTCTAGTAGTCAAATAAGAAGTAGAATATTATGAATAATTCCACGATTGCAATGCAACAATAACGTTTCTTTTTGAATAGTGATTTTAGCCCATATTGAGGATGTGCTTTATGTATTCAGTTATTTGTTAAACACGTTACGTTGCGAGACCATACAAATCAATGTCGATATGGCTGAAGTGATTTTCTAGACATGTTGGTATTTCAGCATTCTATAGCGCGTGTATTGAAGAACGTCATCTCAACCCTATGACCGAGAGAAATGGAATATTTTTCTTGTTATTATACATAGGAAGTATCAATATTGCAAATGATAAAAATTTCCTTACTTAACAGAGCTGGAAACGAACCCAGGACCTCCAACTTGTGGAACCAACGCTTAAGCAAGTATTCAAGGAAGTGGAGAAAAGACTCGATGTGAAGTGCATTTAGCAAGTAGCACACTTTTATTATTCCAATATTGTAATAACGACGAAATACTCTGATTTCGGTCTTGATAAAATATTAAGTATTATGTAGAAACAATAATACAGAGAATTTAAATTGAAATTGAAAAAAGGAAAAGACATATAAACACACAAGGACATGAAGGACAAAATGGTCTTTAGAGGAATTTGAACTTTAACTGGCACTCCTCTTGACCGAAATTAGATGTTTCAGACACTTCTTCTTTTAAAAAGAAACTCATTTACGGAAGTTCCTCAGCAACTTAATTTTCCTATGTATTACTCGTTTTACTTAATTTTACCGTTTTCCCATTGACTTCCTTTAAGACAAGGAAAAGAACATAGAAACATCGAGGAAAGTTAAAATTCATAAGTCTGTCACACTGATAATCAAACCCGGGACCACGTACAACAAAGGTGCACGGGCGGCCAAGCGGAGAGGGTCTATTGATCTTTTTCAAGAGAGTTTTAAATCGTCTATTGTAATGTAATTTAAAGCTTGTCAAATTTTATGTATTTTCGGTAAACATATTTTTGTATTTCAAAAAAGAAAAACAGAAAAACTTAATTTCTAGAAAGCCGGGAATACAGAAGGTATATACAACTAGAGAAAGTCTCAAAATAAAATATGAAAATAGGAGGTAAACAGGTGAAACCAAAACCAATGAATATATAAACTGTCTCCAAAATGGACAAGTGGTTTTCTCCTGGAAATGGTCCTGGGGTACGTCGGTCTATAGATATTCACAGAGGCTCATATACTAAGGACCTTCTTGCTTGGAATGAGATAGGATGGTATTCAGTACCCAGGATATGTTAACCTAAACCGTATATCTTATATCCTTATAAAGTAGACGTTATGCACAAATCTATAGGGAATGAGAATCGACATCGAAAAATTGAAACTTATGAGAATATCCCGTAGAAATATGTCCTTACGGATCACAGTAGAACAAAGAGTAGCTGAAGAGGTCGATCGTTTGAAATATCTGGGAAATATTTTGAAGAAAGACGCGTGCTGCACCAAAGATATCAGGTCAAGATTTACCATAGCCAAAGAAGCATTCAAGAAGAAAAGGTCACTCTTAACCAGCAGCCTTAATATTGGACTAAGGAAGAAATTGGTCAAGTGCAATACAGGGAGTCCATAAAGTCCTGCAAGAAAATACAACTCTATAACTTGGAAACTACGTAATGTATTTACAAATACTTTTTTGTATACTTACAGAAAGGTTCAAAGTTTTGTTTCAGCTTGTTAAGGTTCATCGCCAAACCTCAAATTGTGCACAATTCCCGTCCAAACACTATTGGAGTCTTTTTGGGAAACCAAGAATTGCGTGTTGGCGGTGCTAGTCTGTGTGGAATACATCAGTTATTTTGTTCTTGAGATCGTGCAGATTAGCTGGCTTCTGCGAATACACCTTTTTCTTCACACGTCCCCACAACCAGTAATCACAAGGCGACAAATCTGGTGATTTTGCAGGCCAAGGTGTGAGTCCTCTTTGGCCAATCCATCTCTCCTTAAATTCTTCGTTAAGAAACTGTCGAACTTGAAGGGCATAGTGCGGTGGTGCCCCATCCTCTTGCATGTGGACCTCATTAAGGATGCCTAACCTACTAAGTTCTGGCAAAAGGAAGTCTGTAGCATGTTCAGATAATTATTACCATTTACCGTCTCTTCCTCGAAGAAAAAAGGGCCGATAATGTGGTCCATTGAAACAGCACACCACACATCGACTTTGGGACTACCCCGCTTGTACTCCTTGAATTCACGTTGATTTTCCACACCCCAAATTCGGCAGTTGTGCCTGTTCACTTTTCCTGACACATGGAATGTTTCTTCATCTGAAAACAGAAATCGAGACAGAAGGTCACCATCTTCTTGTAAGCGGGTAAGCATGAACTCACAGAATTCCATTCTCATGTCACAGTCTTCCTCTATCAGCTCGTGCACAAATTTTTTACTTATAGGGCTGTACCTTCAAATTCTTGCATACGATCCTGTGTAACGTTGACTTCGGTATTCCCAGTTCCAATGACCTACGTTTAAGCGACTTCATTGGGCTCCTGGCTACGCTGTCCTGCAAGGTGTGAATCACATCATCACTCGTTCCTGGCCTTCCACTGCGTGGTAAATCTGACACACTTCCCGTTTCTTTGAACTTCTCGTACCACCTCTTGATACTTGTTTCTGCTGGGAGTATTTTCCCATACGTTGTTTGGAACTTTGTCCGCACTGAAACGCAAGATTTTAATTCCGCAAACCACAAAACACATCATGCTTTTTCTTTAATAGACGTCATCTTAAGTCACGTGATTACCTGCTCAAATGTTTTGGAGCATTGTGGCCAGAACAAAACTTTAGACTTCCCTTCTTCCAACCCCAAAAATTTATACACTTAAACGTAACGGTTTCGAAGCTTTGGAGTTTTAGTTTCCTCCAGGACTTTATGGACTCCCTGGAGTATTGGACTTTACGGTTCAGATGCATGGACATTACGGAAGTTAGAGAAGAAATATTTAGAGAGCTTCTTTATGTGGTGTTGGAGGAAGATGGAGAAGATAAAATGGACAGAAAGGTAAGAAACGAAGATGTTTTAAAACGGATCCAACAATTCATGGTTGGAAGGTCAATTGGATGGGACACATCTTGCAAATAAATTGTTTTCTTCATATCGCCATAGAAGGAAAGATGGAAGGAAAGCGATGAATAGGAAGAACAAAATTGATGATTTGAAAAATAGAAAAAATATCGTGAGTTAAAAAAGCAAGCTGAAAATCGAGAAACGCGGAAGAATCATTTGCAGACCCAAACTGAATACCAAGTAGAAAACACCCTCATTGGTCAAATGAGCTCTCAAAAGGCAGAATACTTAATAATAATAATAATAATAATAATAATAATAATAATAATAATAATAATAATAATAATAATAATAATAATAATAATAATAATAATAATAATAATAGTGCACAAATCTAATCAAAAAATTCTAAGAAATGCGGAGGTGTTTCACAGACAGCACAAACTATCAGTGTAAAAATTTAAGATTCAAATAGTCATGCTTTATCCATATTTATATAACACTTGCGATTGTAATATGCTAATAAATCTATTGGTGTAGGCATACTATATCATTTTATGTCTTCTTATAGTATTCATGAACTACGCATCAGAATATTGAGTTCTACTATGCTGCCACGAACATAAAATATCCCATGTTTTATTAATCATTTTGTGTCTTTGGGATACTAATATGCATATCAACTATTATATTACACATCTGTCGATATTTGTTTATGAATTCAGTAGAACATTATATAGTGGTACTATTTAGATCATTTAGTACCTCAGAACAACTCTTAATTTTATTTCTACCGAAACACTATGGCTAGATGTATATTCCATCACTTTTGTATTTAAATCTCTCTTCTTTTCCCTTACCTTTAAATTGGGTATACAGTAGAACCCCTAAAACTCGGTACTCGATAACTCGGTAGTACAGATAACTCGAACATACCCTCACAGGGCGAAGAAAAGCGCTCAGACCTGTTCAAGGTCATTGCCCGCTTCCGGCATTCTTTTTTCTGGAGTTCAATATTTTGAACAACAAGGTACGTCGGTAATGGACTCACTGTTCCTTCGTCGTCTCTGTGATGAAGCAGTAAAACTCAGAGTGCAGTGTGGAAAACTGCAGGACATTATACGATTCTTTTTTCTTTAAATAGCTAGTTTTCGTAAAGTGGGCTAGTTAATTTTCATGATAGACAACTTTATGCATTCATAAAGTATTTTTCTGAGGTCTGTCTTAGCAAGTAAATGACTGTACAGTGTGTATTCTTTAATTTTAATTTTCATGTATACTAAAGGTTCTATGCCTTCATAAAGTACGTATTTTTGCTTTGTTTAACGTTGATTTGCAGGTTAATTCTCTGTTGTGTTGTTTAGCAACCAAAAAAATACAAGACCGTATTTTCTGACGAAACATTCGTACTTATTCTTTTTTTAAAAACCCTATTCCCGATAACCAGGCATTTTCACAAACTCGGCCACTCTTCGGTCCAAAATAGGCCGAGTTTCTGGGGCTCTATTGTAATACCTCTGGTTCTATTGCCTTTGTGAGAGTTTATGCACTCATTTTCTCATGTTTGTTCTTATAGTTTTGCAATGTCGTTATTTGTTTTAGGCATTCCTTCCGTTATTTCTACTATTTTAGTTTTCGTTCGTTTTCATTTAGGTTTTCATACTTTGTTTCAGTCGTAAAAAGTGACATATGGATAACAACCCTTAAAGTCACCGTTTTCCGTTAAGATAGTATTGAATTGACTCCATTAATGCGACGGCCGAGATGATCTCTTTAGCTATCTCTTATAACAAGCATAATTAAAAAAAAAATCAAGGGTTATTGTGTGAAGTAAGTAACAGTGAAGTAACGGAAGTACTAAACGGCGTGACAAACATCTTCGCATTTGAAGGCGGTGCTCCAAGTTCCCTTTAAATACTGCTAGCAAATGAGAGGCCAGCAATATTGCCACATTTATTTTGTACACATCCACGTCTATCCCCTGTCACCCGATCGCGCTGTAGTTTGTCTGCTTAGCCGTAGACACACCTCTTTACCACTTGGCAACGTCGCGTCAGAGTTTGCGTTTTATTCGTTTAGCTGAAATTCCAAGATGTTTGTCTCAGGTTTTAGTATTACTATCGCACAAGGACTACTAGCATGATTCTCATAATTGCACAAAATATGAGAGTTTCTGTATAATACAGGGAAGTTGGCAGCTCTAGAGCCATTGAAGTTCATGAGCTCCGGGCAATAGTTTGCGTTCCTCTTTCTGTGTCTTTTGTCTGAACGTGAAGCCTAGCACAAAATTCGAACACCTCGTGAGACATCTTAGTGAACAATCTAGCAACTTTCATTTAACTTCCTTCCTATGTCTAGTATCAACAACCGCTGGAACACGTATATATATATATATATATATATATATATATATATATATATATATATATATATTTAAATGAAAAGTAGAAATACAAAAAAAAAATAATATGTCTAATTTATTGTTCCAAACAGATTTTTCCCAATCCTGGTAAAATTTTAATAATCTGAGGATCCACCTTGAACCCTCTAATAACTAGCTCTTTCAATTATAAATTTTATAAATACCAATGCATACACTAACATTAATACACATTACAAGTACAGTAATACACAATATATCGTTACAAATACAAAAGTACAATCGTGCTCGGTAATACATGTATGTCTAAAAGGAATTTTGTAGGTTAAATGATCCCGGATTTACAGGGGCGAACCAAGGCAATATTTTCGCAAGGGCAAAGTCACTTTTCGGCGCCCCCCATCACACATTCGATGTATTTGGATAGCATGGAATTACCTTCTCTTTTGTAGCGGTGGTGGCTGTGGTTTTGGTTGAACTGATAAGCTTAGGTTTTAGTTTATCATTGTTATAAGTAACAACGAAAACAATATGTACTGGTGGAAGGAAGGAGTCAATGCTAGCCGCTGATTTTTTTTTTTCGTAGTGCAGCTTCTAACTCCCTCCTATGTTGTTTCAAAGTGCTACATTGTATTTCACAAATACTGTCGAAATGAATTATATGACAAGAACTGTACGTAGCGAAACATTAACAAAGGCCGGCAGTTTGGTCATTTCTAAGAAATAGAAAATTAGTGAGTACTGTATATATTATTCTCCGTCCACTACTACTTTAAAAGAGTAACATATATAAAATACAATAGCATTCATTCCTTGGGAAAAGTTCACAAAGAACATGGCCGGCTATAAACAATACCAACTTCCCCTCCACTCTTTCTTCTACATGCTATGTCTCCATTTGTCGATACAGCCCCCCCTTCCAGTTCTTGCATGGTGAAATGTAAAAAGATGATGTAATTGACTCTACTTTACAAGAATATATAAACCAAAAACGTTAGTAGAAAACACGTTATAAAATTTACTTTTGAGGTTCGTTTTGGCGCCCCCTGACTGCGGCGTTCCGGGCAGTCACCCGGGTTGCCCAGCCCTTGGTCTGCTCTTGCTACCACTTCTTGGATTGAAACAGATTTGTTAAAATCAATTTCATTAAGTCTCTGAGACAACAAAAATGTGAATAAAGCTAAATTTAAATAAACACAACTATAAATTTAACAAACTTCTAAAAACTTCTGCGCACATTATGTTTCGGATATTTAATGTTCTTAATTCATCCACGGGCCAATATGAAGGGTTTGTTCGGAAAGTAGTAGGACTGATTTTTTTTTAAATCATAATTTTGACACATCGACTTAATAGTTTTCAAAATATGCTTCTTCTGCATCAACACAGCGTTTTCAGAAATCTGCCAATCACTGAAGGCTCCCTGCAATGCAGAAACTGGAATTCTTTTCAGCTTCCTCGTTACGGCCTCTTGAATGGCCTGGACGAGCAATGGTGCCGTCCTTTCATGTCTCTTTTCAGTCGCGGAAAGAGGAAGAAGTCTGCAGGAGCGACAGTTGCGCTGTAGGGTGGCTGGGAAAGCTGTGTGATGCCATGTTTGATAAGGAAATCCATAGCACCTAAGGCTGTATGTCCTGGCGCATTGCCGTGATGAAGCTTCAATGATCCAGACTGGCCCTTATTTAGGTAAGTGCTATTCTGTGCCCGAGCACAGAGCGGCAGAATTCAGGGGGAATGCAAAAGTTTGAATTTTTTAAAGATTTACAATAAAGTAATATTTAAAACAAGTAACACGCTGAGTCCCATACAAGCGCGAGAAAATATGTTAATGTGTTTAATTCGCTGAATTACAGTAGCTACTAAATAGATAGCTTACCTGATTATTTTTAAAAAGTTATCCTCTCCCACCACCACCACAAGGGGTGAGGATGAACACAATGAAAATTGATACCGTTAAACTCAGCGACGTCGAAAACTATGAATTCAGCACTAATATTATGTCGTTTTCGATTGCTTTTAATATCTTGTACCCGCTCCGTGGGAAATGGAGTGTAACCTTGAAGCTAAATTGAATGAAAACGGTCACTATTCATCTCAGCAAACTCCAAAAACTATGAATTCAACTCTAATATTGGTCGTTTTCTATTATTTTTGAAATGCCCCCGTGTTATTTTTACGGGAACTTCGCATCTCCGTATCTTAGCTCAGGTGTGACCTAGGGACTTGGAACAGGTTATTTAAATAATTTCTCTGAGAATTTTAAAACGTATTAAAATTTCATATTTCTGTCTATTATGGTTCATCTATCACAACAGCTTAAACATCATTAAAAGAATTAGGCCATTTAAAATTATGTTGTAATTTTCGTGACTTGTAATACCAAAACTACTACTCAAGAAGAAATGATATGTTTGCAAAATCATTGTTTCCTTGTTTGAAATAGAAGTTTTGTGGGAGGGGGGCGGCGGCAAATTTTTTAGAGCACAGGAGCGCACAAATGTGATGTATAAATACGGCCTGGATCCAGGGGTGGCTGGACGGACGCGGTTGACTCGTTTTCTGAGTCTTTAAAGTGCTTCTACATAGAATGCAGTATCCATTGTCTGACCAGGCGTTACAAATGTGAACCACTCATTTGTGGAGATGACAAGGCACCTTAAAAGGGATCCACCTTAAACTCGATCTACACTCCTTGAAGGCTTGGAGACGACTGGCGCGCTGGTAGCTAAGACCCACCACCACCCAACCAGCGCAGTAAAATCCCCTTCCTTCACCACGTTTCGGTGGCTATAAATCGGTCTTACTACTTCCAGGCCAAATCCTGTATTTATGAATAGTCAACTGAATAACCGTCCTTGATTCCAAAGAATAACAAAACATCAAGTGAATCTAAAAATTTCCAGTAACAAGAATAAATAAGTTTTATATCTTTCTACTAAATTACAATAACAGGATAATTAAAAAGATATAACACCCTTTACTTCCATAGCAACTAAACTACAATGGAAAATAAAATCTAATTAGAATTTCAATACTTGGGTTACCACATACCAAAATGAACGACATACATTAAAATACAATAATAAATTAATTAAAATTATCAACACAAATTAAAATAACAACTCACTATTATTTACATTTTCATAATATCAGAGGGTATGATAAAATTATTTTACAATGTTCAGCATCCTTAAATGCATAAAAACTAGTTTTATAATATAAATGTTGAAATTGCTATACTTGATTTTAGTGCTACTACAGCAATACGTTTTGCAATAAATTTAGGCACATTAAGCTTTTGGGATCTTTGAGAGATCTGAACAAATCTAAGCCTCTTAGCTTGCTTGGAGCTCTGACAACTCCTGTCCACCTAGCTTGTCTAGAGCTTTGTGGGAATTCAGCCACACTCTTAGCTTCCTTGAGACTGTCCTGCCAACAAAGATTTCCTGGAGCTTTGCTGGATTCCAAACTCTCTTTGATTGCCTGGAGCCCTGAGAATTCCTAAACCTCTTCCACTTAGTTTTCCCGGAGCTCTGTGGAATCCTTCCCTTCACTGCCTTGGCCTTGAAACATCTATTTTTACCCAAACTGCTTAAAAGACTTTATATTTGCCTTCGGACTACTTATAGTAACATTTTTAGTTGTACCTACTACCTCATTAAGACAATTTTACAGTACTGTTTTCCGCAACCTACATCATGAGTGAAGCGGTTTACAAAAACAATTTATTTTAAATTATACATTGATTCCTGAAGTTACATTCTGTTACACCTTTTTTCTTTCCTGAAAGAAATACAATTCTTTAAGACGTCACTAACCATTAAAATCCATAAATCTTAAAAAAAAATTAAAGTGTACAAATTGTTTTGTGTTTTATCAAATGTAGTATTAAACATTGCCTTATTATTTGAAGAGGAGATACAAAGAGGTAATACAAAACAGTGGGGAGTAGGAATTACCCAAGTTCCTCGGAAACTACACGTTTCTGATAATTGCTACTCTATAGTCAGGATAGGGGGCGCGGTGGCTCAGTGGTAGAACGTTCACCTTCAATGATTGTAGTCCCTGATTCGATCCCAGCTCGCGCCGTGTGGACTTTGTGGTGGACACACACCGTGCTCGTGGTTTTTCTCGGGGTTCTCCCGTTTCCTCCCACTTTCTTCATTCCACCATTTCATTCATTTCTCATAATCACTGTTTCCTTTAGCCTAACCGGCATAACTGTGGGACGTAAAACTCAAAGATTTCATTATATTTTTGTATAGTCATGATAACGTTCAGCCGTGTAGTTACCTACTACATTCTGTCAGTTAATCGAGATAAATTATTGACTATTGTAATTTTTCTGCATTCTGCTACAAATTTGTGCTTTCTTCATAATCATATGTCTACTGCCATTAAAGCTTCACATTTTTAGTTGTAGTATACGAAACAGTAGTTTATTATCTTCATTAATTGTTATGCTATTATTCTCACTTCTTTATTTACGCTCAAAATATGCAATTTTCTAGAAGTGCCTGTTTGAGGCAATGGGATCACAATCGTCTCACCAATAAAGTGATTCCTCATTGCACGTTTCAAACGAATATGGTATTTAAAATTAAGATGAGTTAATGACTGTATTTGTGTCAATAATCTTATTCTAGTGGGGCCCTAAGCTATAGCTTGTTTAGCTTATACATAAATCCGGCACTGCCAATGACTAAGAAATTCGATTATATATGTTAACACATGTCTTGCATAACGCAATATTTCAGACGGTAACAATGCCTACCACCAAGTAAGTTTCAATGCAATCGAATGGGAACAATGTATGGGGTTTTGTTTTGCAATACATGACGCCAAAATTGACCGCCCATACATCGAAAACCGAAATCCTATACGATGTAATATTTCTCACGCTGAGATGGCTTGTCAATATTTAAAAGACGTGCTAAATTTAATCCAGATCGGATGCTATAGATATTCGTGGAAAATCCCTTGAGTGTATATGTTTAGAATACGCATCTTGTCGCGGAAGTGCACTGTTCGATTCTGATTGCAGCTCATATACGTTAGGCTTTAGCTTCACATCTTTCATAACCTCACTGCTCAAGGAGATGCTAAACTTAAAGCCAATCTAATTCAGACACATACGTACGCATATGGGTTTTTGTTTTCGAAATTATGACGCAAAATTTAATGGGTTATAAGTCGG
The DNA here is from genome assembly GCF_964235325.1 of Thermobia domestica. Classification (NCBI taxonomy): domain Eukaryota; kingdom Metazoa; phylum Arthropoda; class Insecta; order Zygentoma; family Lepismatidae; genus Thermobia; species Thermobia domestica. The sequence continues at coordinate 10,003,513 of NC_137454.1, read as the reverse complement.
GAACTCTAAGTCTCCACAACATAACATTTCATGCGTTTTTAAAGCTGGTTAAGATATGCCATTATATCAAGTTTCATCCGAATAGGATAAGTTCGGTGTATAGGGATTTGTTTTCGAATATATAACGCAAAATTCAACCACCCATAACCCGGAAATTATACGCTTACACAACACAAAATTTAATGCGTTTATGTCAAGATACACCACCATATCGACTTTGGTCCTGATCACATGAATTCGTCTGAACACGTATGATATAAAGTGTCCTCCTTACTTAATGTAAACTCAAATAAAGAACGAGAAGAAGCTATTTTTATGTTTTACGTTATTAATATGAGACGACTGATGTTCCCGATTAGCCCAAAGTTGGGAAAATAGCTTCTACATTAATACAGTTGCCATGCTTGTTTTTCGGTTTATCTAACTTTTCATAAATATGAATCGATTCTTACGTGTACTCGACGCAAAAGAAGTTCTTATGCTACGGTTGACGCTACATATAAAGAATTTCTGTCCGTTTTATGTGAAATTTCCTTTAGGTGATACCCATTACCTCCGTCTCCTCTACATAATCCCTATCAGTTTAAACAATCCTTAATATCTTCTTGTCTCAAGGACTGAACTTAAATATATCTTGTAACATGTTAAGAATCCGTTCGACAAGCACTTTGTAACAGACAAATTTCAATTGTGCTGGGTTGCAATAGTGTCATCCTGCACTCTGTTGGATCGTTGACATTCATCTGACTGTTTTAGTTGTTTACACTCAGCAGTTATATAAAATTTATTTATATTTAACAGTTTAACACCAGTAAATCTTATACTGTTCTTGATCGTGATTTATAATAATGGTTTCACATTTACTTTTTCCCATGATTGCAGAAGATGAAGACAGGTCTAATAACGAAGTAATATAGAACTTCCACCATACTCATGAGGCTAGCACCTATGAAGAAACCAAATACTCCACCAATGGACACTGAAAGAAGTAATATATATATATATATATATATATATATATATATATATATATATATATATATATGGACGGTTGCTCAGTGTAACAGAGGTTTCATATCAATACCTAAATAATTTATTTATGTATATCTAAAATTACTATCTCTTTCATGGAAATAGTCTTTGTATAATAAAATTCTGAGGATTATCCTAGCTATGCAACTAGTGTGATATACAATTAATTCAAGTAATCTATAAACATGTTTATTATCAATATATGAGTAGGCAAATATTAACAAAGTGTAATGAAATCTAAGTGAATAAGCACTTAACTTCACCTAGAATAAGAATAACAAATTCAGCATGTTAGCAAGTTTAGTTTGGTATGCTGGAATGTAATTTATTGTATCTAAATTCAATAAATTGTTCAAGAAGTAACTACCATTCTCAAATTACAAAAGCAACTGGATATTAGCTAAGTATGATATGCAATATATACGAAAGTACCAAGTATTAGATGATTGAATATTTATATCAAGTTCACTCTGAAAGCTAATTCCACATAATGTGCCGTTAATATGCCGTGTCTCATCCGTGCCGTGGTTCACAAAGTTTATTTCAGATTTTCACATTGAAATTTCATTCGTTGTCTTTTTCCAATTCACTTATCACGTGCCGTGCCTGTACCGTTGCCATGCCGTGGCCTGTCCGTGTCGTGGCCCACAAAGTTTCTTTCCAGAATTTGACATTGAAAATTCATTGGATTGTTTTTTTCTTAATTCTCACATGACATGACGTGCCCGTGCCGTTCCCCTGTCATAGCCCGATAGTGTTTCCTTGAGAATAAACCACCTCGGTCGCGACTTGACGGCCGTGTTGCTTCGGATTTCTTCGGAGTACCCGAAACGACACGAAGTTGACCCGTAATTACAGTCTATCTTGGGAAATGGTGTAAAAAGCAGTAGCGGAACGGCATTGTAGGTGTGAATATTCGTTGCCGTGACACGGATGAAACATGGACGGGGTATGGCATGTGCACGGCATCCTATATGTGGACCATCCTTTACTATTGATGTCTGATCTGAAGTAATATTACGGGAAATACTAAAGAATAGGGATTCTAGGAAAATTATTTTTTCCATAATCAAGTGTGACTATAGTGACTACTTACCATAATTTTTTTGCGATATTATTATAGAGTTTGATTTAGAAAAACAAACTTTTTTCTATATTTACTATGTCCGTCCATCCGTCTGATAGGCAAAAAATCTCAACAATTATTGGATAGACAGAAAGTAGAGGTTAAAAACTATGAATCGAGTTCTTTTGTGAACTCTGAAATATCGACCCGGAAAGGTATAAATTAGCAATTTCTTGTTTCAACGTTGAACGCTATAGATACTGAGATATGGTCTCTAATGGTAATAGAAACTAGGTATCTAATGGTAATAGATACTGAGATAATAGGTATCTAATGGTAATAGATACTGAGATGCCGTTTCGTACAAACAATTAAGCGTCTCAAAAATACACGATATTTTTATTCTTAACTGCATATTAAACCTGGAATTGTTTAAAATCTACTACAAGTTCAGGTTTCAATCCTGATCTACATAGAACACAAACGATAAGAAATACCGAGAAACGTTTTTTTCTTTTCGGAATCAATTAAGAATTCTATAAATAGGCACAATCTTCCCCTAGTAGAACCAAATGCCTAATATAAATTATAATATCTAGCGAGATCCGTTGTCTGTAATCAATTAAGCGTCCCAATAACATAATACAACTCTATTCCAATATTTCTACCAAAACCGGAAGAGGCAGAAATCAATCATCTCAGGCTTTAACATTGATAATATATAGTGAAGACTGTAACAGACTGTACATTTTCCAACCAATCATGTTCCTCCATTTTTGGTCCTATAATGGCCTTTTTAAATCTCATGTTGTCTACGGTATCCAAAATTCTCTGCCATAATTCATTAATAGATAAGCCTCCTGTCCAGTTCATCACCTGGCCTTTAGTAAACGTACTATGGGAAAACAGTTATTATATACTAGGAGAAAAGGTGGTAAAAATAAGACAAGGACTGAGTATAAGGTACGAGGCTGAGTCCAGTAGGACAGAAATAGTTATGAACAAATGGGAGGAAAAGGTGAGAGAAGAAAGGGTAAGAACTTAAACATTTTTTTAGGTATGCGGATAACTGCCTTGCTTGTGGAAAGGGACTAGGAGACAATTAGAGAAGTTCAAGTATAGTGTGGAAGATAAAGAGAAAAGCATAAGATTGGACATGGAGTTGAAAAAATGGAAGAATAAACATTTTAGACATGACCATAATAAAAACAAGGAGAGGGGATGATTTCGAAATGGTACCAGAAGGAGTGCTCGGCGGAGGTGTTCTTCCACAAGAGGAGCAACGTGGATAGAAGTATGAATAGGATATAAGTATAGTCATAGGAATGTCTATATATATGAGTCTGTATCTTCAATATATCTGTATCTTCAATATGTCTGTATGAGTCTGTATCTGTATGTTCAATAGTGTCTGATAAAAGATATGTTAGATATCGGAAACTGTAACACATTATAGTTTAAAATACAGTGTGTGTTGAAGCTTTGGTTAGTGTTATTTTCTTACAATATCCAATTCAAAGCCATGGATAGTGTTGGTAGGATAAATCCTTAATATGTTTCATTAGTTGTAAATCCTAGCTAGGGAATGTTCGCTGAAGTTCAGAGAACATATCCTATTCCATTGAGATACACCTAGTCGACATTATCCCAGCATATAATAAGAATTCCATTGAAGTATATTGCATTAGGAGTAAGAGGTTATTTCATGCCATTTATTGACAATTTAAAGACAAAACTCAAGTAATAATGAGCAAGCATGGAAAGAGAAATCTGAGCATTAATCAAGCAAGTATTATGCTTCGACAAGTAAGAGGAGGATTGTCTGGAGAAGAATTACTTATATGGAACCTATGTCTCAACTCTTCTCAGCAACTACACTCAGAAATTTTGTCGAAGCTCTTTGTAGCACCACACACAGGGCAACACAAATACGTTACGCTCTGCTACAGAAGGTCATTCGCTTTACATCCAAACATTTTTAACGGGTACTCATCTTAAGAGATATCACGTTCCACCAACGATCATGTTCTATTGTACTCCAGCATTATGGGTTATCACACGTCATCGCAGTTTCCATTGCAGCAAGTGCCGGCGCAGACAGGCATTGGAATTCTGGCCCACTCCTCCCTGCACCATCCACGGTGCGCGGGCGCCAATGTTGAAGGCGTTGTGTGAACAGTCCAAGTGCCAAAAAATGCAATGGGGTATGATTTGAGTTTTTCACAAGGACGTCTTCAAACGGAATGACACAAATTCCTAATTCCTCTGTTGTTTTTTTCATAAAGCGTAGTGATATTCTGAATGACTCGAATTCTTGACCATATGGATCATCGCCTGGTTTGCGTCCATTATATACAATTATGGGATACGATAGATAGGTGTCAGAATGGATTCTTGGAAGTATCTTGCATTCACCTTCACGTTTTGTTCACCTTGCGTGTCATCCATATTCGAATCCTGTAAGAATCATAAAGCCACAAGGGAAAGTTTTCTTGCACTGACTACCAAAGTTGCTACTCTCCTTACCGTCAAATATAACGGTATGTGATCGCCCGAATATGATCACTAGCAGTGAGATGGACATATCATTCATCCATTGTGACAACTTTCTTCCGTTTGGAACCCATGAACTACTTATCATACAGTTTCCTGCAATTTGTCTTACGCTCCAAAATGTAACGCGGTAGCAGGTGATGTACACAGAGGTTTCGCACGGACTTTAACCTGATGCGCTTACGAATTGTTTAGTTCATAGTTGACGGTATGAGGTGGAATCTCTGGCCTATATCACGTTGCGTCGTAGTATTTTATTGGCAAACAATCGACGGATCCCGTTATGCACTACGGGCGTCACTTTGCTTGCAGCTCTTCTCCTGGTGGTTCTCGTGGGTGAAGGGGAGCCTTATGTGTGAAACGGGAAACAATAGCTTTCACTGTAATCACCCCGAGTGACTGTAATCACTCATTCTCCCGACACTGTTTTGCAATGCGTAGTACGAAAACTTAACATGGAAAAGGACAATTATGTAACCTCCTAATACCGGTTTATTTTCGGCGTCATTTGAAAACACTTACTACTTACAAGGTCATAAACAACACTTCTCCCGCCAGCAAACTCATAGTTGCCACATGATACACCAGGTGGCATCACCGAATCGAAAATGTTCGCATATACAGCAAACCACCTTCTTATGTTACTTCCGTTAGTCTCGAAGGTAGACTTCTACAACAGAATGATTTCTTTTGAAAAAGAAAAAGGTTGGTATGTGGAGAGGACTAAAGGCTGATACACACATAGGGTGGTGTGCTCATACCATTCCCATATTTTACTACATACAGGCCACGGCCGCGACCACTTACATATCATGTCATGACATGCCATACTGCTACTGCTGTCTACACGACATTTTTTGGTACTGGCCAATTACGTGTAGCTTAGAGACTTCGAGGAAAGCCGAAGCATCACGGTCGTCGAGTACCAATCGAGGTGTTTTCTCCGCAAGGTGCACTGCTATGACATATCAGGGGAACGGTACGAGACGTCATGCTAGAATTAAAGAAAAGACAACCCAATTAATTTTCATTGCCAAAGTGTGAGAAGAAAGGCTGTGGACCACGGCACGGAACTGAAACGGCACACTGTGTGTGAATAAACTTTAAGTGGTGTAGTTTTGATTTCCGAACGTTTTCTTTCTTTTCTTCTCTTTATAAACTCAATATATGTCTACAGTATGTTAGATGTTTATATAAAACCTTTCAAACTGAGTGTTGTTTCAAGCACTCTGCGTACTATTTTCTAACTACCTAGAGTACTATTAACTTTGGCATTCCATATTTTATAATTACTTTCACAGCAATAATTTCCAGTTTCTCTTCAATAGTTTCTGATTCAATTCACGGTAATCACGCCCCAACACAACTCCTGTGCTACTAAGGTAGTTGAATATATATAAAATCCTCTGTTGTTGCATATCTATTTCATGAAATTGGCATTATCACAGATATGTTATAGTAAACATGTGAAGCACATAATGAGATACCAATGCAATGTGAAGAAGTGGGCTCATGACTCATACAACATCATGTTAGTAAAATATATTAAGCTCTAGGAAAGAAATTTATTTTAAATGAATGAATAAATGTTTCACTCGCTGAAAGAAACTACAGTATAGTTGTGTACTTCAAAAATGCACATACCTGCAATGTTTAATATTCCTCGAAGAACTCTCAATCGCCTGTGTGTTTCTCCACGTATGAAGACAAATTTATGAATACCATAACCACCTAATTCTGCCGTTCTTTTGTCACTAAAAATACAATTTCAAACTTCAATTCACATTTCTATATCTACTTTTAATAATTCTAAAAGATAGTCACGAATTTCAATCAAATGAGTTTGAACCTACCAAATTTCATACTTTTTAAAATGAGAAAGACTAGTTATGCGATAATGAGAAAATCAGTAGAACGAAAATATTAAAAGAATAGGAGTATCCTCTGGATAACTCATGTCTATCATTAAAAGGGATAGTGATCTTGCTTGTGAAAATGTACATAAAGTTTAAACGAGCTCTTGTATCATAATGGCACCACAAACAACACGCTTCAAACATGAATTATTTTTAGCGATTGCATACGTACCTAGGTTAAATTTTCATATAAAGGTAAACAAGAAAGTTCTGTCGTTTTTTCGCCTACCACCTTCCAACATCGATCACCTAGGACGTATCTGCAAGATCAAAAATAGTCCCCATCAGCATCGACCACCTTCTGTCAACGTTCCGGTAGGCCATGGATTTCATCGCGGTAGAACTTTGTGGGTCATGAAGCGAAGAAGATATTAAGTGCATTTCGCAACTCTACTACGGATTTGAACTGGCGTTCTCTAAGGTGATTGTCCAAGAAAGCTAACAGGTTATAATCGGACGGTGTAAGTCCGGGAAACATACCGGACGCAATAGTGTCTCCCATTCAAGGCGTAGAACGGTGTCCCCGGTCACCCTAGCCATGTAGTTGTTAGCGTTGTCTTGTAACAGGAGGACCCCTTTGCGATTCAGAAGTGCTGGCTCCAGAGTTTTGAGATTTTCTTGATCACGGCTCAACTGCTGTCAACACAGTCGCACTGATGCTCTGTCCAGCAGGTAGCAGTTCCCGATGCACGATTCCGCGAGCAGTCCATCAAACACACAGGAGTGTCTCCTTCTAGTGTGGTGCTGGTTTTGACTGTTTTGGAACGGTTCATGGGATGCTAACCAGTGATGACGGCACCGTGGAGCTCCGTACAGGACCCACTTCTCATCATATGTCAACACTCTGTCCAAAACTGGCTCCTTCCTCAGACGGGACAGCAAAGGAACACAGGTGTCTGCTCGCGCTGCCTTCTGGCCCGGAGTCAAATCATGTGGGACCCAACGACTCAACTTCTATTGCTTCAAAAGTTGATGGAGGTGCTGCCGAATGGTTTCTCCACTCACACTGAATTGTAGTTCCAGCTTCTTACATGTCTGACCACTGTTCCCTTCAATTGCTGCCTGAAGATTTTCATTTTGTACATGTGCTGGTCTTCCCACACGCTATGCGTCTTCGAGTTTTTCGTCACTCTCCTTAAACTTGTTAAACCACCGTTGCACTGTCCATGTAGTCACGACACCCTTACCAAAGAACTGACATAACTTTCTCCCCCTGCAGTGGCGTTTGATCGTAGTTTGAACTCGTACAGCATAATGCCCTTATGACGCTCTGTGGAGGTCTCATATTCACTGTGACCTTACGCAAGTTCACGGTGTAACTGAACTGCCACAATCAGGTAGTATGTTTTATATACCTACACCAACAACTGAGCTTCGCTTTATCTCCATTCACATTCAATTCACAGTGTGAGGGTCAATGGAATACATACTTCAATAAAAAGCCACAGGACTTCCTTGGTTATCTTTATATTACATTAAGGTTAGGCAGAAATGGATGATGATAGTGATCGTAAATATAAGATAAATTGTATGGTTATGATTAAACGCAAATAACCAGAGTATTGTCTTTATTTTGCTTCTTACTAGGTATGTATTAACGATATTTGATGTTAGATATGTGTGAAAGTGATGTTATGAAGCGGGAATAGTAGCTAATTTGAGACTTTTATGAGAATGAGATAGTATTATAAGCGTCCAGATTTTTAGTTATTGAGTCGCAATAGCGTAGTTCTTACCTGCAGTTCAATATAGAAGGACATTGTTGTCCGAAAAGGGATACGATGTTTTAGTACTTTGTCCGTGAGTTGGTAGAAGTTTCTCAATAATCTTGGAGATACGCCTTCGTTGAGCTTAATGCATTCAGTGATCGAAGTTAGACATTTGTATACTATGAGGTAATTAGGTACTGTTCTGTACAATGCTCGGTGCTAAGAAAATATTCTTCGCTTTCGGTTTGTTTGTACTGTCAGAAAAGTTGTGATTTCTGTACGTACTAATAAAATATATTGTGGGGACAATTTTGGTGAGTATAATGCATTGTTTCCAGAGGAATAGTTTGTTGAGCACCAATTCTAGACACTTCTGTGACATGGATGACAAGGGAATATTTCTTTCTTCGGAAGTTTGCGCTTGAAAAGTAAAGAGGTGGTTATGCATGAACTACCAGAACTTAGGTCACTTAGTTTTATTACAATGCCGAATAATATTTAGTTCTTACGTTTTACAGATGAGCAGTATTTTCATTGGATAGTTTGAGTGGAGAGTGATCAGTACCGATCGTGTCAAGAATCTTATCCACCTCATAAAAATTAGTGAAGTGGTTATTACATCTGAGGCTGTTGGGTAGCTGATCGAGTGGAGCCAGGAAGATTATGAATCTGACATTGCACGTGTTGAAATAAACTTCGTAAGTCCTTATTTTTCTCTTACATTTCTGCTATGAATATTTACGTTAGGCATGATTATTTTGTGTTTGATGTTGTGGACTATATAATTCAAAGAAGAAAATTGTACTAGATAATCAAGTCACATACATGCAGTGATGATATTGCCTACAAGGGAAGCATAGTATAGAGATAATAAGAGATGTTGAGAAAGATGTGCTGGATCATATTACCGAAAAGCCAATCAACACGCCTCCTTGAGCGTGCTCTTTTTTTTTCATTGTACTCACATGTCTTAGTTGGTAGCCAGAAAGTCAGGGTGGAATGGTTAGTTTTGAAACTTGAGATCTACAAAATAAATGTTCTCTTCTAACACGAAAAGTATACGTGTAGAAATTTTGAACATTTTCCTCATCATTTCTATCCGTGCTGCATTATTGTGATACTCGGTACACCGCCCCACCTTTAGACTGAGGCATCACTTTCATCGATATTTGAAATACAAAGTGTGCTATATTTTTTTAAAAATTACAGCTTAATAGATTTCCGGCGTTCAAAGGATATCACTGTGAAACTCTGAAACCAAGGGAAATAGAGCATATAATTTTATACACATTTTTGAATAGATTGACCTTTTTGATCACTTCTCAAAATTACTGCACCTTATCACTGGGTACCGAGTAAATTTATATTTCTAACAAGTCTATTAAGTATATCATAGTTCAATTTTTATCATGAACAATATACCTTCTAAGTCAAAAAGAGTCTATAGTCCCCAGTGGAAGAAGAAAAATACGTTTGAGATTAAGTTCAGATCAATCTATCATTTTAAGCGGAAAAATTAATTTTATATTTGTTTCTTCTCGCCAATAACATGGAAGTAAGTATCATATTCCACTTTCAAAGATAAATTTTGGATGAATCAGATGGGACATATCTATCGCTCAATAATATAAAGTAGCTACATAACCATACACTTCTCTACACTAGTATCATATAATTCTCTTCCTCTTAGCTATGTGGATAACGTACGCACTTTTTGGATTATTGGATAAAGAAAGTACTAAATTTCCCTACAGTCTTCGAAATAAAATCATCGAGTTTAACGTCCCACGATAATGCTATGCGTTGATAACATGCATATGTAGGACATATTTGTTCTGCTTTTTACCGAAACAAGATTGACTCAAATGGTTTCAAACACGATTGGGATTCGAAGTGGACTTTCAAAGCATTATGTCTGCTTTCCGACTTCCATTTCCAATTATTATGATGAAAATATAAAATATTTTCTCAATGCACTTTAAAATTTAGAAATTTAATAACATCTTATAACATTTATATAATTTTCTTTGTTTTTATATTAGCAAATGTATATAAAATAACAATTTTAAAAATGATCAAAAAATACATAAAAAAATTGCGGTCTTGGCCAAGAATTTTAGGAATGATCCCAAAAATGCATCAAAAGATCGCTATTTTGACCAACAATTAGTTTTTGGATCAGGGACCACAATTTTTTTAACGTCCCCTAAATTGAGTTTTCGTATTTACTACGGAATAAGAGCATCATACTGAGTTAGGTAATAGTTTGGGTTTGCCAACACTATATATAGTTCTTCAGATATAAGTCCATCAAGAAAATTTTAGATTGAAATATGTTGGGTGTTTTAATCTAATACCAATAAGTAAAGAGTAGCAAAATGTTGAGAAAAATCAAATTTGAAAAATGTTGAAAAATATATTTTCGGTATCCCTTATAATAGAGACCTGCACGGGCCGAATTTTCCGGCCCGAGCCCAATCCGGCCCGAACGTACCTAGGCCCGGTCCAGCTAGGTCCCGAAAAGTTTTGGAGATTTTCGGCCCGAGCCCGGCCCGGCCCGATAAGTTTTTTAAAATTCTTGGCCCAGGCCCGGCCCGGGCCCGATAAATTTTAAAAGTTTTTGGCCCGACCCCGGCCCGATAATTTTTTTAAAAAATTAGCTCAAGTCCCAATCTTTCTCGAAATTTAGTACTAAATTTGACCTAACCCTCAGAAACATTTTCTAAACTCTGGTTCACAACCTGACGCTTGCCTCCCGAATGGTACCATTGCCTCCTAGAACTTTGCCTGTCACCGAGAGAACAAAAACTCCATTCCCTGTAACAAAAATCTAACTTAATTGATTTTTAGCATAAAGTGAAGATGCCAATATTGTTTAGCGACAGGCAAAACATTCCCACCCCTTCTTGTTATATTTTGAGTTCAGTGAAGTTCAAGGTCAGAGCTCAATTTACCGCATAATTCCTGCAATCCTCTAAAATGAAAGTGAAGCCGCTAAGCAACACAAACTGTAAATAGCTATTATTGCATTCTTTGTAATATTTTTCACGGACACACTTCTTCAACGTTTGGCTTTATTTCAATTATCGTTTAACGAAAGTCAATAATTATTAAAGAATTGCAATTGATCGCCCCAGCCCGGCTCGACGTGAAAAGAAATCAGTGTCGGCCAGCCCAAGCCCGGCCCGGCCCAAAGAAATAACAGTGTCGGCCCGCCCAAGCCCGGCCCGGCCCAAAGAAATAGCAGAGTCGGCCCGCCCAAGCCCGGCCTGCGGGCCGGGCCGGGCTTCGGGCCTCGGGCCAGGCCCGGGCCGTGCAGGTCTCTACCTTATAATCATATAAATTTACATTTCAAAGTATGAAAATATAAATAATTAATTTGTTCTTTCCATTTCAGCATATTTAAATTAGTGCTCTTACAACTCAACAATATTTGTTAGTGAGCTTTATATATCGTCACCAAGTGACACAATTAGAATCTATCTTTAGTGTATATTGCCCAAATATTCAGACCCGAACTCTGGTTCCGAAGCGTTCCGTTCAGTGACTTTATCAATTACTCACATTTATTCCTCCGAACCAATACTTACAATCTTAGGAAATGTCTTAACTACAATTATGTAAACGTTTGTGGCTCACCAGGGAGAAACATATACCGAATCAGTAACGCTATAACTGTCGGGACATCTGCATCACCGTTAGGATTTTTTGTCAATGTTAGGGTTATGTCAATCAGCCTATTACAGTTAATTAACACTAGAAGGACCAAACCGTCAATTTGACTGCCTTATTTAAAAATCTATAGTTTGTTGTTGATGTAGACTGTTTTGTAGGTTGTACGCTATATGGTAATAATAAATGTAATATTTATGTTAGAAACAATAAATTTTGAAATATTTTACGTTATTTTTCCAACGAGTTTGCTATTTGATATATCTTTTATTTCTGCTTTTCATTGCTGTAAAGGTAAAATATTTGGTTCTTCTTTGATTGATTTCTTCTTGAATTATGTTCGTATCTTGTTGTTAACATTGTTCTCTGTAGAAATAAAGGTTTTCTTGAAGGTACATATGAATAATTACAAAAGCAACATGAGACCTGATAAAATGTTACGTGCTTTCTAAGATATGAGTGAAAATGAATTTCGCTTGGAGGAGCCACAGGGAGATTGCTTCGATGAAGCCAGCAGTAGTAACTAGAATGCAGTGTCTGAAGCTACTTCTTCGGATAAGAGGAAGGAAACAGATACAGAAGTTTCCAGAAGTAATCAATCAAATGTCTTTATAGCAGGTCATGGGACACGTTGGAGTAAAATGGACAGACAGAACAATGCCTCACACGACATCCTTCGCGAGAAACCTGTTCGTTATATTATGCGTTACATCATATTGAAGATGGTGATTTTGGTAGTGCTTTTCGCTTGTTCATAGACGAGACAATGTTGAGAAACATTCTGAAATGCACCGTTATTGAAGCTCAGACAGCATCAAGATTCTCTTTGGCCATTGTCAATAGCAGAACACTTTCATTTTTAGCAATATTGATATTTCGTGTAGCTTCAGATATATCTGTAAAGGAACTATAGAACGTAAGCTGTGGACCAGTGTTTTACAGAAAGATTATGGAAAGAAAGATATTTCTTGAAATAATGAAGTATCTTTGGTTTGATGAAAAGTGCCCTAGCTTTTCAAGGCTGAAAGCAAACAAGCTTGCTTTGGTATCATCTGTGTAGAACTTATTCATTGAGAATTGTATCAGGCACTATAAAACCCAAGACAGTGTTCGTGTGGATGAACAGTTATTCTCTAGTAAGATGACAAGATGCAAATACATATAATATATGACAAACAAGCCTGACAAATTTGGATTCAAATGTGGCTGCTTGCAGTTCTAAAGTCACGGTATCAACTAAAATGCATTCCCTACCTGAGAAACGACTAAGAACGACGTCGGGACTTAGAGTTCGGCGAATATATTGTTCTGAAGACGATGGATTCTTTTCTCAACAGAGGACTGAATGTTACATGCGATAACTTTTCTTACGAGTTGAAAATTAGCCGAATCTTTGAAAAAGAAACAGTTGACCTTGATTGGTAGTATGCGTTCAAACAGAAGAGAACTTTTCAAAATGTCCTTGAATCAGAAAGAAAAGAATATGTTCACTACAAACCTTTATGGATATCAATAAGAAAATCCACTCACAGTACACAAGTGTAAACGCGAGAAAAGTGTTTCTCTCTTGAGTTCAGTGCATACAGGTTGAAATAAAAATGTATTGAAAATGTAAATTCACCTTCATGTAATAAAAAGTTTGAAATAAATATAATGATTTTGGTGTATTATACACTGGGTCTGTGCTAAAGAAAAATAGCCCAGCCAATGTCTACAGGGCAGGTAGTGTGATCACGTGATTAGTAAAAAAGGATTTCATACGTAGGAATATACGTATTATTCCTTTATTTTAATTTTTCATGTCACTGTCCTGTGAACAAACTTTCGATATTAATATTATATTTAATGTATTGACGGGATTTAGTGGATCACCCTGTATTATATCACGAGAAAAACTTACATAAAACATAAGCTAGTTGATTAAACATATTAAACTAAAGCTAAAATAAGATAAATATCAAGAAAAATGATATATATCTCTTGCATTTAAATAGCCGTCAAAATGACGGCTCGGTACTTCTAGGGAGGTAAAAATTTTGGTCCTTCTAGTGTTAAGTAAATAAAGAAATCTGATCTTGTAGAATAAAAACTAATAAATTATTATTGACAAAACTTGACGTACTGTCTAGCACAATAAAAAATATTTTTTCTAAATTTCTTTCGAAAACTGTGCTTGATAATTCTTGTATTCAGTTTAATGTATAATATGACGGATCATATGGGTCGTTCATTTCCACACGGCATGTTGTCCACCAAACAAATTTTTTCCAGGAATAAAAAATAACGTTCCGGAGCGTCAAATTTTCACTAATATGTGGTATTTGTTTTGTAGAATTATTGATCAGGGACAAATAAATGTTTGCTAAAAAATGAACAAATTCTATGCAATAGTAAGAAGGAATATTAAAAAGTAATTTTTACAAGTCATTTTGGAATTGTTTAAAGGACAAAATTCCTTCCGGAACTGTACGAAGCCATTTTGTCATGAAGATAATGCGTTTTGGAGACAAAAGGGATATACTGATGTAATGTAATTGTTTGTTTATTGTAACGAACACAGGATAAAAATAAAAGAAATTATTGTTGTAATGTCTTAAATAGAATGACTGATGAATAAACAATGACTAGTTTCAAACATTGTTCAAAACAGGTGATAATATTATTAAAAGCAAATGACAACTTTTCTTGAAACTTCACGAAAGTAAACTTTCGAAACCACCGTGTGATCAAAACGTGTTTACATGGTAAACAACAATTTCTAAAGATGATTATGTGTGTGAACCATCATCTCGTTATATGCAGTAGATCAAAATTCCTCCATTCTTTATCCGGTATAATCATTTCCTGCTTCTTCTTCCTCTCTAAGGGTATGATCACATTTGATATCTACATAGAATTTCAAGGAAGGAATATACTGCGAATCCTTTCCAAAATGTGGTTGAAGCAATCGTAATACATTTTTTTACTTATCTCAATCTAGCTGTGACTTGTGGACAAGAGCCGTTTTGAAATTATTTTTATTTGTTTTCATTTACACATTACAGATGTCTAAATAACAAGAAATCATTGGTATCTGTAAATATAAATATTTTCTTCCGCCAGTTTGGTTTGTTGGGCTAAGACAAGAGCCAGTTTGTACCTGTATGACATTTCCCACATTTGAACGTAATTTGCACCGCATATCGGATTTTTAAAACTACATCATATATCATATGAAAGCTCTGAATCCAATTGATCCAATGATGCCAATATCTCAAAATCGAATTTTCTTGGACAAGATACCGCTTGGCAATGGACAACTCATATAATGCATTATATGTGGACAATTTTATGGCAGTAAACAATCATTTAATATGGATCCTGACTGTTAACCTGAGACAGTAAGAACTCAGAATCAATTTTACATTGATAATCTTATGCAGACAAATAAAATAGCTGTACAGCGTCGTTTGGCAGGGAGTACATAGTTTCATTTAAGACATTAATTCCTGTCTTGCGTGTTCACATAACTCAGGAATTCTAAATGTAACTAGGCAAGATAGAAGTTTAGGACCTAGTCAATGCTAGATATATTAATATTTACTGCCATATTTCATACAGACGAACAATATCCAATGATCGGGGAGATGAAAGTCTTATAAAACATGGTAAGGGCAAGGAGACCTTGTATTTCAGGAAACCTAAAAAGTGCACCAAGTATTTTCATAGTTTTGGATGAAGTCGATATGATGTGATTTACAAAGGAGAATTTTTCATCAAAGTCTCCTTTTAGATCTTTTTGAGACAGAACACGTTCGATGGATAAATTGTTGACATTACATATATCTGGTGAAGTACATTCTTTCTTAAAGATATAGAAAGGGTAGAACATTTGTTGGGATTTAAAGGCAGGTTAGCAGCAGTTACTTAACATGACTATATCAGCTTGCAGCGAAGATGCATCACCTACTGAAGTAATGGCTCTAAAGAGTTTAGAGTCATCAGCAAAAAGCAAAATATTTGTTGAAGAAGATGATACTAGTAAGGCAGTAAAAACAAGAGTGTACCTAACATACTCTCCTGAGGCACTCCGGATAATACAGGCCTATACTGGGACAGGAATCATGGAAAAGTAACGCTCTGTTCTCTCTTTGAAAGATAAAAGTCTATAGAGAGAGGATCTTGCCGCGAATGTTATATCTATTAGAGAGTTTGTAAGGAAGCAACTTGATGTTAATGGTATCAAAGGCACTACATTAAGCTGAGAGTTAGCCCAGATTGCTTGGCCCTCCTGAGTGACTAACAATGATGAATTAGTAGGACATGAACATCCAGGTAGGAAAGCATGCTGAGAGCTGCTTTAAAAAGTTTGACAAAGCTCAATAGCCTATCGTTTACTATTTCTTCGCAGAGGAGACACAAGATAGAGGAGAAATTGACCTATAGGATGAAACTTATTTTCTATCTCCATACTTGAGCTCCATACTGGCTAAGCGGTTTGCATACGCGCCTTTGCCACGGGAGACCCGGGTTCGAGTTCCGTGGGAGCTCATGTGGTTCGGATTCCACATAATCACTTGGTCCTGTGTCATATAGTCTAATCAAAATCAAAAAATATCTATCGTCACACTTCTAGATGGGTATGATATTGGCAGCCTTCCATAAATTAGAAAAGGTACCTTCTGGAAAACACACCTTTTGAATAATAACGACAAAGGATGGCGCTGTGAGTGCACTTTGTTGCAAAGGAAAATTCCCATAAATGTTAAAATATCTAGCTATAGGTAATTCACTGTTATCTACACTTTCATTTAACTATGTTTCAGTAAAACTTAAGCAGTTATCATTACGTAGTGAATTCACGTACATGCATTGCACAGTTAGTCAGTTTATTCTTCATACTTTGTAGGAGTACACAGTAAATGCAGAAATATTTGCCGAAGGTCCAGGATTTAACTGGGTATCACCAATAAGAAGAACGAAAATCAGAAGATGGGTAAAGCGACGTACGGATTTCTTAGTTGTATGTAATTTTGAAACGTAACTTCCAGACGCAGGTGGACAATGAGTTACCATGTCTTAAGTTGAAGTTAGTAGCTTTCCATGTCCAAACTTCCAGCCTTCAACCAAAGCTATGACATAGTTGGCTGTATGCGCCTTTTGATTCAATAGTAGCACCAATGAAAAATAAATAAATAACACAATCAGACTCAATGATAGTGACATAAAAACTCTAAAGTTCAGTCTGATGGATTTAAGAGTTTTGACTGGCAACACTTGCATGTCTGGCAACAATTTAAGCACGCTGCACCAACAAGAAGAAACCCTGGTGACTTCTTTGTTTAGGAAAGAAGATTTCCAAGACACAAGAAATTAAAAAGTATCTCAACTCATGCAAAATACCCAAAAGTAACTAAATAGTTGGGTAACTGCTGATATGGCCTGTCTATAAAAATATAAACATATGCATTTGGAGGCCAGATACAAACTTAAGCACACTTAAACTTACCAGATGAGTAAAACACGTGCTCCATCACAACAAACTGAAAGTTACATTTCACACGAGAAGAGAATTTGCACTGTTTGATAATATGTAATACCAAGGCATAGCCAGATTATTCGTCCAAATCTCCAAATATTCATAGGCCATTGTACATATTTATATGCTTCAGTATCAATTTCATATTAATAAGTATTGAGGTTAATCGTAGGAAATAATTTTTAAATTCGAAGAAAAATTATCTTTTTCATACTTTCTTGAGAAGTACACATGAAGATATAAACTCATTATATAAATTTGTTCAGTTCAAAGATATATATATTGTTTGATATTTGTCTGTTTTGGCCATTTTTTACTATGCACTAATTATGTTGTAGAATGTTTCATTTAGTAATTGTTTTATTTAGCAGATTTTGCACTACTTACCTAATAGAAAGCTTGGCCACAAAGTCCATTTGGAGGCAAGATAACTCACACTTGCAGTTCAGTCCATAGTCCTTTGGAGCATATGTATGGACTGGTTCAATTTGATCTGTAATAGCAGGTAAAAGAAAATTCATATAATGATTCATGAAATACTTGAAGATATGGTTTGTGAAGACAGTTTTCGAACTAACCTCGCAAATAATGGTAATGGTATAGAGTTAAATAAATAAATAATTAAGATATGTTTTGTTTATTTCTATTTTATGTTGCATTACAAAACATTACTGTTCTGTAAGTTAATGTTAATATACATCTAAAATTCATAGAACTATATCAAAAGATGTCCAATCAGCAAATGATCAAATGATTAATGATATTATGATTAAGTTTGTTTATGGAAACCAAAACTTCAATACATTCTTCTGGATGTTTCAGATAAATCATTCACTGCTTGTAAAGCACAAAATGTTGGATATAAGAAGATAAAACAAAAATGATAGCGAAAGGTCAGAAAATGCGTTGAATGGAAAGGTCTGACTGCCTAACAGGGAATTATATCTTGGAGCACTGAGGTGTCACCAGAAAATTTTAAGTAGTGAAGTATGTAATTGTTTACTAAATTGAAAAGTTCATGCAGGACCATACCACTCTTGTCAGAAAATTTTCCTCGTGTATTAGTACCATTTATGAAATGGGTGCCATTTAATTGCGACTTCTTGTACATTCAGCAACAAAGTAGTTGAAACCCTCATTCTAACAGCTCTACTAGGCCGGGTTACGTATATTTCATGGTACTACAAGCGTCTGAACAGATGCAACCTAAGCCATACCTAACTTCTTAAGTAGTTGGTAACTACGGAGCACTGAAACAGGATTTTGCATTCTAATTGATGAACGAAAAGATTATTTCTGTTGTTTGCAGCATGTTGTCCACTAAGTGCCATATATCAAAGACATTATAACTTGTTGTGTGTGTATAATGTGTTATTAATTACATACTGTACATAACAAGAACGAAAGAACACTGATTTACTATTCTACTTTATATTATGTTTTTGTCTTTTGTCTTGATTTCTTAAAAAAAAATCAACCAGGAGGATTTTATGCAATCGACGATGTTCATCCGATGACTACCAGAATTTTCTTGGATGTAGAGCTTGTACAAACTTATTGTAGTACGTGCATAAAATATTATGGTATGAAGAGGTTGAATTCCCGACTTATAGGGCATCAAAATCGGGTTTCGAGTTAGTTAAAGGATATTAAATGACATGTGCAATCCACAAAACTCACCATATTTTGAACAAATATGGTATAGTGGATACTGCAAACATCTAGTAGGTAAGTGACATTTCATCCTGTGCAAGTCTTTAGCTCTCGAGCAATCGCAGATAAAAGTTTGGTTTGGACTTACTTATATTAAGAAATTTCACTATATTGCAATGGCAAAACTAATCTGATCTTCAGCAAGCTTGATATAGTGGTACACCTGGACGATCTTGGTACGCACACGAGAATACCATGAAATAACATGACATGCAGACCTTTTTTTTTCGTGATCATTACCAGGAAGATAGGTTGGGACTGAGTAAAAGCTAGAAATTTCAATAAAACGCGAGTGATGGAGCTCATTCTATTTTGACCAGACCGTATGCTGGTAGGTGTTTTAGGAATTAGTACCTGTATTATGTTATGCTGTGTACACCTTTAAGTTCCCCAGTTGTCGACCATCAAATTTGAGTTTGGGCTTTGTGGAAGGTTATTCTATATTATATGCTATCGATGAAACTCAATCGATCCCCAGTTTTGTTGACCTGGTGGTTATCTTTGACGAATTTGATATACATATGAAATATTATTGTGTGCAGAGTTTTAGTTCCAGAGTAACTCTCTAACCAATTTGGGTTTGGACTAAGCGGAATCAAGAAATTCCACCCAAATGCAGTTGATCCGATCTTAGTATAGTAGTAGATATTCTCAATATTAGTAGGCATAGGGAATATCACGTTGTGAATGCCTTAAGTTTTTGAACAATCGGCCATCAAAGTAGACATTAGAATTAGTTAAAGGAAATTATGCTATTAAAATTATTACGTCATAGAATCTTACGTAAACATTTGAGGAAGCGATAGAACTGGACTTGATTATTTTATACTTGAAATATAATGGTAGCAAACATTTGTTTCTTAAGTCATTGGTCTCAAATTTTGAGTTTGGAGTTTACGATGTTATACTTTATCATATGCTATCGATGAAACTTGAGATTTACCAAACATAGTATGTAGGTAAGACTCGAGGAGATAGTGTATGTATGAATATAAAATACATTTTGTATTGTGATATGAGAGTATTGGTTTCTGACACACTAACCCCTGTTTAGGTTTAACTTTCTAAATTTTTAGAACAAAATGATCACTAAACACGATTGATAGACCTCACTTGATCATAACTAGACTTCAGTTTGCTTTAGACTTCTACGAGCATAGTATACATATTATATATTTGTGGAGGAAATTGGTCTCCACGGATAATGTTCAAAGCAAGGAATTTCATTAACCCAGATATTCCTATCAAAACTATGAAATATTTTGTGAAAACATTTTATATGTGTTATCCTAGGTATAAAGTATAATTATAATTTATTATAACAACATATGACAAAATGAAGTGTGCCATATGTGAAACGTTAGGAAAATGCACAGCTGTAAAAAACAAAATCCATGAGCAATATCAGCAAACATACCAGAATGATACTAGAAATATAAAACTAACTAGATTTCATGTGTACTTAGCTAGTAATTATTTCTAACAATACAATATTCTACAGTATTATAGTAATACAGTATTAAATTATTTGTAACATAATACAGTATTAAAAACAATTTTACATAGAATCTTTAACAGAAATCATTATATAAAATGAAATATGAATATATGTGTTCGTTTTTAAAACTATGTATGATATACACAGGATACCATATTGAACATGCAGTTCAACACTATTCAAATAAAAGCTGAAGCTTTACTGGTGTTATGAGGTATATAATTGTCCTCGGGCTGTCTCACCTGCCTCATTGCCCGATTACAACTATATTAAACACTTTCCGAATTTAGTAGGATACTTTGAATGGTGTACACGACATATCATTAGATATTTTCTAAGGGCCAACATAGTGATCAATGGAATCATACCTGTTATCCACGTTTCCACCTTTCTGTTGTTTGCTTTGAAGGTTCATATTTTGTTAAATGGTTATAGTAGTTGTTCTAAATGCCAAACGATCATATTTTCCTCTGATTGAAATTCCATGAAAGCTTACAGTGCGTTCTGACTATACCTGTTATACCCTCTTTCACATGTTTTGTATGGATGATATCAGGCTGGTAAATAGAACTAACCACATTTCTTTTCCTGGTATATTAGATGAACGTAACAAAAATTGCAGCTCATAGTAACAACATTGTTGTCATCCCACTTATAATTGCCAATCTCATACTTGTGCCAATCTCGTAGTCTACTTTCCCAATTTCAAAACAGTATTTCAAACATAGAAGGAGACATTACAGGGCATTGTCCCCTGAATCGTAAAATTCACTGTTTTCCAGCTCTTGTAAAATCTATAGATATAAGAGATCAAAATAGATATCTATGATATGCCAGTTTCCGAATTGCAACTATTTTACTGCAATAAGTCAGAAAAATACATGGGTCAAGTCCAAAATTCTTGTAGTTTTCACTGATAGGGTTTCAGTCACAACATATACCCAAAATCATTGCTCCTATCGACAGAGTATGAGTCAAATCTGTCTGTTCAGTGTATTTACAGGTATGATGTTATGCGTATCTTTCGCATGTTCTCACAATATTCTTTGGCTTTGAACCACTCAAAAATATAACCATTTAATTTCATCAGCAAATGTATTTCCTCTGCAATTCTATTTACATAATACCTATTAGATTCAGTTAAAATATCTATCATTCAAACGCATGAAAGAAATACATAAGAGATAAACTTTCTTCAGTAAGAATGATGTAAAATTCCATGTGGAAGCATAAAGTGTTCATACCTTTTCACCCACGAACGTACTTCGATTTTCTTTCTCGATAATCTATTACCCACATTTCCAGAAATGCGATTCTTGTTTTTCTTACACTTACCCAACAACCATTTCTTGAAGTGAGAACAAGCTTTCAAATCACTATTACTTGCAGCTTTCCTAACTTCCCACATAGTGGACACTAATAGTGCAACCAGTACAGAGGTTACAGGCTACATCATATGAATTATATAAAGATATCTATTTATATCATTAGGAAACATAAACATAATAACTATCTCAACAAACAAAAACATTCTTTTATAATATCTTTTTTCAGACATGGTGTTGAAGTACGAAATTGAGGAAACAAAATGTTCTGCAACAGTTCCCTCTTTCTGCACAGAACACAAATAGCAAAATGCTCGTAAAGTCCAATGCCAACACTGGAAGTGTGGCAAGATATTAATTATGAATAATTGGTATGAACTGTTGAAAACTTTCCAAATTGAATGTATCAGACGCTAGGAACATCTGAATTAACACACGGTCGATGAAACTCGTCCGAAATTAATCAGGATGATCATAATTATGGTATTATACTGTAGAATATGACCTGCTTAGCATGCAAATACAATATTTATTATTCACAGCCAGTGAGTGAATAGGTTAGGTATAGGATCCAAATTGGGAGTCACAATAAGTTGAATCAGTAGTTTTGTAGAGGTCATGAGTGAGAGAAAGAAGGTTTTGAAAAAATCGAACGAGAACCTGTTGAATTTTTCAAGCTCCTGGTAGACATGATACGATCGATTTTTCTTTGAAGATGTAGAGTTTTCTTGTCATTGTAAGAAATGAACAACATGTTTAGAGCAATTGGTAGCAACAAAACGCGTACTCAATGCAAACTCGTTATTTTCTGATTGATGACCTTTTAAAACGACTGATTCAATTGAAGTCATTCTGCAACTTCTTGACAAGTTCTCCACCAAAATGCGTTTCCAGATTAGAATGGAATATTTTAACAAATGAGCAAATTATTTATTTGCATTGTATGTCATAATATTCCATGGCCAAAGTGAATTTTTTCGTAATTAATGAAGTTCTTTTTTCTCCTCACATACTTTCATATTAAATATTATGACATATTGTGTCAACTTAAATAAAAGCAATACTTCTTCATTTTCTGTTTTTCTAATAGCAAGCATTTCATTCTTGTAAGGTGTAATTAAAACTTTTTTAATATCTAATTCAACATCCTCCTTAAGAAAGAAACGTTTATTTTTAAATGTAAATGTCTACTTGAATATTGAAACACTGGTGTATTTTCATATTAACGTAATAGAGAAGAAAGTTAATAATGTAATTACTCGCCTTTGATCTTGTTGACACATTCTCTCCCAGAATCGTCACACAAAACTTGATGTCCTAAATGAAAGAAATTTTATATTACATTTCAGAATATAAGTTCTTTGCAGAAAAGTATATTTTCAAATTTAAAGTAACGCAATAGTAAAATGAAACATAACTGTGCATTGATGACTTTTTCCTACAAAGAGACCAAAATGAAATGAAATTCTTGAATTGGAGCACTGACCTATTATAACACTGTAATTGTAACTCCAAATTAAAATCTATTTTCCCACCAGCAATCAAACCTGAGACTATGTTAATTAAAAGCTTTACGCATTACACCAACCAATCGATTTACTTTAATGTGCGTAAACAATTATCCTATTATTATGTTTGTTTATGTGAATGATAAGGAGAATGAATACATGAATTAGATTGTTTCTTTCGTCTACAATGTCTAATAGTATTCGAACGTGTCATGTGATATATGTGACAGAGAATAATTAGGATAGCTGTGGTAAGTATTTTTCGTTTTTCTGTTTACTGTCACACATGAGATTGAAAATTATGTTCCGTTATAAGAAATTAAGAGGTATAGAACCTTAATATATGAATGTCAAACATTGCTTTCAATTCTGATGTCACAGTAATGTTCTCTATGTGTTTTTCCTTCAAACTAAGTTGTCATGTGTATTTTACTAGAAAAAGACAATTCTAATCTCATGTGACATTTTTAAAATTATAAATTTTGTAAATCTAAAACATGATCTAGAGGAATTATGTTATTACAACTTTCAACAAATTCCCATCCAAAGCTTTTGAGAACACGACAATCTAACCTTCGTAAATTGTTTTCGGAAAAATAATTTAAAATTAATGCTTTATGAAATCACTTTACTGACACTTTTAACAAATTTTCAATCGTAGGACAAGACAATTTCATGCCAATGCGTAGTTTCCAAATTTGTAACATGTCATTCAACATTTGTTTAACGCTTCTACAAAGAAGCATATTTTTACCAACGATGCATAAACTATTTTCAAAAATAAGTTTCATGAAAAGCATTGGCCCTACTTTGAAATTGTTATGTTGAAACTTGAAAAATCACTATACTCATTTACACACAAAAATATGAAAACAGCATTTTTTGATAAGATGCGTACATATTAAGACCAAATGCCAACATTGGTGTAGTATTTAAAACCTGAAATTTAAATATCATATTAATCATGAACTAATCAAAATATAGTAAACTGATTAACGATGTGATGTGAACCAATCAAAACAAAACTTGCACCATCTTGAGAAACGTAGAAGGAGGGAAATACAATGATATCAATTTTCTAGTTAATCATGAAGCTAAACATTATATAACAAGGAATTTGATTGGTTTATAGCTTCATAACGTCACTCAAGAATAATATTACATTACATTAATTTACAGTTACCGAAAATATGGTTCTCAAATATTATTGACATGTCAATACTTCTTTTCGAAGTGGTGCTACTTCATTGAATCAGTATTTTTTTAAAAGAAAACATGCTTAATTGGATATTAACACAATCCTGTCGACATGGACATTGATTTTCAAACGTGGCATATAATACTTGACTTTAAGCATATGCTTAATTTAATTTATTGAGACGTTTAAAATAAAGACATCGAAAGTGATTCATAAGAAAGTGATGTATAATTTTCATTTCTCCAGACGTATGTACAAACTTTATTGGAGCAAAGTTGTAATCATACAATTCAGATACTACTCATCAACATGTTTTATGAAAAGTGACTTTTAATTACATTTGTTACCGATGACATGATTAATTTTAATCAGTATTTTGTGTTTATAACATAAATGCATTAAACTTTAAAGAAAATCGTTGGACTTTAAGGTATCAACCGACAGCTGAGCAAAAATTTTTTGATTGTTCAAGGAAAGAAAGGACGTAACTCAGACATTGCACTTGTAACAACAGATTATTATATTTCACGAGAAAAACGAATATACATAACACAAACCATAAACATGTAATGCACCATGAAATATCTAAGTTAATCATCTAAAACTCGTTGAGCTTTAAAAATATGATTAATTTATAGATTTATTGTTCTTTTTTATCATCAACGTTATACGTGGTTTAGCATGAATCAAAATTAAAAAAGTTTCCACAGGAAGTCGAACTAGGACTCTCTAGATGATGTTACCAGGAATATAATCCAGAGATCTCTCATTGTGTTAACTCAATGAGAGAATTTTCAATTAAGTAATTTTCAATTACATTAACATAAACTCTAACCGCGTTAAGAAATATTATTTAGCACCAATTTGTTAGTCCTAGAAGTACATGCTAAATTATGAGATGATGATTTCATAAAAGAAGATACATTATGTAAAAATCAGATGAAATTTATTTTTTACCTATAAAAGTAAATGATATAAACCAACCAAACTATAGAGATACATACTACGGTTATATGTAATGCCCTACCATTTTTAATTTTAGCAATTTCCAAAATTTAAGGGAGATTCATCATACCACTCCGAAAATTTGGAGTGGAAGCAACTATATATCCATAAACAGTGAAAGAAAATGAACCTTTCTACTCATTCATAATGTAATAAAGCCTTATTGAAGAATATACGTTGGGTCAAGAACCTTTCAATTTGATGTTTTATTTTTGGTAATGTTATACCCACAAAGAAGATTTGATCCTTTGCTATCACATACATATTTAGATTTGATAATTTCAAAGATTTAGCGGGTGGACCTGTGCACCTCACCCAAAATTCAAAGGCAGAATCAACATGTCCACTACCAAATTCAGAGAGGATGCTTCTGTGTGTCCCCGTCAAAATGGGCCGATACTACTTGCTCATGTTTCACAAGCCGTAAATTCTTAGAAACCAGGGATAAGCTTGCAAAAAAATTAGGTTCTTTAGATGTCTGAGCTTTATTTGTATTTATTTCTTTAAGAACAGAACAAGAATTAGTAAGGTTGTACCTGATTTATGTGTCTAGTTAAATTGGCTCATATACCAAATTTATGAAATCATGTAGGAATTAAATAACTACCTTGATTAATTCCAATCAACCTCTCAGTACAGTTACATAGTTTCATTTTTTGTTCTGCTTTGCATTGTGTTATACAGGCTGAATAACTGTAGAATGGAAATGCCCACATATCCTCATTCTCATCTGGAAATCTGCACTTCCTTGACGCTATAGGCAGAACTCTGACATCGTCATCTGCAATCTCTTCACTGAAAATTCTTTCTCCGTAGTAGTCGGAATTCATAACTGGAACACAGCCAATTGCCATCGAGCCATATCCACCTTGCAAAGGAACTTCGTAATTTGGGAAAGACATGAACTAAAAATCAAGAAGTTTTATTATTTATTATGATTTAGTACATATAAGATACTACTACCTTATGAACTAAAGAAATTTGGGGAAGATAACCAAAAATCAAGAGTTTTCCTTGCTAAAAAGTAAAGTGGGGAGATGGTTATAGTTATGGATGAATTAGTGAGTTGTGGTTACAACAGTAAAAGAAGTCCCCGAGAAACCCTCAACCACAATATCTACCCACAACAGTTGGCTTTGGGTCCAGTTTTAAGATCCCTAGCACTGAACTTGTGTATTCTACCACTGAACAAATCTGCTTCCGAAAAAAAGTGCACAAAAGGTAATTGACAACGAATGGGAGAAAATTACACATGAAATCTAAGAAAAGATTGCTATGTATTTGGTCTACCGGAAAGTAATGTCAGTTTTCGTAACTCTAGATTCCATTTCCCTTTACAGATTAACAATTTATGCATCAGTATCTTAGTGACATATTTTTATTGTATTATTACGGGTGATTTTATTAATGGTAATCAAATTTTCTTTTACAATTCTAACACGATTTACAGCCATAAAGAGATATCTCTATAAAGATAATCTGTATCGCTGAATATTGTATAAGTTACAGCAGAGAAAGAATGAGACGGATGCCACTAAACCTTGTATATCGTGTTTGGAGAGAGAGTAGTATATTACCATGTATGCAGAAGATGGGTCGAAGAATTAAAAAAGGTAAACCTAACGCTTCAAGGTCAACTATGCACTGCATGACCTAATTGGTTGATGATAATAAGTTGGACAAAAGTAGTAGCACGATTAAAAGGCCGTATCTCAACGTTTTTAGATTTTCGTAGGTGATAAGGTAAGGCGATGAAGTATGGCGAGTATGACGTCAATGTGTTATTCAGTCGAAACCAGGAATATCGTGAAGTAGGGAAGGTTGTAGAAACGCCATATCAGTATGTTTTGTACAGATGAATATCATGCGTTTATCAAGATTGAAGTGGCACGTGAAAAAAGCACAACAATATTTTCGGAGTTTTTATGACAACCTTTCGCCAAAATCAAGGAATCACTTCACAGGAAGAACTACGATGTAAGAGAAGCCATTACGCGAGCCATATGACAATACCTGTAGGACATCGATAAAGTTGGACCCAATGACGTTGTACGATGCCTTTCCCACGAATGGAAGATAGTAATAGAGTTAGAAGAAGATTAAATTTAAGGAATATAACAGGTATTTTTCTGTTCATACAGTCTGGTACTAATTATGCTAATGTTGCCATTACTTTTTATCCATTTTGAAAGGAGATGGATTTCCAGTACGTTTGAAATTGGACACAACGTTGCTGTTGGTGAGGTATCTGATGATATTATCAGGAACAAGTACTTTCTGATAATATTACAAAACTGACATTTGTGAGATTGTACTACAGATGGATTCTGTATGAATTGTTTGAGAAGAGGTAACAGGACCAAGCGATTATTTGTTCTTTTTTCCTTCCTAATCATTCAAAAGAGCCATTTCTTGATTTATTATACTTGAGAAAAGGAAACGAATCACCTAAGAGAAAGTGATTAGGTAATGAGTTTACAGCAAACCAAGAAAAGTAGGTCTCTCTATATCAAGACTCCATAGAAGATGTCAATACCCTGGGATATGAGAATAAAATCATTCTGATTTCATGAAAGTAACAGAGACAGTAAACTCTGGCACATACTTCCTTCGGTGGTAGTCTCGAATACAAAGTGATGAAATATGTAAGGAACACAAAAGGTGTAATTCTGTTGCATGATAATGCCAGATTTAATGTTTGTTTAAGGACTCCATAGAAAGTAATCAAACTCGGTTAAGGAGGTTTTAGTTGATCGCGATATTTACCTAATATTGCTTAAACAAAACAAAAACAATGCTTTTTCAGGATTTCTAATTTCAATACTGTCAATATGATTCTGACACAGTTTCTAAACTGTAAAGACGAGACATCCTACAGAAAAGGGAATGAAAAGCTTTCATCAAAGTAACCTTTAACTGGTCGCAAGAGAAGGAGGATACCCGCAAAATTAAATTATACGATAAAATAATTCTCAACTGGAAAATAATGATGCTTTAATAGAAATGTCGAACCGGACACAACTATGCGATAGACATAATGATAAAAACCTGAAAATGATTGTTGGTTATTTGAATTGGGGATTATCGTCGAATTCGTAGAGTTTGTATGAGAAGTAGAGCTAGAGTGTAACATTTGGTCCGAAATATATAAGCTCCCACCAGAAATCTAGCTCTAGGTATTATTATTATGAGGCAAGGAAGTAAACAAAAGATCGCCTCTCATTCTGGACAGAACATGAAGTCCGAAGGTTACAAAACTAGACGTTTAGAATAAAATAACCTGTGACGCTATAGTTTCTGGTTCACAATGTCCCTAAACGTTACAAAAAAGATTAAGAAGAAGAGAACAAAGTTAACGTTGATAGTATACAGTCGTGATACGCAAACAAGGCGTAGTCAATAGTATTGTATGAAGGTAACCAAGAAAGTTCTGTCGCTTACTGTGGAGGCCTGTGTTCATTTGGCCCTTACACCGTGAATTGAATGCGAA
The DNA here is from genome assembly GCF_964235325.1 of Thermobia domestica. Taxonomy (NCBI): domain Eukaryota; kingdom Metazoa; phylum Arthropoda; class Insecta; order Zygentoma; family Lepismatidae; genus Thermobia; species Thermobia domestica. The sequence goes on along the minus strand of NC_137454.1, from coordinate 9,974,310 downwards.
TGGAGATAAGCGAAGGTCAGTTGTTGGTGTGGGTATATCCAACATACTACCTGGTTGTGGCACTTCAGTTACACTGTGAACTTGCATAAGGACACAGTGAACATGGGACCTCCACAGAGCGTTATAAAAGCGTGTGTGCTGTACGAGTTCAAACTGTGGTCAAACACCGCTGCAGCGGGGCGAAAGTTATTCCAGTGAAAGTGTGTCGTGACTAAGCGGGCAGTGCAGCGGTGACTTAACAAAACCAAGGCGGGTGAAGAAAAACTCGAAGACGCATCTCGTGCCGGAATTCCAATACATGTACAAAATGAAAATCTTCAGGTAGCAATTGAAAAGAACAGTGGCCAGTCATATGAGAAACTGAAACTACAATTCATTGTGAGTGGAGAACTCATTCGGAAGAACAGTTCTGAAACTACATTCGGCAGCACCTCCATCAAATTGGGAAGCACTGCAAATTGGGTCAATAAATCCTACATGATTTGACTCCGGGATTGAAGGCAACGCGAGCAGACACCTGTGTTTCTTTTCTGTCCAATCTGAGGAAGGAACCATTTCTGGATAGTGTGTTGGCATGAGATTAGAAGTGGGTTCTGTACAAAGTTTCACGGCACTGTCATCATTGGTTAACATCTCGTAAACCGATTCCAAAACAGCCGAAACGAGCACTGCATTAGGGGAAGGTCCTCCTGTGTGTTTGGTGGACCGTTCACGGCATCGTGCATCGCGAACTTGTACCAGCTGGTCAGAGCATCAATGCAACTGTATACTGTCAGCAGTTAAGCCGTGTTCAAGAAAAACTCAAAAGTCTGGAGTCAGCACTTCTGAATCGCAAAGGGGTCCTCCTGTTACAAGACCCAGGCTAGGATGACCCAGTACATCATTCTACGCTTTGGATTGGAAACACTTTTGCGCCCACTATACTTCCCGGACATTACACCATACGATTATAACCTGCTCCGTTCCTTGGACAATCACTTTAGAGGACCCAGTCAAATCCCTAGTAAAGGTGCAAAATGCACTTGATACCTTCTCTGCTTCACTGCCCACAAAGTTCTACAGCGATGTAATCCATAGTCTCCCAGAACGTTGACAACAGGTCGTCGATGTTGATGGTAGCTATTTGTGATCTTCCAAATACGTCGTAGAAGATATATCGATGTTTGATGGTCGTGGGGGAAAAAGCGACATAACTTTCTTTGTTACTTTAATGAAAAGTGACTAGGCTTGATTATCACTACGGGTCGAAAAATAAGAAAATATCATATTATGATTTCCGATCCCCGTTTAGTTTCATAAAGTTGTGAAGACGTTTCCTATAGCCTAAGTCTCGCTCATACGCCTTTGCAGCACGTAGCATGAATTCATTTCTCGATGGGAAAATAAAAAAATTGTTCATTAATCATCCGTTACCTTAGGTAACGCATAATCATGAGTCATTAAACTAAAACTTGATATCGTAAGCTTTTAAGTTATTTATCTCTACAAATATAATGTATATGTTACACGGCTTTCACGTAAATTTACATTTCATTATTCCTTGTCTAATGTTTTGGATTATGACCAGACTGATAGGATTGAAGGTTTTCCTGACGAGCAAACATTGTAATTCATCATTTATTTCATTTTCATAATTCAGATATATACCACTATACTACTTAATGTATCTTGTTTATGTAAGATAATATCATGTATAATATCTTCCTCGAATAAACATGTCTTTTCTACGTCATCTTAGAGATGAATGTTCTGATAAACAAGGTGCAGAGGCAATTCTCAAAAGTAAGACAATATGTACTGTTATTGGCTCATGTTAGTTATCTTAAAGTACCAGACAACAAATTGAAATACCTCGAAACGAATTTTTTTCAAAGATGGTATGGCACTTACGCTTCAAATCTGAGACTTAATTACATTCAGCTATTATTTAATTCTGGACAAACATTGTGTTAAGTATTCTCATGAACATTTCCGTACCTTTCTGCCATGTTTAATAAAATATGCGAATTATTTATTTGTAGTATTAAAAAATAAAATTTTGTACTATGTAATTCATAACCAGGAAATCAAATCAAAAAATAAGGAATACAGAAATGGTAAATAAGTAATGACGTAGAAAGAGTGAGAGTGGTAGTCAGCAATCTCGTTAAATATAGATACTGAGCTCGAAAACCACTAGTTATGTTTACTCCTCTGAATTCTTTGTTCTGGTCATCATCATTTTAACGACTCGGGTAATGGCTTTCACGTAAATTTACCTTTTCATTATTTCTTGATTTATATTTTGGATTATGACCAGGCTGATAGGATTGAAGGTTTTCCCGACAGGCAAACATTGTAATTCATTATTTATTTCATTTTCATAATTCAGATATATACCACTATACTACTTAATGTCTCTTGCTTATGTAAGATAATATCATGTATTTAGAATTATGTAAGTTTTGCTTGTAAAATGATAGAATCTTCAAGCTGTGAAAGGCTTAAACTTAATGAATCTGTCCTCAAATGTAATGCCTAGGTTATAGAACATTCATTCTTATATGACTATCAACTAGTTTGCCAATTAAATACATGCAGCTATATATTTCCTCTTTTCATTTAAAATCATAAATCACTCATAAAATAATTAATAACAATAAATCCCTCTCGTTATTTTAAGAGACAAATAACTTATTTATTTTTACGAGACGACACGTTTCAGTATATTGTAGTTGCAAACAATATAGCTCCAACGAGAACGGATATTTCTGTCCACCATGGTACATGGTAAAACTGTAAATATTCTAAAAATCTATAATCAGAATACAAAGTTTTATACATACATATACAGTCTGCCCGTCCCATCTGATAGAGAATGTTAGTGAAATGGTAGCAACAGGAGACTCTGGATGATGTTCTATAAAAGCAGAGATGTTTGATCTTCAAATACAAAAAAAGAAAATAGCAATTAAAATCCTGATTTTGTGAAACTTTCTTAAATTTATGTGAAAATATAATATAAGGTGTGCTTGGTACCTGATGCAACATACAAGGTATCGAGGTCAAATATCAATTCAGTATCATTCCAAAGTTGGGAGTAAATTGTTTCCTGCTGGGTGTTCAGAAAGTCACGGAACCCGAACTTTGGATCATCAGCACTTTTGTACCATAAACGCGAATGAAATTAAGCTACTATCTAGGAAAAACTGTGTATGTAAATATTTGTGATATAAATCAAAGGAAGGAGACTTGACAATTGTTCCCATAAATGCCAGAAACATACGAAAGTGATGATTTTTCTGAAAAAAAAAAGCAAACAATCACGAATTGCAGACGAATGAAAATGTTAATGAATGGGCTGCATGGAAATGTATCACTCTGAAACAAGAATGTTACACTAACACAGAGTGCAGACATTCTACGACCGTAACAATGGCATCCCATAAAGAAACACACGTTTTCATGGATGAAGTCAATGGAGAGGTAGGTAGCTTATTATTTTGCCTGAATGATTTGCATATTTGTAGTTTACTTGTAACAGTCTATCTTGTTGCTCACTCACATCTGTTCACACAACCTGATGCCTGATGATTGCCATATTACATCGTAATGGTGGAAAACAGGTACTCTTTTACGGAACGCATTATCACGACCGTGGAATGTCGACATTTGGTGTCAATATGTGGTTTTTACTTCAGAAGAATACTTCGCACTCAGCCTATCTATTGATGTGCGATTTGACCACAACAACGTCACATCTGTCTGCAATTCATGATTTTTGACGTTTACCTTTGTATGCTTCTGGCGAATATGAGGACAAATGTCCAAACCCCTCTTCATGTTTTTATGTCTCTAAAATATCTACATAGATATATCTTCCCTTGTCAATAATTTAATTTTCTTCACAATTTCGTTAAAAGTTCTGATGTTGCAAAGTTCAGTTGGGTCACTTTCCTGACACCTGGTATATTCAAATATGTAACACTTTTTGATATGTTACAAAACAGCTTTACATTTTGGACTTCACAACTCGAAATCTAAGACCATTAGTGAAAAAATCCTTGCTGCAATTTGAGTGGTTGAGCATTTCAAAAGTTCTCAAAATTTTATGTTTAAAGTTTTCATCATCATTATTTCGACATTTGGACATATTTTTAATTTTATTAGGTTTAAAATTTTGGCACTCATTAGAAGTTTTTGAACTTTTTATCTTTATTTTAGAATATTCTTACTCATTATTTTTTTAAATATAATTTTCAAATTTACATTTGAAAATTTAATTTTTTTAAAAAAAATTTTGTTTAGAACTTTTGAGAACTAATATTGAGTTTCATTTCAACATATTTGTTTAAAATTATTGAAGTTTGAGTATTTTTGCACTCATTAAAACTTTTAAAAATGATTGTTTAATTTTTAAAATTTTCAAGTTTTTTTACAAAGTTTTTTTAGTTTTTTAAAAATCAAACTGAAAACTTGTAACTAACTAGTTAGTGAAAAAAATGCATGTCAAAAATTCGTTTCGAATGATTCGAAACAGTTTACAACAAAGATCTGGCACCACTATAAACAAAAAGTTGGAAACATTGTGATGCAATTATTCATATCAGAACAAGCTACTAGTGGGTCACTTTCGTTCTTTCATATAATAGTATGGATTCCCCTACTTCAAAACACTAAATTACAGTTGTATTATTATTTATTGTTTTCTAAATAAACAGTGAAAATATTAATACTAGTTTTTTGATTTTTCAGAAACAACAACAACAATAAAATTCAGCATACAATGAAATACATAATACCTTATTATTATTATTTAAGAGTTTGTATATCTAGTTTTGTATATATAACTTAAAAAATCTTGCGGTTGGACTTTTAATATTACAGTAATAAGCACCTCCTTCTTTAGGAATCAACATGTATTAGAGCAATGAGCATAACTGATGTAAAGCTTAAAGAAAAACTTATAGATCTACAGGGCAATGACACCCAAGGTTGGAAATCAATGGCTGCAGACGATTTTGGTGAACTCATGAATCATTTGTTTCCTGAAAGGTGTAGATTGTGATTCCGGAAAGTTCAAGAACAACGTCTGAAGCAATCAAATTACATTTGGTTTGCCAGGGTTGTGATTATAATTAATATGATTCAAGGCTAATCTACTTTACTACTGCTAATCGGTAGAATTTGTCTATCGGTGGGTGTGGAGGGAGTCCGACATTCAATGAACAGTTTTATATTGTATCTGTTTCGTCGTTGCAAAGGATACATTGCATCCTCTGGTAGTTTAATGGAGGTTGTATGAAATAGCACCGTTATTAATAGTATAATTTGCTACATACGTACTACATAAATAAATAAGAAACTCTATCAGCAAAAATAAAACAGTCAGCTTTTATTGTCCACGAATGGTATAGTTTATAAAGCCATAGGATTAATTTTCTTGTATTCTCTCGAAAACTATGTATGAAGCAGAAGAATGAAATGTTGTTGAGCTTTGTGTGACCTGTTACTGATAATCTGTTTTATATTTGCACAAGATTTTACTTCAACAAAAATAAAAAATACTTACTTATACTTTTATACTAACTAACTAACTCTATTAAGGCTTATGGAACCCGGAGGTTCAATGCCGTGTTTGCAAAAGCTCTCCACTGACTTCTATCCTTAGTCAAATGGATCTAATTTCTAGTTTTTATTCCTATTTCTGATAGATCCATCTTAATATTGAGTCGACCAGTGTTTGTTCCATTTATTCTAATAACCCATATGAGGATTAAAGGTATCTGTATTCCATTTTTATCTCCATGTGATTAATCCGGTTCTCCAATGTGCATTGTCGATGTGCAATACGAAAGACGTGTTCTTTTCTTTTTTTCTTTTTCCTTTTTAGAGCGAGTAGTATCGTTATGTTTTGCAATTTGTTCAGTCTTTAATTTTGAAGTTTGATGGTGTCTTGGTTTCCTATCAGCTGCATAAGTAAAAATCTTGCCTATAATGCACATCTATAACCACACACAGAGTCAGAAATATATGTTTTGCGCTATACATGAAAACACATAAACATTGCACTAATAAGACATTATACACAAATTCATACACACTTAACTCATCGTCTTCGAATTCTCAAATTTTCACTATAACTTTTGTAATGAATACAGAAATACTTCTGACCTAAAGAATTGGATGCTTTGGTACACACTCTAATAAATTTGATTTTTTTTACAAAAACATGTAATACACACTAAAATACTTTTATGCATAGATTATGAATAATACTTGTTTTGTCTATAACATGCTTACTTACTGCAATTGCATTGAGTTGAACACGTAGCAATTAGGAAAATCACTTGCGATTGGCAGAATATAAGAACAACAATCTACTGGTTGATCATTAATAGAACAGTTTTTCACAATGTCATTACAATTGCTACAAAGATAATACGTAATATGTATAAATATTAATGTTTTAGTAAAGTTTTTTTTAAAAACAAATACTACGGCTAATCATGTTTTACAGATACAGAGGTAAATGTACAGAGAAAACCACATAAGCTCACAATATAGATTCTGATCTAAAGTAACTTAAAAAGAGTCTTAGAAGTAGTGAATTAGAATATTTAAAAAGTATTATGATAACCTTTAGAAAGATTTGGAGTGTTGAATTTTAGCTTAGCGTCTCTTTCAGAGGGTGGCTACATAAGACGTGTACCTAAAGCTTAACCTGAGATCGGAAAAACATGAGCTCCTACTGAGAGTCGAATCTGGGTCTTCCACTCTAAAGGCACATACGTTAACTGCTAAGCCACTAGGGAGCTCACCTTAGAAATAATTTTATTAATATCTGATAATTAAAATTTGAGCAAAGTTTCACTTGCTAATAAGTATAAGTACGTTAATATTGCCAAAATAAATGTAAAGAAACTTAGAAAATGTTTATTGAAATCAAACTGATCTAAAGGTAAGTTATACTAATTAATATTTTCGTAAGACACAAAATATATGCACATGAATACTTCAAATGCAGTGTATACAAACTCTCTAAACATCTTCTAGGAAAAACAATATTCTTACTCTGAGCTCCATTCAAAATCTTGTGAACAAATTGCACTTGATGGGAACGATGCGTTCAAAGAATCTCTATTAGTCATCACTTCATATGTCACAGAACTGTTAAAGTATTTCATCCAAAGATGTTTTGCTGAAATGACCGCAAAAGCCAACATAGCTATCCATATAAAAAGCCACACAAACCTGTAAATATATATATATATATATATATATATATATATATATATATATATATATATATATATATATATATATATATATATATACATTTAATAATGTTCTAATGCTTGATAAGAAGACAAATATACTGGGTTATTATAAATGATTGAAGCGATTCATAAATTCACTGTAGCTCTACTAATTGAAATATTGTAAAAAAAAAAAAAACTCAACAGTAACGTAGAAAAACTCAAAAAAAATTGTTTGTTGCAGGTGTTGCAGGTGTACTACACATTTCTCAGAGCGCAGCAGTGAGAAGTGAGGCAAGATGGAATCAGGAGCTGAGAAAGCATCTCAAGTCATGGCCTCCAGGCTCTGCTGACCTAACCCGATTCTTAAACCTTTGTTTTCTTTTTGTGTTGGGTTATGTGAAAGATTCAGTGTTCGCACCTCCTCTACCAGCAAACCTGCTAGAACTGCAAGCCCGCATCAACAATACTTTTGAACTCATTAATAGGAACATGCTACGCCGAGTGTGGGAAGAACTTGATTCTCGGTTTGATGTTTGTTGAATCACTAAGGGGTGCATATCGAATATTTGTAATTGTTAACAAAAACGTTTTGAGTTTGAGTGAAAACATTATCGCAATATATACCGTAATATAGTTATTATAAAGCTATGAAATCGCTCCAATAATTTATAAAAACCCTGTATTTGGCGGGAGGTGTCCGCTTAAGAAATTACATATAGTGTGAATACAGAGGAACTTATAATCACACCACTATGTTGTGTGATATACAGTAATATTTGAGAACCGGTAATGGATTCGTAGTTCTGTTATGTTGAATATATATGTAGTTTGGAGACGATTGATAACTGATCATACCGTGGTAACCAGTGCTAAAAGTCGGCACTGGACTACACATATTAATACAATAGAATTGAATTGAACGGGATTTGTTGTTATTTCTGACTCATTTGTAAGTATTATGGTGACCATAATAAAGAAATAGTAACCAGTATGAAGTCAAAAACGAATACACAATTGTAAACAGTTGGAACTCATTTGAAGTGTATCAAATATAAAGTGAAGTGTAAAAGTGAGAAAATAGGTAACTTAACTTCTGCGTATACACATTTCGTTAAAAAATTCATAAGTTCACCAAATCTTTTCGTGGAAGATTACACAAAATACAATACATTACTCGCCCCTTAGAATGAATATCATGTATACTACGTAAAGATTTGTTCCTAGCTAAAAGTAGAAATTTACACAGATTATTATCAATGTCAGATATTTACCGGTGACGGATTCCCCCACAGGGGACATAAAATATGACGAAATTATGATATCTTTACAAGTTTAAAATCAGACTGGCAACACTGAAAACTGTTTACAGGGTTCATCATAGATGTATCATCCCCTGTTAACAGTTTTCAATATTGTCAGTCTGATTTCAAAATAGTAAAGAAATAATAATTTCGTCATTTTTTATGTCCCCTGTGGGGGACGCCAGGACCGACTTGGTTACTATACTTGGAAGAAGGAATGACGAAAAAAGGCAGTTAGATGATGAAAACATGAGTTGATCCAGAAGTTTCACATATTGTGTTCCAAAGAGAAAGCGTAATCATCTACTGGCAGGACTTAGGAGATTTGTTTTACAATCGTGCATTACTAATAGAACTACGCGTAAATTAATGAATAAAGAACTTCGTCTCAATCCCTAGCTCTTTCCTTAAAGTAAAATTAATTGCTAAAAATACGTTACTTGCAGTAGCAAAACTAACCTCCCTTATAACTGTTGCACTATCTGCGGGGATAAAATGTCGCTCACGCACTTGTGAGCGTCATAGAGATGTTATTTAGAAGATTTTTTTTTTTAAAGTTGACGCTTTCGGAGGACTAGTTACATTTTTGGAATTTGGTCATCATTTCCATTATTTCTCATTCATTTTACCTCACACTGTAAAGCTGTACCGATCCTTGGATCAATGAATATGAGCCGTACCGTACGGACATCGCCTTACGTGGGGCCACAGGAGTAATAAAACCCTATATCATTAAGGCATACGATAAAATGACATTTCAGAAAATTTGAACTGTATATAATTAGTATTTCAAATAATCTTGTTCCTTTTGAACTAAGATTTTTGTATTATCAGAAGGCATGCCATTATAACCTCATTCTTACATCAAAAGTAAGCCAATAGTTTGAACGTGACATATATACTACATATACGCTACCACTCGCCGATTTTTGAATTCCCAATGTATTTGCTGGCATTTCCTATAAAACGTCATAGGTACTTCTGTATAAACCATATATTAAGATGGCATTTGATTCGAGATCTGACGATGAGATACTGCAGATGATATTTATAATATCTACTTATAATTTTCAAAATTTACACCAAATAAATAATTTGAGTTAGCCATAATATAGACAAAAGTCTGGATGTTGAGACAACACACTAGTTTTGATATATATATATATATATATATATATATATATATATATATATATATATATATATATATATATATATATATATATATAGAGAGAGAGAGAGAGAGAGAGAGAGAGAGAGAGAGAGAGAGAGAGAGGTAAATGCAGTGTCAAAATTTGAAAGCAACGTAAGTTTCAATGTTTTGTAGTTATTTATACCTTATAAATATGATAACGTTTAAAAGACCACAAATATTATACTTTCAAAAGTATTTATGATGCACCATATATAGTATTTTGTAACCAATTGTATGTCAGTGGAAGAATATATGTACAGGCCGTTTCAATGACAAACAGTTGGGTACCGACATACGAAATATTTTTAACATTGAAATTACTGTAGAAAACATCTCAAAATTGAATGAAAAATACTTACTATACATATAGTTAAACAGGGCCGTGTCGTGGGGGAGCAGCCGGGCGACTGTCCCGGGCGCCGTCGTATACTCTCGCCCCGGGCGCTGATTTTTCACGGCACGGCTCTGTAGTTAAGTATATATTTTAAATTAAAAATTAAGCTATACGATGTACGAATCAACAAATGAAACATAGGTTTAGTTTCCTTATATGATTTAGCCATACCTGAGAAGAAAGTTTGGCGCCATTTTGATGTACCGTAGACCATGAAGACTTGTAAATGTCAAATATTCTTCTGTTGACTTATGAAATGCAGACCAGACAGGAACGAATGTCGTTCTCAAAATGGTAATTAGTCTGAAAGAAATAATTTTGTAGCAAAATATCAACAGTTATTTTTTTTATTTTTGCTATTGTTAGATTTATAGGCATAATTACAACTGGTTTCCGTTCCCTTTTCTTTTATATTATTGCGAGATTTATCTAATAATAACTGATCACAGGTGCAATAAGTTCTTTTTTATTTTTCGATTATATTGTTCAGGGAGGTATCTTATCCAGCTCTGCGTTCGTGTTATTATCAGATTTATATAATTTCAACTGCTTTGTTGTATTACAAGGCTATTTTTTCACTACGAACTTAGCGAAACTTAGGATAAAACGAAATAGCTGGGCTAGAGAAATTCACCACAAGAAATATTCCTCCCTCGTAAATGTTCCTCCATCCAACAATTTCTAGTAGCTGCTAAATTTTTCACGTAACAACTTCTAATTGTTTCCAATGCTTAGTAATCTTGAAACTAATGCATCCGTGTTTGCATATTTGTCTTTCCTTTAGTTAGTTCTACAAGACTAATATAGTTGCATATGATGATAATGACAGAAGTAGTGGAATGAAGAAAGTGGAAGGAAACCGGTGAACCCTGAGAAAATCCATTCAGATTGTGTAATCCATCACAAAGCCCACTTGGTGGTAGTTGGAATTGAACTAGAGATCTAAGTACCAGAGCTTGGCTCTCTACTACTGAGACACAGCGGTCTCATATGCGCTCCTTCTCCTATATGATTGTTACCGTATATATTATAGATAAATTTGGGAGGTTATTTTAAATAAAGGCACAAAAAGCAGTAAAAGAATACGGAAGAACGGAAAAAAACCTTTTTCAAAATATGATAAATAAGTAATTGGAAATAGCTTTATTAAATTTTAATAGTATAATACACCGATCGTTACAGTAATTACATCGAATATTATAGCAGTTTTACCAGTATTAAGAATGACTAGCTGTGGACCCCACAACATATGTCCAATTATTATTGTTTTTTTAATTACTATTGCAGATTATTCGAGAGTTTTGACACGCAATATTATAACGAGTATTAGAGAATTTACAATTTATCTGGTTACAAATGACTAACGGATGTAAATCAATACTGTACATGGGAAATGTTATATAGTTTGAATGTGCGCTTTGTGGATATGAACATTAAAGACCCGAAATTCTGGAATCACAATCGATTGCCACACGATTAAACATGTACGTTGCATTTTCTTTAACTTACACAGTCACTGAGTTTTGAGTCCCGTAAAACATTTGTACTTGTCACTCTTTTTCAGTACGGCGCGGTAAGTCAGTTGTAAGGCGATGTCTGTGTAGGCAAAGCGGTATTGAGGTATGAACTCCACGAGCATAGTGTCCTTTGCTAATCTGCATATGTCAAGTGACTTGTCATAAATAAATGCTACTAGAGAGAGGTCTAAACAACGCTAAACTATAAAATAACACGGGCTGTATTGTTCTTGTGTTGTAATAGCGGTTCTCTATGAGATCTTTCGTTGATAACGAGAAATCTTGAAGTTTTTCTGACCTACGACTCTGATTCTGACCTACAGTTTGTAAGAGACAGCACGATCTCTTTTATTTCTTCTCAGGCTTCCGCGTTTACTTCCATATTCTCATTCTAATATTTATTAGATAATGATTTACTAATATGCATAATCCCTGTCATTTGACTAAAAGGCATAATGGATAAACCAAGATTTCATTTCACTTTAATGTTTTTTCTTCGTTCTGTGTATAATCAGGTTTCAGGCTTTATTACCCTATACATATTCTATTTGTTATTCACGTATTTTCTAATTTCTATTAATATTTTCTGGTTTGTCTGTCCTACATATTCACTTTAAACGTGCCTAACAAGTCAGAAGGAAGTAGATTTTCCATCATATATATATAGCCTAGTTTTTTCGTATCTCACAATTTGGACTTTGACTTGACTTCTATTTGGACTTTGAAATAAATGAAATGAAATCTTTAAGTTTTACGTCCCACAGTTATGCCGGTTAGGCTAAAGGAGACGGTGATGATGAGAGATGAGTGAAATGGTGGAATGAAGGAAGTGTGAGGAAACGGGAGAACCCCGAGAAAACCCACGAGCACGGTGTTTGTCCACCACAAAGTCCACACGGCGCGAGCTGGGATCGAACCAGGGACCCCAAGCACCGGAGGTGAATGCTCTACCACTGAGCCGCAGCGCCCCCCGACTTCTAAGACTTCTGTAAATTATTCGTGACTACTAAGATTTCTGTAAATTATTTGTGAACAAAATTGATAAGAATATCGAATAATAACTAAACATACTGATATAACATTATATATGGTATGACAAGCAAAATCATTCGAAGAACATGCTTTAGCAACAATATCACAACACATAGATAATAAAAGGCAATAAGCGGGGTACTCAACTTATTCTCTTACTCACCTCTGACACTTGTTTTCATTTGAGTCACTTCTTCTATTACATGGAATTCTGTGAGATTTTACGATAGTATTTTGCACAGGATGCACCGATGTTCGGTTCCTAAATCTCATCTTTCCTAATATTCTAATATGTTCTTTCAGTTTGAGACATTTGTGCTTCGAACAATAAGAGTGTAAGGCTAAGAGGTATACAAATTCCACAACCGACAACAAGCTCCCTCCAAAGAACAAAGATCCAATTCCTCCAAACGAAACTATAATAAAGTGAAGGATTACTAAGGTATATAGTCACGTTAATAATGTTTAGATATGAGAAAGAAAATGTGAACAAGCTTTTGTTGTGGTAGTATACAGATAGGAACAAAGTACATTTATCTATAACAAATGGTTATCTTGGTGCAATATATTTTAAATATAATTTTAAGAAAACAATAAATATAAATTATACGTTTATTACTATAACCGCAGAAATCGAAATTCATTTATGAAAGAACTCAAAAACTTATTCTAGTTTAGATTTCTATTCAAACGTAAGTTTACCAACCTTATTGGAATTATTTTCTAAGTTGTCCCAATAAACCTTGTAGTTTTTGACTGACGGAAGCTTATAGTTTTATTAGCTGAATGTGTATGACTTTATTTATCGGTAACTATTTGTTGGGTCTCGACCAAATTTTAAGGGCAAATAGCTCATGGCAAAGAAATAAAATTTACCATATTTTGCGCCCGGATTCATCCAGAAGCACATTCAGATCTTTGATATGATATTTCTCGGTAACTGCTTTCTGGATCTGAATCAATTTTTCACAGGCAAATATTCCATAGTCTAGGTAATAAAAGTTACTGGACCAAGGACAGTCTAGGCTCGGCTTGACTTTTATGTGTTACATCATTTCTCGGTAATTAGTCGCCGGACATAAAATTTGGTTTGAAAGTAGTACATATCACTACTTAAGAAAAAAATCGCTATATTTTGTGGATGGGATTGGGCTCGGACAAGTTCGGCTCGACAATAGAGGCTAAGTTTTGTACACCGGAATATTCTGATTAGGGATCATTACAGATTTTTGCAAGATAGATATGCTAAAGGATCCATCCTCATCTTACTATAAACTCGGTCCCGTCCCTCACTCATCATCCAACTCCCATCGTACTTAATTTTCATTCCCGAAGTAATTTTCACTTACTATTCAACGTCGAACTAATTTTTGCTGGCATCTTTTATAAATGAGTTTTCCGCCTTCCGTGACCTTATCGTGAACTCTTAACTTCCTGGGAGTCCGCTCATTCTAACTCTGAACATCACTTTACTTCCCACTCTTATTTACCATCCGGCTCCAATTAATCTGCCATTCTCACTTACAATTTGGAACTGTCTTTCAGTTTCCAACACCTTAGTGGGCTTTGCCTTAAATTAACTCTCAAATTCTAGGCCGGTAAGAAAGAAAATATTTTACCTTCTTACTGCTTTAAAACATGAGTTTATGAATGCATTCTGTTTAATCTCTTTGTATCATATTTTTTTCTATACATTTCAAACCTTATAAATGTAAACAAGAAACTGTCATGGGCAAGAACTATTTCACTGTAGTGAGAGAATGCCTAACATGAAACGTACCATTCCAGATGAAATATAAATATATGCAAAATATCATATTCACTTCGTTATTAATAGTCTTATTCCATTAATTTCAACATGGTATTTTACAATTTAAAAGGCAAACACATCGTATAATAAATGACTTTTAAAATGTTTTTAAACATAAAATAGAACTTAATGTTATATTCCTTCCGTTTGGTGGGGACACGATTGAAATCGTGTTTTTGCCGTTGGTAGAATCCTGTAAATATGACTGTATCGTCCATACTTAATTTTTACCCTTTCCTGAAAGTTTACACATCTCTCTCTCTCTCTCTCTCTCTCTCTCTCTCTCTCTCTCTCTCTCTCTCTCTCTCTCTCTCTCTCTCTCTCTCTCTCTCTCTCTCTCTCTCTCTCTCTCTCTCTCTCTCTCTCTCTCTCTCTCTCTCTCCCTCCCTCCCTCCCTCCCTCTCTTCTCACTCGTTTAGTGTGTCTATCCAGCTTTACTACGGCGAATCACGATTTCTTCCATATCTACGTTTTTCTCGTGACCGAAGCTGGAAAGAACAGTAGACAAAAAATGAAATGAAATCTTTGAGTATTACGTCCCACGGTTATGCCGGCTAGGCTAAAGGAGACGGTGATGATGAGTAATGAATGAAATGGTGGAATGAAGAATGTGGGAGGAAACGGGAGAACCCCGAGAAAACACACGCACACGGTGTTTGTCCACCACAAAGTTCACATGGCGGGGGCTGGGATCGAACCCGGGACCCCAAGCACCAGAGGTGAACGCTCTACCACTGAGCCACCGCGGCCCCCGAACAGTAGACAAGAACGTAGATACCGTAAAAAATGGAAAAGTGTGAAAAAGGTTAAATTAAGCACAGATATTAACAAACTAAAATTATCTTGGGATACAAATCACAAAACCTGGTTAATCTGCATAGAAAATGTAATAATACCGAGTGTAATTCATACAAATTAAAAAAAAACATCAAAATATTATAAATAAACAAGCAACTTTTACTGAACAGAGTTTGCGGTCGTTCTAACCTGTTTTATTTTTGTTTGTTTTAATAAAGGTGACTGTGTGGCACAATTGATAAATGAAGATTTCATTTACTCACAATAATCTTCAACCGGTCAATTGGTTCGTTGCTGCTGCCACTTGGGTTCTGGCGTTCAATCCAACCTGGATGCAAAGAGGTCCACAGAAAAGTTACTGTACTGGAGCCGGAATAGTTTTAGGAGTACCTCGGTTAATCCCAAGAATCCGCTATAATCTTCTAGTGGTAAACTCGGCAATTGTCCAGACTAGCGTAATTCTTTTATGATTTAACAAGACTAAGACGTACGTAAGACTAAGAGTTTTAATTCACTGGTAGTGTAACACTCAACTACGACTCATTTTCGTATAGTCACGGAATCACCCAAAGTAAAAGGGGAGCCGACTTTCGATAATACAAGCGCGCGAATTAACTTAAGTAGCACACCCAGCTTACATTCAAGCGTGGTGGACTCGCTTGGGTCGTGTGTCTTAACAGACACTGACACAATTGGAATTTCCCTTGCCCAAACATAGCTCATATATTACTAGTTTTTCTTCAGGAACAAAGTCATCGACCAATCAGCATTCAATTACCACAGTGCATGGGTGAAAATGCAAGGGCCCCGAATGTTAGGGAGAAGAAAACAGTATCCAAGCATATTACTATCACGTGAACTGAGTCCCTGTTTCCCGACCATATATGACCGTAAAATCGAAGTGAGGCTTACTAACACAAATGCACAAAATGTCGAACTCATGAAGAAGGCTTCGAGATTGTTCCTCTATACACGAGGCTTGGTTAATAAAAATTTTAAAATTAACGCTGTCCTTTTTAAATTTCTTTCAAACTCGAAAAAAATTAGCTTTGGGTCGGTGACACGATGGTTCAGTGGTAGAGGCTTACCTCTGGTACGTGGGGTCCCTGGTTCAATCCCCGGCCACGTAAGTTTGTAGTGAAGAATATTGTGTCCATCGGTTTTCTCGATTACTCCATTTTCCTCCCAAATTCTCATTCCACCGATTCTTCCATCATCATTCACTTGTCTTAATTATCTTCCTTCTTTGGCCTAAAGAGCATGAGCGTGGGACGTTAACTTAAAAAAATATTTGTTTTTCATTTTACTAGAAAACCGAAAATGATACTACTAAGGCTTATAACATTTCTACTAACTCAATATAATATTTCAATTCAAATTTCTTTTTATTTTCTGTCAACAGTGCATATAAAACTACTTAAACATTTTTTATTTCGTGAAAACAATGAAAATAAAACTATCCCGATACCATTTCAAAACTGAACAAACTCTAAGAAGATTAGATAAGGAAAAATATTTGGTTTTACCTAACATCTCCAGATCTCCAAACACTACATCACGTTTAAATCTCATCTTCGGATACTCGTGCATTTCAAACATAAACACTGGGAACTCAACTCTGAAATAATAACGATAATAACATCGACATAACTAACAGGAGACATTAGTGACACATTCTGGCACTGAAAATGTGCTTGTTGTACTATAAGGTTCATTTCCATCTATATATATAAAAGAGAACGTACAAAATCCTTTGTCCGCTCATCACGCTAATACGGCTGAACCAATTTCTTTCATTTTTGGGGGGTTATTAGGATTTGGACCCTAGATGGTTTTTATCATATCACTTTAATTTTTAATTACCAGTGTCTTGAGATAATTGACCATTCAAGTGTCCATAACGTACAAATCCTTTGTTATTAGTTCATCATAGGTAAAAATAAACGTATTTATATGCAACCCGCATGACCGTGTCACTCGGCGGGTTAACATAAATGACAGGCGATATACAGCGGAAAATAGCTTGAATCTTCTGTTTAAAATTTTTTAATTGATTTGCTTATTTTTACAGACACTTTTACAATATGCCAGCACCGGGATGACCGCAGCGAAGCGGGGCGGGTTAACATAAATGACAGGCGATATAATGTTAAGATTTACTGCAATCTTCTATGGTTTTTATCATATCACTTGAAAGCGAAAAAGTAAAAATTATCTAAGTAACAAAGTTTATTGCGTTCCGGGGTGACCGCAGCGAAGCGGGGTGAACGCTGCTAGTAATTTTATATAATGATTATCTTGATGCAGAAATGAAGTAAACGCTTAATTCATTTCAAGAAATAAGTTTAAAATTTGAGTTCTTTTAGACAACGTAAATAATAGAGTATTGAGAGACAGTTAAAAAATTAATTGACACAAAATTACTGACCTATAGTAATTTAAATGTAATAGAGACCATTCTTTAAAAAATACATATTGAGTCGCATTAGTAATGTCTATAGATTATTTGACATAAAAGTTAAGTGTAAAGCTATTATCACACATCCAAAATGCATCATACATGAGAAGGATACTATACTTTAAGAAACAAACAGGAATCTCTGATCTGTTGACCTAACTTGTCATTATAATTTTTTTCTTTAAATTTCGATTGGTTTCGAATCCTCGGACGTTATGTAACAAAGGCGAGTATTTTAAAACAATTTCTGCTATATGTTTCTATTCTACTTCTACAGTATCTATCCACTATCAATGACCAATTCTATTCGAAGGAGTTCTAAGGTATAACTTTCAAGTGTAAGATTCAATTTATACACAACTAGCTGAAATGCCCGCTCTTCACAAGCGAAAATTACTCGCCATTTTTCCCACATAGCACGCTGAACGAAATGAACAATCTAGATCTGCAAATGTCCAAAATGAAGTTGGTTGGAATTACATCCATTGTATCTGAAATGAGCCACAAAGAAGATGACAGGAGTAACAGTAGAAAAAGTATTATGTTCTACAGGGCTGTGAAATGGCTTACACTTTAAAAGAGTGGCTGTGAGACAGCAGCAGATATTACTAATAGTGGAGAGATTTAGAGGGTAAGAGATAACCTATCGTGCTCAAAGTTTGGTCCTCTGTTAAGAATCGAGAACTTCTTCATTGACTGCTCCAAGGATGTACTGTGATTGAAATACAAATTGACTAATAAACTAAATGGGTTTACCACAAATAGCAATCGTATAAGTTTAACACTCAACTACGACTCACTTTATAATTACGGAAGTTGCTGTTCGCACAAAAAAAGTATGTGATATTACATTTTAATGGAAAATAATAAAAGATATCCACCTTTATCCACAAATATGCTTATGTGTAATACATGAATGCTCCTGTATGTTATAATAGTGATATTAGCTGAAGAAAACTGCAGCTAATGTCACTATTATTACATGATTATGATATGTTTAATCATTTTAGATACGATGTCTATATCTCGAAGAAAGCTGTTTTCATATTTTTCTTGAAGAGAGAACTCTAACTACCAAAAATGCCGAGCAGACTGTGAGAGGGCAAAAACAGATTCAAACGTGTACATTCAGCAGCAAGTAAAGAATTTTAATAGCAAAGTGTATCAAAAATGGCAGAAATCAAATCGTGTACTGAAGGCATTTTTATCACGAGAAGGTAAATGGCTGGATAACAATGCTAGCTTTGTGCCTCAACAGCAACAAGATTATCCAGAACCAGGATCATCATCCTGCAGCACACTCGGAAGGCCACCGAAGGAATGTGAACAACTGTCTGTATCAACGAGAAGAGAAATTGTTCTGGGTAGTGAAGACATATTTAACAGATAAATTAGCATTTGCCGCCCGAAGTATTTTACATTTGTCTTGGAGAAGAGATGCAGCAAACTTGTGGGTTATTGTTTCAGAGACCTCATCTTGTTGCTGTTGAGGCACAAAGCTGAAACTGTTATCCAGTCACTAACCTTCTCGTGACAAAAATGCCTTGAGTATACTTTGCTTGAAATTTGTGTCCGATTATTCATTTTTCGTTTGAGAGAACATACTTTCCTGGTGGACTCACATAAAGTTCGTCCATGATAGCCTTTGAAGCTAGCCCATGAAAAGTCTCGATAGTTATAATATTAACACCGTAATTAACTGACCTTAATATGTATATGTCCACACATAACTTCGTCTTAGGTGAAGTAATTATAAGTCTCTTTCTAAGTGTGTGTGTATCATCCGCATAAATTGGACCAAGATGCACCGAGTTTGATTTGCTTTTTTGTTTGAAAAAGTATCTTGTGGCCCCAGGTAACTTCGCAAGTATCTCACGGTGGTCATCGAAGCAAGATTATAGAACTCTAAAAGACTGACAGTGTTTGAAAGAGTATTATTTCTTTGTGGTCACATGTAATGGATCTAATGATAAGATGATACACATGGATCTAATGATAAGACCTAGACCATAAGCTTTCTTAATGGCTGACATTGTCCATCATTAATTTTGTATATGATCACACATAACTTCAACAACGGTGCACTGATTTGCATAATTCTTTCTTTGTTCAAAACAATATTCTTTTCTTGTAATTTCATGTAAATTTCATAAGGGTCTAATGATAGTTTTAAGAGCTACATGGTGTCCACAAGATCGCTTAAACTAAGAATCCTAACTTTGGACCGACGGAAACTTTGAACTGTAAGTGGAACAAAATGAAACTCCCTCACAGGGAAGACCTATTGTTGTAGATATTTTTGAGATATAAATCGAGGGTGAGGGGTTCGGCATTCGTTCTCACGAATGCCAGAAACATACGAATGTGAATAAAATATTCGAATGTATTTTGTTCATGTGGAATGGTCCCCGGGTCTTACGTGCTGAAGTATCGTAAGCTAACCATAAATCTACAACAAAATTGAATTTAAAGTTGGATATTGACACTATACTGCCTCAATGATTTCCCACCGGAATGAAATTCATGACAACTCTCACTAAAGGCATGCGGTCAGTAACAACTGAATAGGGAAGAACAATTTATAAGGGTCTCATAAAAGAATTTAAAGACGGAAGATTGGTACCTGAATAAAAAAAGGAAGTAACATAGTCAAGTAAAATGTAGAAAAGTTTGCTATCATATATGAGTGACGCTTCTTCTTAAACGACTTCAACGAATAACGAACTCAACACAACGATTAGGTTAGACAGCTGAATGTTCTTGTTCAGTTTGTATTTTACATGTTTTGTGCGTGTACTGAATGTACTACAAGAATAATATACTATTTACAATATCTCGCCTTGTCCTTTAGCAAAAGAAGATGACAGCAAGTTAATGTGAGTAGAAATGTCTTGATACCTTATCAGTTATTAAGAGCACACCTCTTTTCTGTCTTCTTATTTTGTAGGGAACTCTCTTCTTACTGAACCTGTACATTGTATTTTTTTTGGACGCCGAACTACGTTCTAATAGTGTAAAGTCGTTCAGAAATATAAACAGGCAAAGTCGCTTCATTTTCGACAAAACTCACTTTTTTCTCTATAAATCGCCATCTTTCTCGTAGGAGCTAAACTTTTACTTTCTTGCATATGAACTTCAAAAGACATTAGATGAACTGACTAATTCTGAAATTGTAATACTGCTATTTAATGCCTTTACTCTATTTTGCTTTTAATAATATTGATCGTTGAAGGAAGTTAGATATACATGCTACAGAAGAGCATAACAGCTTACAAAATATACTTCTTCATTTCGTTGGAAATTGTACAATTGTAAGGATTACTCATTTAGCCGAGACTCAAGCTTTCAGAGGACTTAAGTTAATATTAGTGATATACTGGTTTAGGCATCGCAAACTTAATCCTTAGGAGGAAAGTTAATCCAGTAAGATTGATAGAAGATCATAGACCAATTAATCTGATAAATTCTCCTGCTAAAATATTTGAAGCAGTTATTTATAAACATCTATTCAATCATGTTTCTAGATATTTGTCTAACTCTCAATATGGCTTTACGTGTAATCGATCAACTACTTCAAATTTATTGATTATGAATCAAGTAATTAATGACTCGTTCAGTAGAGGGACACAAGTAGATGTAATGTATACAGACTTTAAACGAGCTTTCGATTTAGTTGACCATGGTGTACTTCTTAGAAAGTTGAGAATGTTTGGTATATCGAGGGATTTAATTAAATTGTTTTATTCATATTTAACTGAAAGAATGCAATATGTAATCTTTAATAATATCAAATCTAAACAATATTCAGTATATTCAGGGGTACCTCAAGGATTAAATTTAGGTCCTTTACTTTTTCTGATAATGATTAATGATCTACCAGAAGCTTTTAAACATACATCATGCCTGATATTTGCAGACGACACCAAATTATATAATGAAATCCAAACAGAGAGGGATTGTAATACACTACAGTCGGATATAAAAAGACTAAGTGAGTGGTGTATGAAAAACAAATTCCAACTGAATATTTCTAAATGTTATGTAATGACTTATACACTCAACAAAAAACAATTATTGTTTGAATATATAGGAAATCAGAGGTTAAAAAGAAAGGAAATTATGAGATCTAGGGGTATGAATTTGAAATTCAAACACCATATAAATATAATAACTAATGAAGCTTTTAAAATGCTCGGTTTTATAAAAAAGGTCAAGTCATTATTTTAAAAATACTAGAACTATATTATCGCTATATAATGCATTTGTACGATCAAAATTAGAATATGCATCTATAGTTTGGGATCCTTTTTATCAGTGTCAAAAACAACAAATTGAGAAAGTTCAAAACAAATTATTGAAATATACTACCTATAAAATATTTGGTATACAAACACAATATATTTCTTACGAAGTTCTTCTTTAAAAAATTAAATTGTTGTCACTAGAAAAAAGGAGGTTTATACAAATAGTGTTATATCTTAAAAAAATTGATTGACAATAGGGAAGATAATATGTTTTTATTAGGTAGATTACCTTTTTATAATCCTCGACAAAATCTAAGAGGAAGAAATACTTTTTACATGCCTCATAATAGAATAAGTACTAGCAAAAATTCTCCACTGTATAAATTATGTGATGCAGGTAATAGAATTGGGATTATGGGTTTATATATATTTCAGTATAAATTTAAGACTTTCAAGCAAAAGTGTTTTGAGATGTTAATTGATAAATTGTAGATTTGTTTTTGTATGTTATAATCTGAAGAATGAAAAAAATTGTATACTTATTGTAATTTTCATGTTTAAATACAAGTTATATGTATGTTTGATGTTGCTCATCCTTTGATGATTGTATATAAAATTTTGTACTTTGTAATTGCCTCTGGGTGTTAAGTTCAATAAAATATATTATTACTAGAGAAATCGTTTCTTTTACAGAAATACATTAACTTCATTTATGAGTAATTAAACTTAAATTTGAATCTTCACTTTATGAAGATGTATAAATTATAATTTATAATCAGCCATACATACTTGCCAGTTCCCATAAGTCTCGTGTCAAAATTGTACACGTCACATTCTGGTAGGCAATTGCAAGAAGCTTTTATTTCCTTTTCTGAAAGAAAAACAAGTGTCAGTTCAGGTAGGTATTCTTTAAAGTGTTTCAGAGAGTAAACAACTGAATTAAATAATTAACACTATACACTAACATCATTAGAAATGTTTATACATATTAACACTCGCCCAGCGAAGATACTAGAAATAACGTATCGGACCCAACAAAGTTTTAATTATTTTCTTAAGGGAGAACATAGTGTTATTACTAGATTTCCACCTAATTTAAAGCTTGATATTAGTGGTGAGCATATTGGTCTTCAGTGGCGTATTTAGAAGATAAAACTTGGGGGAGGGCAGCCAGAGCCCAGACTATGATAGCTTCAGCACTTTCTTCTGTGTAATCAGTTCAAGAAATATCTCATCTGAAGTTTTCAAAAACTTTTGCTAGGAAATTATTACCACCCAGCGAACAGACGCGCACAGTTTACTTATATTCTTCTTCTGCACGAGTGAAATTAGACTAAAATGTTTGATATTTACTCTAACAGGCAGTGTTGCCAGCTCGTGAAGGGAAATTTCACTTTCCGAAGACATGCCATTTCCCAATATGATTCAATATTTCCCGCAAATAAATAACACACACAAACACACCCAGGTATGCATATATATTAGCATGTGTTTCCATTGGTATACATTTTGAAGAAAATTATCTCATCCTATATATTTAGAAGAAAATATCCGGCATTCCCGCCATTGATATGAATTTCCCGTTTTGTTGGATTTTTGCCATCTGGCAACACTGCTGATATGTTGGAGCATGCTAAGGGGATGAGGAAAGATTAGAAATGATCATGGTGAGTGAGTATAATGGCAACTAATGACGGTGTGAGGCAGACAAGACCAATAAAATATTCTTCACGTAAACCTCGAAGACTGGGTCATTCAAGACCCAGACAAAGAATTGTTTATTTGTGGTTTACAAATAAAGAATACTAGGATAATAGAAGTGTTACTGCATGGCTTGTAGGTTAAAAGAAGTATATCTAGGCCGATGACCGAAAAAAGGAAGAAGGAAAGGAAAAATGTTAAAATAAAATATTTGTGGGTCAAAAATGACCCGATCTCCGTTGCGCGAGTAATATAAGAAAAATCGAATAACACACACACACACACACACACACACACACACACACATACATATATATATATATATATATATATATATATATATATATATATATATATATATATATATATGGACATACAGACAGTTACAACGTAATGGAACCAACTTAAGAAATGCAATTTGCCTGATTGATACGACGCAGAAGTTCTTTCACATTGGAGTATAGTTTCTGTTCATAGCGAAATTTCTACATATAAATTGAAACGAATCTACAACAATAACACATGAAATAAGTCGAACGAGATGATGTAAATACACAAAATGCCTTTGAGTGAAATATGATGGTCGTAATATTACATATTTTTAAAAAAGTACAGCCAAAGTTACAAGGGACTGAAAAAATGTTATTTTTGAAAGATATATATTTGGAAAATCTCCTTTATATCGAATCAAGCAGGTGGTTTTCAATAGACATAAAAACGGTCTTTACATAAATAAAATACCTCAAACTGTTTCGGAAAAAGATAAATTTATTAAAAGTTTGCAAAATGATCAAAATTATATAAATGCGAGAGACTTGTTTCAATTATAACTACCAAAAAATTGTTGTATTGTGATAGAAGAAAAAAATAAAGCAAAGATCATCTTTAAAATATCTTATAAATATATTTTCTTAGTAGTATAGAAGTCTTTAACTATGGTTTTAATATTTTTGGTTTTAATTTGAGATATTTTAGTAACAAAAATGTATTTGTGCTTAACACCCAATGTTAATTATAAATTACAAAAAATTATAGGTAATCAACAAAGGATGTGGAATACCAAACAATATAAGTGGTATTATTCCCGTTCTAATAGCATGAGGTAAATATGACAACATACATCTTTGGTTTATGTTTTTTGTTTGAACTATGGTGATGAGTGACACCTTTTTTCATATATTTTATCTTTTGAACTACCTAACGATATGTTATTCGCTTTCATATCTTGCTGCTTATTTTAATTTAAGAGTATTTACACTTGCGATTAAATAGACCCCATAGTACCTCCATCTAGTATTAATGATCCTCTCTTATATGATGTTATGACGTGCAAAGCGTAATACAATGTTTCAACAATTTTCTGGCAATTTTCAATCACCTAAGAGACGTCAACATTAAAAGAGAGAATGTTACTGTAAATGGTTTGAGCTGATATAAAAGAGACTCACAAGCTACTGAAGTATCAGATTCCCACAGTAGAATATCTGCAAGTGTATTAGATGGGAAAAGCAGGAAGGTGATGACAGTTGTGAAATTATTGAAAAACACGCATTATTTTATCAATGAAGAGTGCAGACAGTAGAGACATTGGTTGTAATTCTTTCTGTAGAAAATGCTATCAATGGTTTGATGCTCTAAATTTTATACTCGTTAGTCATATGTTTTTCTCGTACAATTGCTTGCACTTGAAAAAATTCTCAAATGAAAGATAGCTCTTGTCAAAAGTATGTTTTGTTTCATTAGCACAACAGATTAAGAACGTACAATTCTTTGAATTTCTGTGAACATTGAAGCTTTTTTGTATTGGTTGTGTCACAGATCGAGTAAATTGCTATAAAACACTTTTGTAAGTAATATTTTAATACTAAATTGTCGATTTACATTGAATATTTTTACAAACACTGGTAATATTTTGACAAAGTATTACTTTTGATGTTTACTAAAGTACTTTCAGATGCGACATTACAAGATCCAATTAAATCTTTCAACGTCTGAATGTTTCAACGACTTTAACATCTGAATCTTTTGCTATTACATTTTGCCATCACATATTCTAATACATGATTTTTCTTAAGATATTTTTGCACTGTCTTAATGTGAAAACTCACTTCCTTTATCACTATGTTACCTCGCACATAGTTTTATCTCCTAGAATATTATACCAAATATACTCACTACATCATTAGCACTTCATAACTTGAACGATGCAGCCCAACCATTTCGACTAAATACATCAGTGTCTGTAAGTATATAGTGATAATTGTCATTATACTTTTGAAGCGGCTGCGAATCATTAAAGTGATATTTCCACCGCTTATCCATGTTGTTCACAAGATAAAAATCCCTAATAAAACGACGACGATTTCTCTAGTTGTAGTGACGTATATGTTGGCTGTTTGTTTAACTATAGTTTTACTTTTGCTAACGGTACAGATTTTCCCGTTGCCCACCATCCTTTTTGGCAAGAGAAATTGAAACTATATGTTTTGTATTGTAGTAAACCTTTTGTTCATGGCTTGTATTGGCGATTGAGGAGTGATAAGTTCACATTTTATTCGTAGTTCTAAAACATCTTATTGATCTTCACCGTCTGTGGAGAACATATCGGAAGGTAGTGGTACTAGTACTACAAGTTCAATTGTTGATGCATTAAATTTAAAATATACTAAGTCTTCATAGACAACTAACCATTTTCTAAAGTATGTTTGATATTGCGAGATGATTGCAAAACAATTTCCATCCTTGAGAATTTGTATAATTTTTCAATCAGCTCTATTACAAATTAAATCTACAATCTTGGATCCTTGCAGTTTTTGGTCATGCATCTACACTGTCCCTTTACTCTTCCATGTGCTTACATAATCTTTCATTAAAAGTTGAAATACCGGTAGTAGTTCTACTGTTGCACATTGCACTTATGATATGACTGCTAATACTTCTTGTGTAAGACGATCTTCCAAAACATCTTTATCACGTTTCAGAAACTCAAATAAGTAATGGTTCTTCTTCATTAAGTACAATATAAATGTTAACAATATTCTATTGTACTCTTTCCACTTTTTCATCACTCGCATACGTAGTACTTATCGTAGACTACATTTATTGATCAAGATTTGATTTAAGTCTTAGTGATTGGTGCATGTATTCTTTGAATTACTTTCCTCCTTGTTGTCCGTCGTCCAAACACTTCTTCTTTATCCAGTGACTGTGTTCTGATATACGGAGTCGAGTGTGTTCTAATGACACCTTAATCTTGATTTCTGTGTATTTATCAACCTAACAATGCCTTTAAAGACTATATGATAACATTCACAAATATCTTGGGCCTTATGCGGAGTCATTCTGACTCGTGATAAGTGCCGTACTAAAGAGTTCGACTAATATATGTTTCCTGCAGTAGTCACGCTAATCATACGTCAAAACGACTCTGAATAAAGCATCTTGTGTTTTACATTAGTAATTATAATTTCACGTAAACATGGTTTAATTTCGTGTTTCATTCTGGGAGACATCTCGATAGACTAAATCGTATGCTTTAAGCTAGCAGGAAAAATATTCGCACAAAATCGTTTCAGTTGATTTATCTTGCTTGAAATCAATCTACAAGTAGCCGTATGGATTTCTCGTTACATCGTTGTATGTTCCCTGTAAGAAACAGCGAATATTCAGGCACGAATTATATATACTACATAAAACTGGTGTTCGACACCTCCAAGTAATCGTCATCTGGGTCTGTGGAATTTTCTGTAAGGAATGACCGGTTAAATTTCATGTATGGGATTGTCACTTTAAATAACAATTCGGTTAGCTGTTAGAATCGTAAATTATAAGATTATTGTATCGTAAGAAACGTCTGGTACAGTTCTTTAGAACACTTCTCTATTCAGAGACAGTATTGTTATTGGTATGCTGGCCTATAGTGGAAGTAATCTATCATGTCTTTCTCACATGAGGTGGAACCATCAATGCTGGTCGGTACAGTTCTGGACTCTGCTAAATGTAGTGCACACTTGTCAGCAAACATATAGCAAAAATTTACAGACATGCTGCCCACATGTTACAATATTATTCGGACCCACAAAGCATAGTGCATGCTCTCCATAAGTTGGAATTAGGAATTTTTGTTCACACATCATATTTATCAGATATATCCTTCTGAAATGATAATCACTTCAAACACCTTGATCACTTCTGGGGTGGGTATTGGCTTTGCAACTTGCGAGTGAGAATTTCTTCGAATCTTATACTACAGACTCCTACCGCTCTGGGAAAACTAATTGTTTCATAAGAGATGACAAAATGTGTGCTGCAGACAGCGACTATCTTAATTGACCAGTTACTATACTTCTTTACAAGATTTGAAAATGACGCACCTGGATTATAAACTAATAAATATTTTTTCTCAATCGACAGACAAATTCATAGGTCTTGGTGTAGAAGGTTCATGATAAAGTATACCATGAGATGTACATAATACAAATACCGTAATTTGAGTAATATATATATATAACACATACAAGAAGAAACGTTCGGAATAAGAAAATTGGGAGCACGGTACAGAGTTACCTTATCAACGTTTTGGGCAACTGAAGCCAAATTGGACATAATATTAATTTTAAACAGGTTATACAAATGTACCACCTAACAGTAGTCAAATCAAAAATGATTTACTTACCTTTTAGACTAGCAATGCAAGCCAATCCTTCTACATCACATGAATTGTATTTACCTATAAAACAAATGTTATTGCTATTTGAGAATTTAAGTTAAAATAATAATTTATATTTATTTTATTGAAAATACTTTGAGAAAATTATTATTTTCTTTATTAAAAAAGTTATATTTATTAATTTGGTTAAAAACTTTACACTTTGTCAGGGAGAAGCAAGGAAGCTCACATTGGAAATTATGAGTGGAAACACTAAATTTTCTACATGAAATAACTAATAATTTATAATAACGCTGTGCCGTAGTGATCTTTACTTTTACGTATTTATTGGTATTATAGAGTAAAATGAATACAAAAGGGATTTAATTTAAAATTAGAAACAGCGCTGTTTTCTTCTAGATTTTTTTGGTAACCTATTCACCTTCCTTTTTCCTCCTTATATTCCACTACAGTATATTTTTGGGATATAGAGTTGGTGTTTTCTTAATTTAAATGATCTGGTATTATGGTTAGTCTTTTGTCAATGTCATGTGATTGCTATACTTAAATTTGATTGGTTATTTAACCTTCCGATGAAGGAGCTTTGAAAATAAGTAATTGGGCCCGTCACTTGTTCTCTTCGCGAGGTATGTGTTACACCATATTTAATATTGTGTATAGTATATTTTATTTGTAAATTTAAAATCTATTCTGGATTTTTCCGTGAGTATATAGAAAACATGTAGATAGAAAATTGTTAAATATTCTAATTGAACCTTCAGTTCAAATATTGGTATTGAATTTCTGTGATAAAAATAATTATATTTCAAATATGGTTTACGTTGAAAATGACTTGTGATAAGGTAGGAGCCATCTTGGAATTTCATTTCATACATTATGTGCCTGATGAATTTTTCAGTAATTATAAATTTCATATGTTTTTTCCAAGAATCAAATTTATTTAAATCTATTAGTGGTTGAAAATATTTTTCAAGACCGAACAAAACTTTTTTGAACTTCACAAATACGTTGTTCTATTCAACATTATATATACCTTTTTGTTTTATTAAAAATAAAATTTGTTAATGCTATCTGAATTCTTTTTTTTTTGTTGATCAAGTAGAGATATGTCCCTGCAACCTGTGAAGACGTATTATTATTTTGTTGAACTTTAGCATACCATTCTCTTTCAGTAGCTTACATTTTTACGTGCGTTAAGCGGCGTTGTAAACCACATACCTGGCCCGGGAAACTCTTCTCGGAGGGGCTACTTGTTTGAGTAGAGGGAAGGGAACGTAAAACTTTCTTTCCTGATTTTCAAAGATTTAGTTTTTCTGGGAAGGGACGGTAATGGCAACATTACCCACCTTGGCTGTTACAACGCATAGTAATTTACGGGCAATCCAATAAGTGTATTCCATTTTTTATTGTATAAAGCATGCACCTTCAAATTTCCCTCGTCCGCAAAAATTCAGTGAGTCAATTTCTTATGCAAGCAGCTAGAAGATGCCTTGACTAAACCTGCAAAATAACTTCAATGTTTCGTCTTCCATGTTTACGACGCCATATCGAGTAGTTCGAGTGAAGCGGATTGATTACGTGAAGTGCAAGTCACTAATCCCGAGATCATTCAAAATCTCTTTTAGGAAGATTTGTATTGTTCATAGAATACAGAAATAAAATTAGATGTTTAGTGTCGAAAAGCAATATTAAGAGACTGCTCGAAGAAGATTAACGTCAAGCGATATTATTCGTTTTATCTTGCCGACGAATTTGATACGTTCAAGTTGGACGAGAGAGCCTAGGCTGCTGCAAAATAAAACAAATGTTACTAAATATAACTCAAAACTATTATTATTGTAACTTGTAACTATTCCTTTTAAACTTCTCCTTATAGTTTAAGGATAGGCAATAACACTATAGTATTTTACAAAATTTTCAAATTTACGGTATTTTTAATGTCTAGAATTGTGTTTCTCCGAATTAGACAGTGGACAAACAGTGATCCACAGCGACGTTCTAGGTGAATGAAACGCAGTATGATATGCTAGTCACATACAGAAGGTGTAGAAGTGAAGTGTTCATATTCAAAAATGTTACAAATGTCATCTATCATTAAATTCCAGCTTATGTGTCCAAGACTGGCCTTTTCTACTACTTTAACAGAAGTCGTAGTTTTGTTATGTACAATGATTTACGAATAAATTTTGATACATGCAACCGCATCAAAGAATAATTCCAAGAGCAGTAAAACGTTCCACCGTGACAATAAATCATATAATCGTGCATGGTATACATCTGGTAAAGAAGCGTCAAGTTCTTTACTAGTTTATATAATATGTTGCACACTTATTATGGAGAGAGACAGACGAACAGTCGAATGCCATCTTGCAGAAGACAGGTGGAAGTTCGTAGTGACTGGACTAGGCGTGGATGTATCTCTCGGAAGATGATAGAAAAAGGTAATCTATTGCCATTCCCGTCTTGTTTATATATTGCTTGTATAACTCATACAACTTTTACTTTAAAATCCAAGTTCTTGGCTTTTTGAAGCAGTTTGCCTTAATTTATGAATTATTCCTAACATCTAAGTTGACTTACTATTTTTTTACTTGTTACTAATGTATCATTTATATTCCCATAAACTAAAGAAAGATTTCACTGAAAGTGCAAATTGAGATGATGCATACTGATAAACTTCACTCGTCGCATTTTCTTTTCTCTCAGTCGGAGACGAGTCTAAGAAAAAAAAAACATTAATGGAAGCAGCTAGATAGCAAATCACTTTTGCTTAACTTTTTGTAAAATCGCGAAATTCTAATTAAAACTGAAGAGTGAATTCACCGATTAGGAAGACTAAGAGTTCACCGGTCAATGCAACCATGGTATCCGTATATCAATTTCTTCCCCTAATGATATCGCCACAAGAGACCGTTGCCCAGTTGTGGGGTAGGTTGTATATCAGCTTTCCCACCGATGATTGACTGAGGCTTCTGGTTTTAAGTCATCGCTAAACGAACCGATGTTTCATTGAGTATGCCACGCGAATAAGTTACAACAGTAACATTGCTTATGGAAGTTCTCTTCTTCGGAGAGAATTCGCGCAACGCCAACGCGCGCGGAGACGGGGAGCTATGCCACTTTTTGTAACATAGTATTTTATAACTACAGGACCTTCTAGGCTATTACGTCGATCCAGTCAGTTCTTCCACAATTCTGGATTGACATAGCATTAGTTCTGCCTCCTACCTACATACCAACCACAACGTCTTCTGTCTAACCTCCGGAAGTATTATTGTAGAGAAGAATGCAGTTTTTTTCTATTTGGATTTTATTAAAAGGAACAACTATGGTTACTTCCGATTAATTAAAGGATTAGTTAGGGAATCCACAGACTAAAATCACAGTAATCAATGTATAATTCATTAGTTTCCGTTCTTTCATTTTTGTTAAATACAACCATTTTTCTTTCTCCATTAATTTCTCTGTTTAGTTCATGGAAAACAAACCAACCCTTTATTTCACTATCATTAACTTGTCAGTTTAAACTTACTTCCTATATACTAGTCTTACACTTTACTGCTTCATATGTGTACAGATGATTTAGGTCATACTATGCTACTTGTATTAAACTAGTTCCAGTTCATTTTCCCAGTTTAATCATATTGAGGGTTAACAGAATTGGTTTCTAGTCCAGTTGGCCTACGCATTATAATATCCTAAACAATTCATCAGTCCAACTTCACTCTTTGGATTTGTTGTTGAATTCACACCTCAAAGGAAACAAAATGTATTTCCACATTTTTCAATATCTTTTAAGGCAAGAAGGGAAAACAAAGAAACGATGATAACATATTTTTAATGTTGCATGCTCTTGAACTAATTTTACATTTTCCGTTTATTATTATTTTTTTTGAACGATATAAAGTTTTATCACCTAACAACGGTTCACTGATTTCAGACAGAGTATCGTTGCAGTTATTTTGGCTACCCAACTTGTAGATCTAAAATACATAGACTACAAAGACAGCAATCGTTCATGTGAATCCAGAGGTCTTCGATTGTTTCTCGCATTTCAGCATATGTGTGAATCAGTTGGCGTAAGCTACCGAAACATTCTACAAATGTTTCTAGGAATCTCTGGAATAGAATATAGAAGAAGACAGGAAAGGAATAAACATATTCACAGTCTAGGAGTTAAACATTTTCTAAAAAAGAATTTTAAATAATTCTTATCCGAAGCATACATTGGTTTACTGAAAAGTCT
Source organism: Thermobia domestica (assembly GCF_964235325.1). Taxonomy (NCBI): domain Eukaryota; kingdom Metazoa; phylum Arthropoda; class Insecta; order Zygentoma; family Lepismatidae; genus Thermobia; species Thermobia domestica. Next base: position 9,941,704 of record NC_137454.1, on the reverse strand, counting down.
TACAGTATTTCGGTTGACAGGGATTTACTAGAATTCTTTTTAAAACAATTTCCACATTGAAAGAATCTACTGCTTCGGAATGTAAGAAAATAATTTAACTCGGACTTGATGTTATGAAACGTTATTTACAAACAATTTAGATAGCGCTTGTAAGTGTAATTTTAGAGAAATCGAACTTACGTTGACAGGTATTTTAAAACTAAAATTCCCCATGTATATCTACGTACATAAAAATGAAAGAGACTACCACGTATGTTTGTGACTTAGCATCGCTTGAATCATCCGACCGATCTCGATCAAATATCCACCATCGATGAGGTTCGGACATGTTAGGCACTGGATAATTTTTTACAAGCAGAAAATATTTACTTTCAATTAACATTCCAAATCTACCAGAGTGATACCACTTGTTGAATGAATGATGATACCACTTGTTTTTCACAGTAAATCTTTAACTGTCTTATACATTTAATAAACAGGAACCTTTCTATATTCCAAAAACTAGTCCAATAACATAAGCCATTTGCTTTACCATACACCTAAAAATATCAGAATCCACATTTCGCTTTTCAACCTAAAATATTTAATAGCCACTCTTGGCTGCGCAACCTAAGATATTAATAGTTACGCTTGGTTCATAAATTCCAAATATCAATTGCTACACTTGGCTCTAACTTTCCTTAAACATACAAATCACTTCAGTCACTTTCGGCTCACATTCCTTCAACTCAATTACTCATTGTTTATATTTATATAACGCCTTTCTTTTGTTACTACAAGTTCCTAACACATTGTCGGATTGTTCACAATGAACTCCTTGTCCGATAGCTTAATAGTGATTGGAAGTGTTTTTGTTAATTCATTTTGATGGAACAACGTAGGGCTGAGGAGGGGGAGATATTTAAAAATGACCGAAATTAACCTATATTAGTGTTGAATCTATAGTTTTCGAGGTCGGTGAGCTGAAGAATGACACTTCCGATGCCGTTTAAAGCCAAATTTAGCTCACAATAGTGGTATTTAATTTACACAGTTATTTTTACGAAACACATGAGATAAGGAGGTGTGCATTTAAAGTTTTTATTTAAACCCAGGGAAGTGGTAATCAATGCTATATTCACAAACCTTTGTGCAAATAATTGAATCCTGCTAGTTATGAATAAACTACAAGGTAAGATCTCTGAAGTCATGAAAATATTTTAAATAACTTGTAGTTTATTACTTATGAAATTTCAAAATAATTACAAAAACATATAACACTTAAATTGAACGGCGTGACAAACATCTTGGCATTTGAAGGCGGCGCTCCAACTTTCATTTAAATGCTGCTAGCAAATGAGAGGCCAGCGGTATTGTCACTTTTATTTTGCACACATTCACTTCTATCTTCTGCCACCTGATCGTCTGCTTGTTCGTCTACTTAGCCATAGCCACATCCCTTAGCATTCGGCAACATCGCGTCAGAGCTTGCGTTTTATTCGTTTAGCTAAAATGCCAAGATGTTTGTCACAGGCTTTAGTCACGCTTTAAATCTTGAATGCACAAAATGTGATTTTATAATAAAGAATATGTGAATTTATCATACTTATAATGAATTTTAAGACAAAACAATAAAATCTAAACTCACCGAAGTTATAAAATATCTGTGGAAAACACTTGCATTTTTTGATAACTTCTTCATATTGACATTGAAACTTGCATGCAGCATTAGTATAAATTCTACTTGTATCTAATTGCATTTCCTGTTTGAACAAACATCTTCTTTGGTACACAGACAGCCTTCGAAGACTGGGAGAACTTACAACAGGAAACAGCTTTAGGTAATACAGAATTCCATTATTTTCTCCTGATGCATCAAATAGATGGTAATTCATCAACTTCTGAGGATATTCATACGGAGAGCTGATGTACATCTGAAGAAAACATAATATCAAATTGTAAAATGAAAGTGAGGCATTACTTAGATACTACGACACTAGGAAGAAGACAGTATAAAGTATGGTAAATTAAATATACAAAGTGTAATCAAAACGTACGCTGAATGAGTTGCACAGTGGTATCTGTAGCTGTTGTATCCGGTTTAATTATCCGGTAGAATAGACGTTTTGTAGAGCCACTGTCAAGTTTGAACGAGTTGTGACATGAAAGTTCACATCCAGAAGTAGAAGAGTGAGGACATGTTAACAGTATCTGTCGCGTGCCAAAACTAAATTTTGGTCTAAGCTGCAAAAAAGTGCCAAAGAAGTTCACGAAGTGTCAAAATCAGTGTATGGCAATGAAGTGATGGCATTGAAGATTGTTTACAAGGGTATGGGCGATGCAAAAACTTCAAGGAGTCAATTGAAAACAGGCAATGATCGAGACGTCCTTTGACGTCAAAACAGCTGAAAACGTGCAAAAAGTGGCACAAATAATTTGCTCAAAGTGGCGAATGACTATTCGAGAGCTTTCCGAAGAACTAAATATCTCTATGAGTCCTGGAAAAGTTTTTTTAGCCGAAAATTAAAATGCAAATGACTTCCTTCTTCATCTCGAAAACGCGCTGTGCCACACCTTGCTTTGGATCCACGAGTCTTCGGCTAAAAATATATTCCTGTCTGCCAACATTGCTAAGCTCTCCAGATAAAGTATTATGCAACTTCTGGCTCTTCCCGAAAATTAAAACCGTGCTTAAAGGAAAACATTTTCTCATCATTCCTGGCATTCATAGGGTCACGACATAGCAGCTGAATGTCGTTCCAGAAGAAGCCTTCTAAAAATGCTTTCAGTTATGGATTCAACATTGAGATAAGTGCATTGCTAGCCAAGGACAGTACTTTGAAGGCGGTTAAATAAATTCCATATAAGCTTATTACTTTATTTGTAAGAAAATTATTCACCTTATTTTTTGATTGCTCCTCGTAGTTCAAAGTTATCAATAATTCTTAAATTTGAATCTTTAACATAAAATGTTTTTAATTTAAGTTTCAAATTATGCCTTGTAGGCTAAAAGCAACAGTGATGAGCCATGTAGCCCGAGCTAGGATCAACGTATATTTTTGTTATAACCTAATAATGTTTAAATATCAGACATACATGGATTGATAGACCAGATTGAGCCAAATAGAATGACAAGCTTGGGAGTAAAGTCTGATAATTAATTTTCGATAAAATCGTCAAAGAGGATTGTTGTCGCATTAAAAAGTGTACTCCGTACAAGCGGCAAACTAACATACATGCAACAAAATTTTAAAAACGTAGCAACGAGTTTATTTATTTATTTATTTTTGCTTTACGAACTACTGTACATAACACTAATATGATAAATAATTATTACAGTAAGCAATAAAAATATTAAAGTAATTTACTATTTATGGTAGGAAGCTTTACCACGTACTTTTTACAAATCGAAATGATATTATTTCATATTCAGACCACGAAGGTAATGGAGGGCATTTTGTTTAGGTAAAGAACCTTAACGTAAACAAAATAAAATTAACGGACCACTGCACTAAACCTTCTCACTCGGATTGCTTAAACTAAATCTTGTGCTTGAGTTATTAATGAACCTTTTCTTGTGAAATACAAATAAATTTATAAAGCATTTTCCGAAAACTTCGAAAAACTTTTGGTAAAAATTAATTTATACAATACCATGGAGTTTTTAAGGAAATATGTGTTTAACTAGACTAAATAGACGAAATATAGAGTATTTAACCTATATGAAAGGCTATGATTACATGTAGAATTTCGCAACCCTAATTAACATAGCAGAAATTACACAGAATGTAGACTACGTCATATTTTAAACCTTTATTTAATATATGAAGGAGTCTAAGTACGATATGCGTTGCCACGAGTACTATGTAGAACTCGTTCTCTTTTGTGGTCCTATTAAATATAGCAGAGATTAGTAGAGCTTACATAGAAAAATGGTAGGGCGAGCAGAAATTGCACAGAACTTCAGTATAAGGAGAGTATTTGCAACCCCTATGTAACATACACAAGAAAGACTATGAATATCTTTCAACCCCTTAAGCATATTTTCAACCCTATATTTACCAGTAGGAATCTAGGCTAATGAACGAGCACATTTTTCAACCCCTATTTAATATAGCAAAGTGTCTACGAACCGTGCAAAGTGTCTAGATCCGTGCACGATAGCAGAGGTGGTATAAAATGCTATGAAATGGTGTAACATATTGAGATAAGGGCATTGAATAGTAATTTATTCAATGACAGATTCAGTCTGTAGGCGTTGAGGATTAATCTTCACTTGAGTCATGATTTAGACTTTTACGACATTCTTGAATTCTCTCTTTCAGCATTTGAAGGTGGTTTTAGCACAAAGATATTCGAATCAATACACAGAAACATATTCCCTTCTTTTATGAAAAATGAAACCAAAATATTGAGAAAAACTTAATAGTATTACTGCTATTACCTCCGTTTTCTTTGTTATAAATACTCCAAAAAGTTGAAGCTGTTCGTCGCTACTGTCAATTGAAGTATTACTGACCATACTTTCAGCCGCTGCTACTCCCTTACTGAAAAGAAGGAAAAAGCGGCCAGAAATGAGGAATTAGGAATCTCAGTCTAACATTGACTTTGTATACAGTACGTTCCACGAATAACACTAAGGCCCGTCTCCTGAAGAAACCAACGCACATAGAAACATGAAACATTTTGTATCCCTCAAGGGACATGAAAGACAACATTATGCTGATAAGGAGAATCCCTCCATGAGGATCGCTCAAGGGGGCTAAGAGGATAAGTACAAAATTTTAAATAGCAACCCCCACTTGTGGTATCTCGTTTGAAAGGTAATCACGTATAGGGACTAATTTTGGAAACTACATGTCGCTAGCTTGTCCCTATCTAACAGGCGGCCATCCGTAAAGTACTGTTTAACCGAAAAGATGGAACTTCCGCCGATTTAAGTGGTCTCCAGATAACGCTATCCAGTTGCAATGTCTTCCGGAGCTTCTTATGCAAGTAGAGAGATCGTATAGACCACTCTGTTTGACTGATGTAGCACATGTAGAGCAGTTTTGTGATTTACAGATGTCTACCCCGAGGTGAAATTCAACTGTAATACGAAAACTTTCATTTGAAAGGTGCAGCCCTGGGGTGTGTGAAGTTAATGCCTGTAGCCTCGCAATTGGAAATGAGGAGGCGAGAAGTCTGGCCTTGTCCTCTTGACTGTCTGCTTCTTTTAATAACACTGATTGGTGTAATTTGACAATCAGGTTGTCTCAAACTGATTGTGAACTTCCGCTCGTTAGTTCAGAACGATAAACCAACTAGGTTAGACCAGCTAGATATGCAGTCTTGGACATCATATTCCAAGTGAGACTCATCTTCCCAACTGAGGAGTATTTCACTGGTATATCGGAATCCATAGTCCGATAAATCGATAACCCAACGGATAACAAGACCTCCAGAATCAACTGGAAGGGAGGCCTGTATTCAAGCGTTAGTGTTAAAGTTACAGTTAAGTAATTATTTAAGTAACGATTCCAGTCCAGTTTTCAGAACGGAGTCAAACATCTCTAGTAAATCGACTTCACCAAAAGAAAGAGAACATCATAAAAATAGATTTGTATTGGCATGAAGAACGACTTACGAAGGAGATAGAAAACTGAATATGCTAGGGACAGACGTGACAAGAAAAATTCTAATTTTTTAGTTTTTTGATTAATAAATTGCGTGTTGCTTCAGGTGGAAGGGCTGCATCTAGGAATGCTAAAGAGGTTGTAATAAGTTTCATTTTGAGTGCAGAATTATTAAATTGTGAATATAACACTTCTATTCGATCTTGCGAAATTCCCAAGAATCCTTTTCACATTTCATAAAATTTAGGTGTAATCTAATACCTACTTCCATAATTCGAATATTATGTAATGCATCTTTACTGTGTCAGGATCTCCTGGTATAGCATCATCATCTAAGTACCAGATATTTAATTCAGTATGACACAATGGATTGAGTTGTAAAGGCAAACAAAGGAACGTAAATTCGACTTGTATGCGCTGATGCTACGGCTCTATTGGGCACGCACAGGAAAGTTAAAATGGATTCTTTAACTCTGAAACATATAACTTTTGCTGCTATAATTCTCCAAATGTTACCACTGTAATTAGTTGCATTCTATAGCTATTCTTATTAAGTGCAATAAGTGATGCTCCAAAAATCGTTGGTCTTATTGTTGAGGTACGTTGTCACAAAGGATTAAATGAAGTAATTCTGGAATCAGTGTTGTTAATCTTTCCTTTGAATCTAATTCGTGATGAGAGAGTAAATCCTTAAGAAAATTTTATAAAAACATTTGTAGTTTCGAAATTTTTGTTTAAAATTTCTAGTTTTAAAATTTGTATTTGAAACTTTTAAATTTGAAAATTTTGTTTTAAAATTTTTAGTTTGAAGCATTTATTCCAAATTTTTTTGCTTGAAGTCTTTTCGTTTGAAAATGTTTCTTTTAAAATTTTGTTTGAAAAAATTTCATTTCCAAAGTTTGTTCGAAAAATTTTAGTTTCATTATTTTGTTTGATTATTTTAAATTTTTGATTGAAAATATTTTGTTTTTAAATTTTTATTGCTTAAAATTCTTGTTTGGACATTTTTAGTTTCAAAACTTTTTGGTGATTTTTTTTTAAAATTTGTTTGAAGTTTTTTGTTTGTAGATTGTTGCACTCCTTGGTAAAGAACAATTTCGCAAAGAATCGGATTTGTTAAGAACAAAAACATCTGGCAACATTGTTTCATCATGATGTAATTGTAGTCGTCAGAACTTGGTAATACAACGTTATCAGTTTTGCATGATATTCTTTTATATATAATTTCCTTCGAGACGATTCGTGACGATCTTTTAAGTTTTGTAATTTTTGTCATTTTAAATTTTTGTTTGAAACTGTTTAGTTTCAAAATTTTGTTTGATTTTTTGTTTCAAAATATTAATTTGAAAAAAAGTATTTTCAAAAATTTTGCAATCATTGGTAAAGAACATTTTCGAATAGAATCCGAGCAGTTTAGATAGAAAAATCTGGCAACACTGTTTCCATCAATGAAGTGCTTAGTGAGCAACACAACGCTGAAAAGAAATACCCAAAGAGATATATTTTAACTGCAGTTTGGGCCAACAGTTAGAGATTATGGTTTCCTCTATGTAGACTAGACTGACTAAAATTATGAACTAGACAATCTGCAATGTATATTAATGGCTCGTAAAAGAATATCAAAAATACAAGAATAATATAAAGAAATATTTAAACTATAGTTTGCACCCCCTCTACATTTTGGCAGGGGCACCTTGACCCACTCCTTAAAATTTGACAGACGTACATAGAATCACCCCTTTAAATTATTGGACATTGAGAAATCTAAAAATTGGATATGTAGCCTAGCACCAGGGTGTGCACCCCATATAAGTATTTGGAGTTCACCTCGTTCTCTTTCATGGGTACAAAATTACCAAAAATTCAAAATTTGGAGGTTTTGTTATCTAATTTATTCCCTTTTAAGAGATTGTATTACCTTATATTGTCATGTAAGCATAGGCGTTTATTCCATTTCATAAGACATGGGTACGCTAGTGCACCCCTTTGGAAATCTGGGAGGGGTACCTTGGTGCACCCATTAAATTTTGAAGTTGCCAAATTTAAAATTTTGGTATAGTAGTAAAGGACCCTAGTATGTGTCACTATAAATTTCGGAGGTCCATCTCGTTCCCCAGCCAAATTTTAGGGGTTGGCCAGGGTATCCGTGCCAAAATGTAAAGAGAGGTCCTAGATTCTCCCAGGTTACTGACATGGGCGCCCAGGTGCGACTCCCTTGGCGAAAAGGTTAGATCAGCTGTCTCCAGTACTACTAGAGTATTGTGACAGGTGACGAAACTTGGTTCTATTAGTACGATGTTTCGACCAAGGCTCAAGAAAGGTGGTTATTCAAAGATGAGGAGACCCCCGTGGCTGTTCGAAAGTCCTCATCAGTGAAGAAGAGAATGCTGGCGGTATTTTTAGTGTGCGAGTAATTGTCGATTAAGTTGTTTTAGAAACACATAAGACTGTCACAAAAAAGTGGTATGCCGAGCAATATTTGGCTAAATTTCTTACAAATCTCAAACAGTTGCGCCCAAACTCAAAGATGGGCATATTGTTTCTTCACAACGATAACACTCCAGCGCAACGTTCAAACATTTGCTAAAAGTATTTTTACTAGCACTGGACTAATACTGTTAGAACACCCTCTGTACAGTCCAGATCTCTCTCTCCTTGTAACTTCGCTCTGTTCTCCCAGGCGATGACGTCCTACTAAGGGCTTGAGACGATGAATGCGCCCAGATTTCTGCTGAAAGATGGCAGATAGACGACTGGTTTCGAAGGTTGGAAAAGTGTGTAAAGTGTTGTGGAAAGTATTTTGAAAAGGTATAAGAAATTAAATCATGTTCAAAACTTTCCTACTGTCCTTTGTAATTGCGTGACAAAAATGAGGAGTATGATAAAATGTAACCCACTGAATCCTATCATTATACACAAGAGATTCTGATTGTGTGACAAAATTTTACAACTGATAGTAAAAGGCTTATGATGATTATGAAGTAAATTGTGTAGTTTGCCATGATGATAAAACAGAATATTCCTTAGATTTTGAAACACAAGGGCGAGAAAGCTAGGGCAGTGGTCACATATTTTATAATGTTATATGTTTTAAGGAGATGACTGCTTAACTTAAATATAATTTTAGCCTTTTTGTATATAAAACCTAATAATAGAATGCATTAAGATATTATAGTCTATATCCATAAAATAAAAGTACAGTTTTTGCTAATAACTACCTTTCTAATACAGGTAATGCAGAATTGTAGCCAATGCAAGCACCATACGGATTCTTCAGAAAATGTCCTTCGTATATGTCCGTTCCTGTATAAGTACCGATTATCCAATCTGGAAAGGTTCTTATCTGGAAGAAATTATAACTATACAATTGCTAAATACTAGAAACTTCCAATTATTTGTACCCAAACTATTAATGTATAGCCTTGTAAAGGGTTATTCAAAAGCGACCCGGTTTTGGATCGTCTCTGAAATTTTTGTTGTGACATTGTTTTGTATTGTTACTCTACCCACAAACACTCCGATTGTCGCCTTTAGTCTGAATTTCGCGCATTTCTTCAGTCTCTGTCTAGCCATGAATCAGTTTACTATAGCGCAACGTGTGCTAATTGTGAAAACTTTTTATCAGTACAGATTCGCTTCATTTCGCTGACCAGCAATGGCCCCCGATGAGACATAACTTCTTGTGACCTTTTTCTTTTGAGTACTTTTTAATTATTGATGTATGTAAATAAACTCCGTTACATCAGTGAATTAAAGGAGGAAATTTGACGAGTTGTCGGCAAAATCGAAGTGGAAACTTGTGAGACAGTCAGCGAATTTCACGAACAGAGTTATTTCATGCCAGCACAATAGAGGAGGCCATATGCCTGTAAACGGAATGTGTGATGAACATGTTTATGAATTTTGTTAGCGTGTTTTGAAAAAATGAAGTTCATTATTTGATGTAACAAAACCGGCGAGCTTTTTGAATAACCTATATATGCGGGAGTTTTCTTTTAACGTTTATACATGGTTCATTGATCGCATATTTGTTATGACATAATGAAATAATTTTTTTTATTACAAAACTATAAGCTTCCCAGGAATTTCCATAGAAATTTATTACTTAAGAATTTTCACTATTCTTATCACTACACTAACTACTTCAGAAAATTAATTTTGATATTTTCCAAGTTTCAACTCTATCTGTACTGATTTGGATTCGTTACTCAATCCGCCGAAATATTAAAAAAATTGCTATAAATGTTATATGAATTTAAATAACAGCTTCAAGACTGATGTACTCCTCTATTTTCGGTTGAACAAAAGCTCACGTGTTTATAGTATATTTCTATACTTATTTCTATAATATTAGTACTACATATTACTGTAAGGACGCATTTGAATATTAACTTTTATTGCAATTCACACTAATTTTCTCTAAGGTTGACAGAAGTTTATTATTTCCATATTCCTTGGAAATTAAAACGAAATGTTAACAACGAAAGTTCCACAAGAACTAAGACTTTTGAACCAAAAGCAATTGATAGCAAGTGAAACTATTAATTACCTATGATTTTAACGACATAACACATATTGGAAAGCTAAAATTTGATTAAATCATAATATATAAATTATTGACTTGGAAAGCATCGAAATCCAGCAGGTTAGATATAAGAATACCTGGACAATTGCTCTAATCCATTAGAGTGCAATTTTATATAGTTTTTTTTCTCTTTTGCACAGAATACTGCGATAATTAGTTGATTAAATTACTAATGTGCATATTCTACTGTACATCGAACTTTATGACATTTAATAATAAAGAAGAGTACAAAAGTCGTCATCACACATCAGACTAAAACTTACTTTAGAGTTCCTTCGTGGCTAAGAGGTTAGCATACGCGTCTTTGGGAGACCCGGTTCAATTTCTGGGGCTCATGTGGTTCATATTCCACGTTAATCAATAGGTCCTGTGTCATATAGCCTCACTCCTGAAACGGACTTTAAACTTACAAGCAATTCAACTAAAACTTACTTTAATAACTAACATAATTAAAATGTAGCAGTAATATATTTTTATTTTACACTGACGGATCTTTAAGAATCTTTAACACACTAGTGGATATAAATACTGAGTTGTTAGTTTACCATACTTTTATGAATTTAAGAATGTTTGTACGCAATTATGGCTAATTTCAAAGGTGGAAAATAAAACTTGAAAAGTTAAATTAATTTTTGAAGCAATAGAGCACATAAATAACACGAATGAACGTTGTGCCATATCTATAAATGAATGGTCAAGCTTTTTTCTTATGTCGTGTTGTGTTTGAAATCTACAGAATAATTATAACGAGATGTCTCATTTGCACAGAGCATTACTTCCATGATGAGCATATCTCTTTGTTGTTGGTGGAGTTATTCAATCCAGCTATGAGTATTGGAATTTTGAAAACCATTCATTTAATGGAAATCATCAATGTTAACATTATCCTGTGGTGTAAAACAAGAACACCGATTCTGTCGAAACCAAAGTCCTTGATAAGATAAAAAATGTAATTTAACAAGATAAACTACTCGGATTACCTTTTCCTTCCTTTCTAAGTTATAAGAAAACTTCAACGTTTTATTTATAACAATTTATAACAATAACAAGCTTCATTTTAGTACACAGAGAATATCCTCAGCAATAAGATATTACACTCATTTACACGCGTCAGTGGTTATATAATGCTGGACACTGAGATCATGAGAACTCACGATGGTAGACTTCGATCTATGGAATTAACTGAAAACGTATGTGTGGTATTCTTAATTAATGCATTCATTGTACCTGTAATAGCTAAAATCCATAACAAAATTAGCCAAGATCTTTCTAATATAGTTCAGGAAGTAAATTCAATAAATAATAATTTCACTTGAGGTCATGTAAAAACTAAGAACCGAAATTTTCAAATCCTTTCACTTATTTTGAAGAATTTTTTTCATGGTCTTTGATGTCATATCTAAAAACAAGAAGGCAAATTTTCCTTTTGTAGGTTTTCAACTTCTGGCGTCTAAACTTCAAGAATATTATCTGCGATCTCAATCTGTCGAACACGACGGAAATAGAAACCAGTGTGAATACTATACGTGTAGTGTAAGTAAGATTAGAACCAATTAAGCATGTAATTTACCCGTACATACGATTGTCAGCAACACAATATGTGGTTAAATGTTATCGTGGTGCAACAAATGGCCTCAAAATGGAGCATTTCATTCCTTCCATTGAACTTGCTCAAAGAATTCTGACGGTTAAGCTGTAATATACTTATAAGCAATAACGGTCAGAATTTCCTCCTGAGGAACTTCAACCACTTTTCTAATTGTAAGCAACAACCATTTGTCGAAAGATCTTGTGTGTCTCCAAAGGAGATTCCTCATCTGTGAAGATCAAGACTACCGGTTAGCATTTAGTTTCTGAAAAATATTAGAAAACCCAGCACTCGTTACTTGTAACGATAGTAGCTACAGGACATGATGAGCCATTTGCAAACCTTTAGATTATTCCTGGCTGAGTAATGTTCAAACAGCGCAGTTGAGGTCTAGAGGGCTGTGACATCTTGGTAAAAATCAAGTCCTTGCGGTAAAATTCATTGAGAGAGGTATACAGAACTTTGGTGCTCCATTACGGTATGTTGTGTCGATTATGTATCATTAACTTCACTGTAATCAAATAATTTCTTATTGCTTCATATTATTACCAAAAATCTTTGTTTTATCATTACTGCACGGGTAGCATGGAAGGAATATATTATTTTTCATTTTAATGTTTTATCTATCGGCTTAAATTCCTGAAATGACCGAAAGATTGTTTATTTTATTCATTTCCTTTTTTTAATTGCTTTGACACGGAGTTTTAGAAAATCGACTTGTCTAAATTAAACTAGAAATTGTGTAGTTGGTTCGGTTCTCTTTTCTACATACCTTACTCTGTAGTTCGAAGATACTTATATTCATTAAGTCATTTTCTTTAGAGTATTTTGACATAGTTTTCAAATTATAAGAACTGAGATGAGACACATCACGTAAGAACTCCTTGTATAGTGATTGCTTCTCTTTACCACCATTTCCAAAATACCTTCAAAAAAGAAGGAAAATAAGGTTTAGAACTGCATTCTGAAAGTAAAACATACTCAATATATGAATTTTTAAAATATAGAATATTTCTTTTCTTTTAAGTAAACGACTTTGAAAAATCAATAAACATATAATGCATAAGAATATGTTTCTTTTTTCAAACAATAATTAATCAAATTGTTTTCGTTTTCTGCTTCAAAAGTTGTTGCTTTCAAACCAGACCTGTAATTCAAAATGAAATTTGATTTAAAAGAGTATCACAACTTTTGTACAACACAGAGTAACAACAACAACAACAACAACAATAATAATAATAATAATAATAATAATAATAATAATAATAATAATAATAGTTATTATTATTATTATTATTATTATTATTATTATTATTATTATTATTATTATTATAAAGTAGAAGATATTTTTTATTATTAATACCTAAGACAAATTTGAAATCTATCTCAAGCAAATTAATACTTAATAAGAAATTGCAAAACCAAAATTTACAGACTTTGTGTGTATATGTGTTTAAAAGTATGTATATATGACTTCCCTGAATAATTTGTTCGCAGCTAATTATTAAATTGCATTTCTTCAAGATTGTGAAGTCACTGTATTGTTACTAATTGCAATGACCACTGAAATGTTCCAAATTGTAGAATAGTTAGACTAAATGTAGCTTGGTAAAAATTTTCTTCCTCATAGGTATGGTTCTTAAGTTACAGAGATTCTAACAAACCCATTGACGTTTAATACGTAGGTTAGATAGGCGAATGACATTACACTAAAAATTGACCAAAGATGCCGAGATGGCATCAATCGGAAGGGAAAAAAGCACTTAATTTCATAATAAAACCAAAGAAAAGCTTCATACTGCATGATAAGGTTTTTGCAAACTCTGCTCTACTATTAAGATATTTTCTCCAATACGCCTTAAGTACTTGTATCTTACACGAAAATAATGCAGATACGATCCTGATAAAATTATTTTCAAAATATTTCCACTTCTTTTGACTTTCTTTTTTATTTACAATTTGCATAGTAGAAACCTTTAATAACTAAAATAATATTCATTGTCACTGTAGGTGTGAATTTTACTACTTCTCTTTGGACATAGAAATAAACTTGTGAAGAAGAATGGAATTATTAAGTAGCTGAATTGTTCATTCCAAATACTACTACGTCTGCAACGTCTTAGATCTATCTTATTTTGACTCTAGCTAGACTGAAAAATGTTTCTAGAAAAGGAAATTTGGGCTCCAACGTATAAAAATAAACTCTACTTCTGTTGCCATTCAGTTTCCAGTAAATTTCATTAGCTTATTATTAATTACTTTTCAGAGAGAAAGAGGAAATATTTTGCATTTTGTAATTTCATGTATACGTGAATGGTCTTTAAAAGTGAAGTTAAAACGTGAGAGAATAAGATGGTATTAAATTATAAATGCTAGATTTAGAATAGTCTTTGCTGTCCCTGTCATAAAGAAATTTGAGTAAATCATAGTTTATGAGGAATTTCTTCGGACAATATCATACCTCCTAGAACTTCATGAGCTTTCATCGACCAAATATTTCCATTGTCTGTGATTGTTTTATTCATTTGTCATGTTCATCATAAGGAATATAACAAAGCAAGTAAATGTACCCAAAAAGAAATCTAAAGATATAATCAAAGTCATTAATTGTATCTACATTTTAGAATTATACACAAAAGCTTGAATTTCCCAATAATGTGTACCACAATCTCTATAGGAAATATTCCTACATTTATACAAGGACTGGATGAAAAATATAAGCAACACAGCTATAATTTGTACCTAACATCATCGGCAGAATTAAAATCAGTTATGATATTTCAATATGATTGTCGACCATGTTAATGATTTACTGTAACTTGTGAAAATCGCTTTTCACAAGTATCTCTCCCATTAACAAGTCCACTGTTTTCGCACCAATCTTACCCCTAACATCTCAATACCCGTGGAGCGACAGTTGGTATACCCGTGGAGCACTGAAACTAGCCATACACTTCAATGTAAGAAGAAAGAGAAAAGAATACAAGAGTTAAAAAAGGTTGAAACCAACATAAAGCATCAATTCCGGTATAATTGAAGGAAATAGGTTTGTAAATCTTTTGTCTCCATTCATGGACCTAATCTAATTTCCCGTCACTCTCCTAACTCTTTCGTTCTTCACACGGGAATATCTCAGTTATCTCACCAACAATGGATTGTAATTGAAATTGGAACATATTAAAAATTCGGATCTGCGGGGATTTGAACCCAGACTATTATGATAGAAGTTCAATGCTTTAACTAACCACTTATTTATGCAGTTACCTTACTTGAAATAGTACAAAAAACTGTTTGCTAGTTAGAAACCTTTAATGTAAGTTTAGACGAGCCACTAAAACGTGTGGTTGAAGAAATGGCTATTGGTTGTCTTCATTAGTTTCCTTCAAATATTATTGTTTAGGTAGTTTTTATTGTAGCTGTCATGCGACATATGACAGACCGTAGTAAGGAAGTGGCATCACTTCGTCTGAGTAAGGAATAAAGCTGTGATAGGAAGAAATTAACGTAATAGACTTAATTACAGTCTGCCTCTCAGGTACGGAATTGTGCAAGATAACCGCACGAATGTCGTGTCCCACAATCACCCTCACATTCCCACTAGCATTTTTAGCAGTACACATCATCTTTGGGTGAGAAAGTTTAGGATGATTCTACTCCATGAATTCCATGCATGGTTTATGTGAGTGAGTACAGGTTTTGTGCAGCTAAACAGCATACCAGCCTTTCTTGAGGTCTTTGAGTCACATGACTTCACTACCCGGTATGACATTTCGTTATTCCATGGTTTACATGCTCCTCTGCACTAGAGTCATTTATTTACGATTCATGCACTTTCGGAAGCATTGCATTAGGGTTCTTGAATTCAGGAGTTCACTACACCATAATTTTTTCCTGAAAGAAAACATAACCGTTGCCACTAGCAAAACTTGCTCGTATAATCTTCCTTTGATACTTTCCGAATACCTCCAATTATCTAACTGACACGTGTCACTACAGCAGTGTTGCCACTGTTTTTATCCAGCCCATGTAAACGTTATTTGTTCTTGACACATCAAGACCATTAATATTAAAACCCTTACTCTTTGATAATTTTCTTGTAGCCACGAATGGGAACATTCGGAGGACAAAGTGTCAATGCTGGCATAGGTATTCTCCATTCATTGTAGGTTCGTTCTATTGTAACAACAACAGGATTTTCCTGGAATTTCGTCCAAGATTCACTAATTAGATAGCCTGTTATCATTATTCCAATCAAGAAAAGGACAATCCATAATATCCTGAAACATTAGTAATATCTACTTATGAACTAAATCTAGCGTAATTAACTTCATTATTTTTACACACCTCACTCCTAATTTACATGTCTAATGATAACATACATAAATTATCCGCTATACATAACATTGTTTTATTATGAACTTCTCATTTTAATGAATGAGAAATTGTATATATTTTAAGAAAATTTAAACGAGCACTTAAATGGTTCTAGTTGCCACTCACAATACACTTTATACTTAAATTATGTGCCGTACGTTATTGATATACATTTCCAATATACTGCAAATCCAAATATTCCCTTTCCTATTTCCATCTTCAAAGCAAAATATTATTTCGATATACTAGTTCTAGCACTCATTTCGAGTCTCCCATGTTCCACCCACCATCATTCCATAATTGATTTCTAAATAAAATACATAGAACTCCCGTTTTGATCATCTTGCCCAATTGTTATTTAATGATTATTTTTCGTTCTTATTTTCTGTGTGCTTACCTGGATCAAACTCAGGCATAACTCTTTCAATAGGTTTCCATATTTTTTTATTTATGACTCATGTTCAAGTAGTGAATGCGTGAGGGAACAACGGAAGACAACATTACATTATAGGAAATTTATCAAAAGTCATTGAACGAGGACATCTCGAGACATAAGTCCATGCAAAAGTAAGAATGACAGTATTGATAATAGAAATAACACATTATTATCGTGTACATTAGCTAAAGAATAAACCAATCCATTGTTAGTAACTTAGCTCTCTAAAGTATCTGACATACTGCAGCTCATATGACGAACTAATTTTAAAAAAAAGCAAAAAGATAATTGTTGAGGTATGTTCTTATTAACGTTTTACAACAAAAAATAGGAAACCAATAACTGAAAATAAGAAATGAAATAAAATTTATAGTTTGCAACACACTATTATGCTTTTTAGGCTAACGTAGACGGATCACTAGTGGAAAGCATGAGTATAAAAATATTGTAAAATTTATAATTTGAGAAGAGATGGGAGAGTCCTGAGAAAATTCACGTATACGATGTGGCCCACCACACATTTATATGTAGCCTGAGACCCCTTGCATCATACGAGCATCCTACACGTTTTCCTTCAAACAAAATTTCCTGATTCATATTTTCTGTTTTGTATATTTTTTGTGACTACTACCTAGGTAAACTCGACGGGAATATGGGCACAGGAACATTGCTCACGCTATTTGAAGGAAATATAATTTCCAACGGATTTCATCTCAAGATTAACAGATTAATGCCTCAGACCTCTCGACAACTGAATAGTGGCTTACCAATTTACCACCGTACACGCAACTGTTCCTGATATTTCTGTGTTTGTGTCAGTGTCGAATACACTAGAAATTCATAAGAGTAAAATAAGAAAGCGTTGATTCTTAAAAAAAAAACCTCTAAGGCCTATAGAACCTGGTGCAATTATGAGTTAACTATAGCTCTTAATTGACTTCTGTCCTTAGCATCTTGATCTAATTAGTACTTTGAGCTCTTATTTCTACGATTTACATCTTAATATTGTCCTCCCACTCCACCAAAGTCTTCCTAATATCATTCCCCGATTGAATTTCCTGTTTAAACTTTGAAATAGTTTCTACTTTCTTCCATTCTAGCTAAATGACCTAACCACTGCGTCTCCTAGACCCTAACAATGTTTGGTAAACGGTATAAATAATCCAAATTCTCGTTATGAAATACCCCCATCCATTCCCCATTCCCGTTCTTCTTGAGTCTAAATATTTGTTTCAGGATTTCATTCTCAAATACTTTTAGTCTATGTTCTCCTCTCAGACTAAGGGAAGATATTTCGCAACCAACAACAAGCATTATTATCGTTTTATATATGTTAAGCTACACATTATTCGACAGTTTTCGCAACGACGAAAGAATTTCAACTTTATAATAACAAGAATTCCCTGTTTTTAGTCGGCATTTAATTTCTTCACAAATATGGTTTTTAATATTGATCCTTGATATTTGAAAGTATCCACTTCGTCAAAGACGCATATATAATTTGCAGCATTACTATCCCTGCAAAGTCCATTTATTTAGTTTACTTTGCTTATACTTATAAACCCAAGTTCCTCTAAATCTTTAACAAGACCCTCCATTTCTTTCTAATGTTCTCTTATCATTTCCTATCATTAACATACGCTATAACCTGGTAATACAATTCAGCCCTAAACTCTGGTTGGTATCTTTGTTTTTTCTTGTAGAATACGCCAGGACAAAATTGAGAAATAATGTCGACATCGCATCATCTTGTTTCAGGCAATTCTGGAACTGAAAACTCGTACACAAGTATTTCACTACTATGACTTTAATCTATGGTTCATTTAAACACATCTTAATTAATTTAACCAGCTTTTTCTGCATTCCAAAGTTATGTAAGAATGTCATACAATGTTTTCGTCCTAACCGAGTCGTGGGCCTTTCTAAAATCGGCTAACAATTAATTTACCGAAGTATTGTATTCACATTTTATTCGAGTATTTGTCGAATGGTTAATATCTGGTTGATAGTTGATCGATTTCGCCTAAATCTGCACTGATAATCCTCAAGAAGTTCATCTGCATATGGAGTCAATGTTGCTAATACACTTTATAGGATGCTAAAAGAAGAGAAATAAAGATAATTATTACAATAAATTTTGTCGTCGTTCTTGTAAATCTGGACATGATTTATTTTTTCCACTCTTGTGGCAATTTCTTCTTGTTCAAGATAAGGACAATGAGTTTGTGTATCTTCTTCCACAATATTCCCTCTCCAGCTATTCTACTGTATGGATTTCCCTTTATCTATAAACATTATTCTCTGGCTGCACGTTAAACAAATTGGCAAATATTTTTTCCATCTATTCAAGATACTATTTGTATCAATCAATATTCTTCCGTCGGCGTTTTTAAATATATAAGTGAGGTTGATAGCCTTTCAATTTGTTGATGTCCTTATACATGTCCCGAATGTTTTGATTTTACTATTATCTTCAAGCTCATTGATTTTAGCTTATAGACAGGCCCAGAAGTGAACGTTTTTTGCTATTACGATCTAATTTGTACTGTTTTGCTTTTATCTTGCATTGTAATCAACATAATCCGAAAATCAATGCTACCACTCAAAAAATAGGGGGGAGTGCCTGCCATCCTGAATTCGATATGGCGGACATTAAAAAAAAATGAAAATTTTCTAAATGCCTAATATAGTCGATATAGGTATCAAATCAAAGGATTTTTATAGGAGAACATAAGTATGTGCATTAGAGTTCTCCAAACCCTTCTATGTGGTTGCCATTTTGAATCAAAGATGGCGGATTTGTAAAAACCAACAACATTCAGAAAGCATAATTAAGATCGACAATATAATTATCAAATTAAAGGAGATTTCACAGATAAAAAAATATTTGTCTATTAAAGTACTTTAAATCCATTCTCGTGTCTGCCATTTTGAATTTAAAATGAGAGAATCTTATTAACTGAGTGTAGTAACAAAAATTAATAGCTTTATGAAGTTATTATGTACACACCTTATTATCCAACTTAATTCATTTATATGGTTTTGGATTTAAATACCTTTATATTATTCCGGGGTAATTCATGTATGTTATTTTTTGGGGGTTAATACTACGGATATTAATCCAAAAGAATGATGGTGCTCCATAAAGTCTGCAGCTGGAACATCATTTCCTGTGGCGGAATTCAGTTCACTTCTCAGTCTCTCAGCAACATCTTTCATTGTACTTTCCTACTATTGAAGATTATATTCCATCATCTCAATCAAAGTATTGCAAACCGTCTCCAGCTCAACACGAAAATGACCACAATCTATCCAAGTTCCATATTGTTTCTTTTCAAACGAATTTTTGACGCACAAAACATGGTTTGTTGTAAAAATTCTTGACGCAATTCTCGGAAGAAATACGTTTGCATCTTTTGGGGGATGAAACTGGGTATGCTAAAGGTTTTATTGAATCCCTTACAACAAAAATCTGATCCATTTCTTCTGATTGGCAATTACTAGTTTCATGTCAACCAACTCCGAAGCTAAAGCAAACAAAACTCCAAATTACTTCACCACTGTGGTCATGGTATAAGTTACACTAAAGAAGCATATACTCTTAGCCAGTGGGCAGGATTCAACAAGACCAAAATACAACATTGAATCGAAAAACTGGTATTCCATTACATATAAGTATTGACAACTCAGATGACATTGAGAGAACTATTACTGAAATCACGCATTATACAAATTCTATTGTTTTTCAAAGCATTCAGAAACATATTCCGATTACAAATGAGGTTGAACAACTTGTAGAATCACATGAAGATGAAGAAGCCTTATTTATTGATGCAAAAGATGAAGAAATCTTTCCCGAATATGTTTACCCTAAGAGAAGCAGAAAAGGTCCACCAACTAATCATTTCAAGAAATATAGAGATAAGGACGAAGATGACCTTTTAGAACTTAATTTGAAAAGAGATATAGCCTGGGGTGCATCTAGTACTATTCAAGACGATGAAAAGGCGTCTCCAACTCGGACTGCATTAACAAAAAGGTAACTAGCAAACATGTTACCAAAACAGCTTTGGAATATCTTCCTGTTATTAAGGATATACCTGACTATTCAGTTTCTAAATGGTATAATGATTATATTAAACGTTTGGCAAAACATCTCAACATTCATTGTTTTTATATAAAGCGACCACGCAGTATCCTCTAAAATTCGCAAAATTATGAAGATAGAGGGATTGGAAAAATATCTAGAAGTAACCAATATGCTTGGATGGTTACATACTATGAAAATCAAAGAGAACTTGACAAGCGTTTGGTGGACCCAGTCAGGAGTTGTGGCTGAAGAATCTGTAAACCGAGCCCTGGAAGATCGTCTTATGCTTAATGTGCACGGCTTCATTAACAAAGTTCTGAAGTACTTGTTCCTTTCAAATTGTACGGAAACATGCCATCTCAAAATAGTAGGCTGTACCAAAAATAAGAACTCAAAATTGACCCATCTCCAGAAAACCTTTAAAACACTCTTTTTGACTCGGAATTTGAAAAACTCTCCTCTGCTATTACTGAAAAGGATAAAAGAAGTACATGTAGTCAATGGGTTACAGACTACATGTTGTGTGTAAGTTCCTGGCTATTATACGAGTAGCTCCCGTGCAGAATATTGAACCTCAGCTACAAGATCAATTACATCTTCTTTCAAGATATCTGACAATTTCTTATGTCAACATTTAGATCCTAAAACAAGAAAACCATAACGCATAATAAAATATAGTTCCATCTTGCTTTTCTGTCAGTCTTGTAGGAGACCCATTTTCAGTAAAATAAGGGGTGGACCTCATACAGACAGCTATAGTGCATCTGTTGAAGCTGCCGATAATTTTGTCATAAATAATCACTCATTAGCAAAATTAAGAAAACCTCTGAAATAAAGAATTACGACGCACCAAAACTGTCCATTTAGAAGAGTCCTTAGCTGCTGCTAAGCTAAATGGAAAACGTGTGTCCTGTCTACTCCGCGAGCTAAGAAACTATAAGAATGTTTTTAAAGTTCCAGCTAGGAATATATGCACAGGATTTGAAGTGACAACAAAATTAGTACAAGATTTTTGCGATCTCAAAGCGAAGGAAAAATACACCTGTAAACCTTCATAAGTGAGAGATTGAAGTGGAATAAAGTAGATTTTTTTGCACCCATCAAGCGCAGTAATCCTATGACTGGATTTGAAGAGAAGACAATAAAAGCTGCAGAAGTAATCAAGGAAGACAAAGATGCTTTTCGATTACTTTATTCTCAGTATCCAGACAAAGAGGAAGCATTTTTGCGTCACCAGCTTACCACTATCAACTGCTGATCCAGACGCAGCATGCCAACTGCACATATATGAATTTTTTGATATAAGAAGGCAAAGCTGCGGAACGTCGTGCTCCAGAGAATGCCGCATGGCTGATTGATGGTGGTAACCATTTAATATTGTCCAGTCGAAAAACACTTGGGGTGAATAAGGTCTGGCAGTATTTACATCATGTTTTCCACCAGACTCATTCTCAGCTATCTCTGTCCGTATTGTTTTTGAAGTATACCACAAGGAAAGCATACATAATTGCGCAATAAGAAGTAGAAGAAGAAGAAGAAGAAGAGCAGAAGCTGGAAGACGAGTTCACATAGGGTCGTCCCAAACTCCCATGTCTCAAGGAAGAAACTGGAGAGATTTTCTTCGAAGTAGCGAGAACAAAGCTGAGCTTACAAAATTCTTGGTAAAATTTTGGAAGAAGAATTCAATTCGAGAAAAACTGCCATTTCTCGGAGTTGTCACAGATGGTGAGGACTCTTAGACTTTATGTCCTTATGAACTTACTAAAGGAAATGATAAATGCAATCATGAGGAGGCAGATACTCGACTTACTTTGCATGACTCAACAGTTTCTAAAGTGACACCTGTTGTGATTTTCTCTAAAGATATTGATGTGTTAATCATAGGTGTCCACATATTTAGTCATTAGTGAGTGTGTCACAGACTCAAAGGAAAGGACAATGTTTATCTCTGGTTTTACAAATTTGATCATAATAGGTATGTATGCTAATGTCGTGATCTGCTTCTTCATAGGATCGCATTTGTCTGAATGCATACTGTTTATGCACTAAAAAAAACAAGTCCAGATTTAAGAAGGAAACGAGGATAATATGCTTTCTTTTTGAAACATCATTACAAGATTGTGGTGACAATTGTAATACTGGGTGAAACACCCTTATTTCCTGTGGCGACGTACTTCAGTAAGTGAGAGCACCAATTACTCCCGTGAAACAGTAAGCACAGCTCTCACTTACAGACGTACGTCGCCACAGAAAATAAGGGTGTTTCATCCAGTAATACGATTGATGTCACCTTCTTTTCATGGTGTTGCCAACAGAAAGCATATTATCCTTGTATTCTCCTTAAATCTAGACTTGGTTGTTTGTCAGTGTGCATGTTATTACTGGCTCTGATGTGACATAATTTCTATTTAAAGTTTCGAATATTGCAGTAACCAAAAAGTTACTTCACAAAACAGAATTGGGTAAGGTTTAGATGAATTTGGAGAAGAGTCTCATCTTGCACCCAAAGTACAGGCAACTGAAAAACCATTCATCCAGGAAGTTTGTTACGGAGTGAAAGAGGATGAAGACTAGGTCAAAACTCGAATCCGTCTCTACGAAAGCCAAAAGCGAGACAGAACAACGCAGACTCTTCCTCATAACCCAATGGGTGTCAAAGAGCATCTGAAGAGAGTGAACTTAATTGTATATATATCTGGAAAAGATCATTGGAACCAATAATACTGGAATTAAATAATGAGGGAAATGGATAGAAACTAAGGAGTGGATTATGGGGACCTCTCTGGTATGATGGACCTAAGCTACCTTCCAACGAAATGTTTGTGCAGAAACTTGAATCTGAAGAGGAACGTAACTTCAGTGGTGATGATACAAGTGATTGTGATAGCAACCAATTTGATAAGACAAAGGAAGTAATTGGCACTGAAATTTACTATAATGTAGTGAAAGCCAAATAAAACCATTAATAACCCAAACTTTATCCAAATTCAAGGATTAAATAACATGAAGCCAAATAATTCCTTATATTTGAACACAATTGTTGATTATATGTACTGTTAATAAATTTTTTTGAATTAAAAGTAAAGCAATATTAAAAAATCATAAATAATTATTCTGATTTTCATTCAAAGTCACAACATCCATCACCTTGAATTCAAAAATACGAGCACTTAAATTGATTTATAATTTTTTGAATTACACATGTTTTTCACAATTGAAAATCCTTTATTTAAATGACTTCCCATTGAATAGTAATTATGTTTTGCTTGTTTTCTCCGTTGCGTGATATTTAATTCAAAATGGCGAACACCTGAATGGGTTTATAATACTCTAATGGACAAATATGTGTTTATCTGTGAAATCCCCTTTAATTTGACAATTATATTGTCGATCTTCATAATACTTTGAGAATGTTGTTGATTTTTACAAATCCGCCATCTTTGATCCAAAATATCGGCCACATAAGAGGTTCTAGAGAACTCTAATACAGATACTTATGTTCTCTAATAAAGATCCTTTAATTTGATATCCATATTGATTATCTTTGGACATTTAGAATTTTTTTTAAAAGGGCACTCTCTCCTTATTTTTCGAGTGATAACATTGATTTTCGGATAATGTTGATTAAAATGCACCAGTAAAAGGAAACAGTACAAATTAGATCGTAATAGCCAAAAACTTTCACTTCTGGACCTGTCTATTAGAAAAAATGAAGTTTCTTTGTCCTAAAACTTTTCGAAGTTTCCTCCCTGATGTCAACTAAGTTTTGTAGTTATTTCTTTCGGATTTTGTAGCCAACTCACTTTTGCCTCTTTTGTCCTCTCTGCTAGTTTAGTGTATTCCTGGTCAAACCATGGTTTGTTCCTATACATTTTCCCGTGTCCTACTTTTTCTTTTGCTGAAATTTTAATGGTATCTCTAATTTCCATCCCAGTATCCTCACAGTGCACTTTGAATCTTCTAAAACCGAGAACCTATTCCCCTCTCACCTGACTCTCCTCTAATTTCTTTGAATGAAATGTCTTTGTTTCAGAAATTGAAATAATTCCTCTTTTCAACGATAATCTCTCCCTAATTATTTCTGCTAAAAGGTAGTAATAAGTGTCACAATAAGCTGTTATAAACAACAGGCTGTGATTTTTGAACAGTATATTGAGTTCCATAAAATTTTGCTGAAATTTCAAGAGCAGTGTCTGGAGCAATCAGAGTACATTTGGTGGCCCGCATCTGCGAGTAGACTTTAGATGAGTTAAAGCTCATTTGCTCCACAATCATTGGATGGCAGAGTCAGTCTACCGGTGGATGTGGAGGACGTCAACGTTTAATGACCAGTTTTATCTTGTACTCGTTTCATTATATCACGAGGATTTCCTCTGGTGGATTAACAGAGGTTGAATGAATTAAGCCTCCTAGTTAACAATGCAATTTGCTACATGTGCAGTAATTAAATGAATAACAATTTTTACCAGCAAAAATAAAACTGCCATTTATTATTTGCAAAGAACGACATATCTTTTAAAACGATAAGAGCTTTTTTCTTGCACCAGCACGTTATCTTGTGCAGTTCTATGTAACCTATCACTGATAATACATGTTCTATCTAGGGACAATATTTTAGTTAAACAAAATATTTATATTAGATAAACAAAATAGCGATTAAGTTAGTTACATGACCTAATATAATGTTGAAGAAAGTCTTAGTCTACCAGCGTTTGTTACATCTTGATACGATGATTGGAAGCTTCTATATCCCATCTTTATGTCAGCGTAATTAATCTGATTATCCATTGTGCTAACGCATTGATATGCAACACGAGAGACGTGCTGTTTGCTTTCCCTTTTTTAGAGCGAGAAGTGCCTGTATGATTTACAATTTCTTCAGCCATGAATTTTGGAGTTTGGTGCCTACCTAGCTGCACAAGTAAAAATCTTGCCTTCAATGTAGTACCACAATGAGAGTCTGAAATATATGCTGTGCGCCATACTATAGAATATAAGAGAGTAAATATGTTATAAGAAAAGATTCATGATTATGTACTGTGTGCTGAAGTGTTGTTCTACACTGATAAATGATTGAAAATCAGTAAAACGTAGAATGCTAGTATAATTCAATCATTCAGATGAAAAAAAGAGTTCTGGATGCTTGAGTAGTAGAATAATTAATAAATAGTGATGTAATAGATTATTATTTGAGATTGTGATCATGACCTTGGGCGTACTTCTTTCATAAACTGTCTGAGATATAATTATACTTTGCCTGATAGAGGAATATCTTCCAAGGTGTTTACAATGTATGTATTACTCAAATTTCGCAGTGCGAACCTAATACCTTTCGTCAATTCAAGTCTTTGCTTAGTAATAATAATGAACCGTCGGACACACGTCACGGATTAACTTTCAGGGAAATGGCACTTACTTGATATTTCAATTACTCTAACCCAATATTACTTAATATTATAACACTTAATGTTCTGATGTAAATTAACATTGGTAATGCGTCAGAAAGATTTTTCATACATTCCTGAGTATTATTTTCTTTAAAATATAAAATATTTCAAAATTTTCACCTCTCCAAAATATGTCTTCTCTGCCTTGCAGCTTCTCCCAGGCCGTGGAATGTGGTTTCCAATGATACATTACGTAAACAGTTCAGCATACCCTCTTACTATTCACAGAATGGCTAATATCCAAATAAGTCTGAAACAAGTAATATTTAACACGTAGTTAGGCTCATTTTTGAAAGACCATACCCCTAAGAACTTTGTTCCTGAATAACAAGAAAATGTAAATTTAATTATTAACATTATTGTTATTTAGGTTATCGGAGAATATAGGTGTTAGCCACTAACCAGATAACCTCTCTATAAAATAAATTAAAGTAGTAGGTAGTGGAAAGTAGGCCCGTTTTTACAAACATGTGTCAAATTCGGCCTACCAATAAAAAGTTTGTTGTGCAATGATGGTTCCCCAAAGAACTTCAGCATGTGTATTCCACATTCCATACCCAATATAAACCATCACTAATCACCACAAAGAGCACATATTTCAACCAAGACTCTATCTCGCCCAAAACAGTCGTCATGGAATCAAACTTTGCAGTCGTTACACTTGAACCAACCCTTCCTATAAATTGCATTGTAATAATGTCCGGCATAATTATAACAGTGGTTTGTATTAGGTTTCTTTGACAATCCTTTCCCTCGCTTTTTACAACTCTTTTGCGCCTATGTACCTTCCTTTCTTGAATGTTCATTTCAGCAACATAAAATACAGCAAAAATAATTTCCATAATACAAAAAGTACGACTTATACTAATTGGGACAATTTTGTTTCTTGTCGCCAGTGCATGCTCCCAACTAAACCATCTAATGACAGCTAATTACTTGCTTAAGTTATGTGCATTCATGAAAATGCAATTGCATAACTCTCGTATTGCATATGTGACGAAGGTGCAGTTTTTTTTGTTTGATTAGCTTGTTAAATTTTATATTATTTAGAGAATTATTTATGCTATATTTTAGTGGTTGTTATAAAAGAATTATAGTTAAATTATATTATGATTTTTATGGGAAAAGTGAATTACTTTAGGGGAATAATAATATAATTTTTAAATATTTAAGTTTTATTATATGTTTAGTATGGTAATATATAATAATATAGAGAGTAATTTATATTATTTGATAAAATAGTTTATAGTTTAATAAATTAGTATAGATTGATTTAATAGATAAAATATTTACGTGATTATGTTATTGGAGATGAATGATAAAATGCAAGTATGTGATAACAGTTTTTAATTTTGAAAGTTTAATTGTCGGTAGATAGAACATTTTAAAGTATTGTATATTTTTAATTATGAAATTATTGATGCAATAAGTGTTTATATATACCTTGTAGTAGTTTTGTAATTTTGAGTAACTTTGATGATGCTTTTGATAATTTGCTATTGACGTTTAGTTGATGAATGCCGAGTTTCGAGTTTTTTTGGAGACCTTGAGGGTTTTTTATTATTTTTGAGGGATACATCCAAGCTTGTAATAGTTAGTTTATTTTTTACGTTAGATTTTTAAATACGGAAATATATTGTTCGTTTGCATGTTGATTGGTTTACCTACCACACCCAGGATAGATGGCTCGACACATATGTATACACGTGGACGGCGTGAACAGTCACAGCCGGAAGAATTTAATGGCATGATTTTTAGACTTATCCACAGATCCTTAACTATTTGACCAATTTTTGCACATTAATGCCGTGACACGTTGTCAAAATCGTGATTATGCATTGTATATCCTGTATGGTGACTATGTATAACCTTTAACAAGTAAACTTCCTACGAAATTTGCGCAGTAAAGCAACATCAGTCGCTTTCAGAAGTTTTGTGTATTTCCCTTCTCTGTTGCTAGCTGTGACAAGCCAAGAGAAGAAAACTGTTTATTAAAATGCATATTAATCCAAAATAACATTTTTAATTCATTTTAATAAAGAGCAAGGTAACCATATTTTGGACCCAGCGTCACACATATCATTGCAAGACATATATTTATTAATCTAAATTCATGACAAACTCAACTAGATTAATAATATTTGTGGGGGCATTCTTTCCAAACATGGCTTATGCACAGGAGGGGCCGCCTTACCCCAACGCCTATCGTGCAGGGAAAACAACAAAGGACACGGTTGTACGTTATTGCATTCAAACCAGGAAGCAGCGCTGTATGTTCGATACTTCATCTAATACTCCTATACACCTGACTTTTATATAAGTACATATTCGCTTGTTTATCTCAAGTTTTTCATTAAACAGAGAGTTACATGAGCCAATTTATTAGTGGTATTTTTATCGCTTACTTCTGTATTTAGGAATATGCAGCAGAATGCTTCCTCTTACCAACACGGCGCTTATGTCACTCAAGTTCGGAAAGCCTCACTGCGTGTTGGAACAGGAACCGTTAGCTCCAAATTTCTCTACACGCGGCGCTGCGAAACACAACGTTGCGGTTAGGCCGTCTTCAACAAATGAGCGTCTTTGAATAAATGGCCCTATACTAAAAGTTACAATCATTTTCAATATAGTGAAATGCTGTTCTAATAATGCTACCACTGATGATGTTCAGGGTGTTACGCAGAAATAAATAACTTCAATTGTTCTTCAAATAGTTGGAACTACAATAATCAGTTCTACAATTCGTAACCAAACCTTTTAAATATGAGAATCATTGAAGATCTTTCTCGGGACAAAATGAAATAAATCAAATGAAATGTATACGCACTCAAAGTGTCGATATGAGCTTTATTGTGGTAAAAAAAAAAAAAAAACATGAAGAAGATAGCTTTCAATTTGTGTTATATTTCTTCATTTTTCATTGATTTGCAAAACAAAGTTATTTATCAAATATCGTCATCAATATTAAACTTTTAATTTAGATCACTTTTTAATGCCTATTTTCAAAAATCTGATAGTGTAAAAATTCTACAGTCAGAAGCTGAAGTATCTACCTTCTATATGACTACGGTAACTCTATTAGTTCGGGTGCAGTGTATTTTCAATTTTAACAAACACTTGAATAGTTGCAACATATATTTACACATAATATTTCAACCAAAAGGCGATATTAGGTAAACGTGTATAGCACTGAAGCAGGGTTTTGCTGTGGATTAATCCATGAAGAAATTTCTCAATTTCTGGATTAATCTCCATTGTTTGGAGTGTGGTGTGCATCATGTATGTATTATTTTATTAACATGAGCAAGAAAGTTGTTGATTGAGGATATCAGATCTGAAACAATTGATAAATAACAGTCTAAACCTGTGTCTTCATTCATAAATCTACTCCAATTACCCATTGTTCTCATATTTCTTTCCTTCTCCCCAGAAGAAGATCTTCCATATCATGCTAAGTATTGTTTGAAATCGAAATTCATGCACGTTAAAATTGTTAACCTGCGGGCATTTGAAACAAGCCGCCTTCGTAGAAAACCGATACGGTAACCATGCGGCTCGGCAGACCACTTACTTTTGCCAAAAAAAAATTGTTAGCTAGTTGAGAATCTTTCATGTAAGATTAGTTCTGACAGAACTTCAGTATGAAGATAGGATCATTAGTTGAGTTACTCATCATTCTGTTCTTCAGTTCAGAAACAGGTCAAATATACCTTTCTGAATAAGGAGAATGTCCGGAAGCATTCGTCAAATTCAAGCTAAGGTATTCTGCAACATAGAATGAAGGAAAGTTGTCAGATGTTATTTTGTAATTGTTACAGTATCAAGACGACCATGAATATTAGT
Organism: Thermobia domestica; assembly: GCF_964235325.1. Classification (NCBI taxonomy): domain Eukaryota; kingdom Metazoa; phylum Arthropoda; class Insecta; order Zygentoma; family Lepismatidae; genus Thermobia; species Thermobia domestica. Next base: position 9,911,747 of record NC_137454.1, on the reverse strand, counting down.
TAGGGCTCAAAATATTTTAAAGTAAAATATGCTTACCGAATAGTACTTTAATTTGTTATACTTACACGAAGAACTTGTAGCGTATTGGTATCGTTCAAAACTTTCAAGCGGAAGACTTGAGTTCGAGTTCTGTCAATTAATCTTTATCATCAATTTTATTGTTTAACCAATTGCTATTTTAATTCTATTAATTCTTTATTATTATTAAGACTGACGATTATTCCAAAACCTCATTAGTTCAAATAATCTATTTTACACAGGTTATTGTGACGTAATATAATATCTGACATTTGTAGGCTGTGAGAGCTGTGAATCCAAATCATTCACCGCAAAATGAATTTTATCTAACTGTAAACAAAATCTAATATGGAGAAAGAAAGAAGGGAGAATGATGATAGTGAAAAAGTCGAATTAGAGTTTTCAACGGATTTATACGTTTTATGGCCTCTTATGAAAAGCTGGAGGTCACGGTAGTTCAATCTTCAACTGTCAGAAAACTAAAAATAATCCCATCTCTAACTCGTCGCTCTCCCAATCAAGATAATGGTCACAGTGTGCAAATTGGGTCAAGCTGAAACCAGACAACAGCAGATGTGAAAAGTCGCATAAGGGACTGTTACATGCAAGTACACTTCAGTTCAGAAAAAACTACAAATCCTTTCAGAGACTATGTCCAAAAAAGTGAGCATAGGTTCATTAGAATTTCCACAGATCTGCACATATGGAATTTCATTGTCTCTCCGATCTTTATAGAGACACAAGCTGCAAGAAGTACTTGAATCGACCGTATCCGAGCATGGTCATACGGTCTTCGTAAAAGTCTTGTAAGATTTGAAGTTGGAGGGTCAACATTCTGTCTCGAACTTTTTTATTTATATTTTAAACATCAATATATGATGAAATACTTAAAAGTGTAATATTTGTTACACAACCAAATTTCAACTTTAATACTTAGATGTTAAAATTGGTATCTATTGCCTATTTTCCTTTCTAACAGTGTCTCTTACTAAACAGTGATGTCTGAGAGTATTGGCTTAACCATCAGTTTCACAAGTTTGTGATGCTTAAGCCGCTGAGAAAATTAAGGATATTTTTATCATTTACAATATTGATATACTTCTTATGTATAGTAACGTGAAAAATATTTAATTTTTCTCTGATTTAGATCTGAAACGAGGTTCTTGACAAGTAAAATACCAACATCATGTCTACAAAATGTCGTCAGCCGTATGAATCTTGATTCATACGGTCTGGGAACGTAGCGTGTTTAGCAAACAGTTGGTGAATACATAAGTCACATCCTTGGTATGAGTCAAAAACATGACTGATCAATAACAAATTTAATTCTTTCCTAGCAATTGTGGAATTGATCCTAAATTTATAGTTGTTCTTCTTCTACTACTTCTACTACTGCTAGAAATAATAATAATAATATTTTCGTTCATCATTTCTAGTATGTTCTGTAAATCAGTTCAACCAAAATTTGTTAATTGGGACAATTATTTACTATATCCGTATATATATATTTTAAATATCAATATACAGTAATGCATAAATAATCCTAATTCTTTTACTCTAAGAATAGAGATTACTATGTATTGTACTGAAGACAACACATTCGACGTATTTTATTATGAGCACGACTATAACTTTACTATCATGAATAGTACTCTGCCATAGTGACAGGTCCTCAAACTAGACCAAACTTTCATTTCTATTTGCGTCCTTCGTTTATGTTCAGGCATCGGAATTTTCGACCTTCATAACGTCCAGGAGCTAACATCTTCTTCCCCCTCTTTCTCCTTCCAAGAAACTAATCCTTCCCAAGTGTCTCTTATAAGGCATTTCATCCTTAGACAATGTCCCAACAAATTTGTTTTCCTTTTTGCTATCAACTTCAGTATTCTTCTTTCTTCGTTCAATCTTCTGAGAGCTTCTTTATTTCTTATTTTCTTTTTCCAGCTGATTTCTCAATCCTTTTCCTATCTAATAATCGAAACTTATTATAATGCATATAATAATTATTATTCTAGTGAAACATGTGTCCAAGTACAGTAATATGAGTATGATTGTCTAGCTGCATACTCATGTCCAAAATTATTGTCGCATGGCTATAAATATGTTGTTGTAGGAATATAATTTGATAACGAATTCGCCTGGTATTTCTTAAAATGTTAGTATGTGTTTAATCGGCAAAGACATGCATGTGGAAAATTTGATGTCAAAAGAGCGGTAAATAAGAACAATAAAACGAAAATAAAGCTTTCTTGTCCATTTAGCAACATTTTGGTTTACTCATTCTAATTTTCGTATTTATAAATCTTTTACTGTAAAATATACCACGAATATACATTTCCCGATTATACACATGGTGTCAGTATTAAAAGTAACCTGCAAAATCATTATCAAATGATATTCTTACAAGAAGGCAGTTATAGATATGCGACAATAATTTTGGACATGAGTGTACAACACTTATTGGACGACTCACAAGGAACCGCTTGAATGCAAGGTTGCAAACGACCAATGATGTCTACGGCATTCGACATATCGCAATTGTTTATACTCCAACTATAATATTGGCAGCTAATGGAAATAGGGACGGGACTAGTGGTGTCCAATGGTAATCACAACATGAGTCTGTCAAGCGTAGTTGAACTGCTTAGTCGACAACAGTGCTATAGTACTAGTGGTGGTGATATACAGCAGAGCAATGGTAATGATAAAGAATGCAAACATACCATTAATTGCCGAAGTTGACATTTAATCAGAAAGAAACCCAAAGAATTTCGCAGAGTGAGAAAGAATTAGCAGATGAAATATTAGCGTTTCTCCAAATTAGCCAGCGAATGTGTGGCGTTGTATAGTCTCGACTCTGCGGACAACGTACATGATGACGATACGTGTAGAACTGAAAGTGATAGTGAAACAGGAGTCGAGCCATGAGGCTCATCTTCCTTCTCGGACAGCGAGCCAGAAATCCCGTCTCCAGTGAAACATAGTAAATGACAATCATTGTTCAAAGAGCGGACAAAGCGTAATTATGTACACGAATCCGTAGCATAGTAAAATAACAATCATGAACATACTTCGAATAAGCTACATCAGTATGACCGTGTAGTGCATAAAAAACTACTATGGATATTCAAGGGAGAACAAAATGCACTTGTTCCAAAAAATCGGTTTTTGCGTGTTTCAAGGATCGCCGAAACAATTTACAGGATGTGCGCGATAGTGACTTAATACGTTATGGACATCAAATTGCGCGACACACAGTTTACAGTGATTTTGAAAGAAGTAGTGGATGGTTGCATGACTTCAAACAGTGCAACCAAATTGGAAGACGCAAAATAACCAAATTTCAAACAAGGTGTCAACTAGACGATGCATATCAAACAGCGGAATCGGAATTAATGGGAAGGTATGAAAGAAGTTACTAGATTCATGACATAAACAGCATTCCATATATATTTAAAAAAAAGTCAATGTCTCCTTATGTGGGAGATGTATACAAAATTAAATTCTGAGGTAAACCGAATACAATTCCTATGAGAAGACATTGACAAAACAGCAAAATAAAATACAATCAATAGACATAAGAGCATAAATATATAAATCAGAGATACTAGATTAACCTTAAAGTAAGAGAAAGAGAAATGAAAAATTGAAGACAATGAACATTACAATTAGAAACTGAAATAATTTAGGATATAGGGAAGGCAAAGTCTATACCAAAGATATTGATATACCTAATAAATAGTTGAAATGAATTTTGAAATACATTTTAAAGTATAACTATTATAGTAAGATTATTATTAGTAGTAGTAAATAGTAGTAGCAGAACAGGAGCTACTATGAACATTTACCCTTTTATGTTAGGGTGTGAATTTAAGTCTTATCTTTGATCGAGTTCAACATAAAGCAATAGTTTATATTGAGACAATTAAAAAAGTTCCTCATGTTTTATTAAAACCAGATTATGTACAGTTGAAAACCGTCGCGAATTCTGTCGAGAAATTTGAAGCTTAAAATATATAAAACGATAATCATGCCATTGTTCTTTATGGTTGAGAAACATGGTAGCTTACTCTGAGGGAAGAATCCAGACTGAAAGTATTAGAGAACAAGATTCTGAGATGAATATTCGGATGCAAGAGGAACTGGAATGGAGAATGGAGGGAACTTCATAACGAGGAACTACATAATTTATGTTGTTTATCAAACATTGTTAGGATCATCAAATCTAGCAGAGGTGGGCAGGTAACGGAAGAAAGTCGGAGCGCTTTCATCTGGAAATCCAATAAGAAAATGGCCATTAGCAATACCTAAGTGCAGATGGGAGGACAATGTTAAGATGGATCTCGCAGAAATAGAAACACGAAGTATTTGCTGTATTCAGTTGGGTATAGACAGATATCAATGGAGAACTTTTTTGAACGCAGCATTAAACCTCCGGGTTCCATAGGCCATAGAGTTAGTTATGGTTAGATATATTTCTTCCCAGATAAAGTAAATTTATCATTTGGTTCTCATTGATTTCAACCTGAAATAATTAATAACTGGCTAAATACTATTTAATTAGTGTTAATTATTTAATAGTACAGTTATCATACGGCTCTAGTGGGAAATACTCAGATTCGATTCCCACTAAAAGTTCATGTGGTTCAGATACCACGATAAGTTGTGTGTCCGTATCTCATATAATGCTGATGCTGAAGGAATTGTGAAACTCCAGTGTAACAAACCAAGCAGAAAATGGGTTCAATAGCAGAGCTTACTTACGCTCGCTTAAACCATATATTAATTTAGCTTCATTGTTACCTTGTAACTCGAGTGATAATATCGTGAACAGTGACATACGCAGAAGTTCGTCAAGATTAGTTTCAAACTACCAAGTTCATATAATTACCGGCGTCTTATACAACATTTTAACGTGGTAAACGTTTATTTTTGCACAATATGTTGCTCAAAGGCCTCACTCCTTGCGTAAGACACTAGGGTGGATCGTTTTGCCACTTTTTCTTCGGAACGAAATGTAATACCTGGCAAAAGTGGCCAATCTACATGGACATTTCAGGTGTAGATTTTTTTCAAATCAGATAATATCTTCTATTATCGAGAACTATTGCATCAAAGTTTCAAAATTTCACTGAAAATTGCAAAAAATATCACAATTGTTCATTTTTGTACAGTTATGTTAAAGTAAACATATTTTTGGGTTTACTCATGCCAGATGCTATGAAAACTGACATTCCTGTCTCAAAATGCCAGTTATATGCGCTTAGGAGGTATAGGGGTGCCTCCTCTGGGGCCGGAAAAGAGGGTAAATTCAGTATAATTAAGCGTTTCTACAGTTTTTTCGTCCTTGCCTTTTCCTTCAGGACCTGCTTGACCAATATGAAGATGAACGTGACAATGTTTTGGATAGCATCGTCACTGGAGATGATACGTGGTGTTATCACTACGAGCCGGAATCCAAAAGACAATCCATGGAATGCCGATTTTTACAAGCGCGACATGCAGACTCTGGTGCCTCGTTGGCAAAAGTGCATAACAAATAGTGGGAACTATGTGGAAAAATGAGTCTGTAGCTGAAATATTGTTCTGTTTAGTTGTGCTGTTGTTAGTTATGTATCTCCATTAGTTTCCATAAAAGAGGAGGCATTACTTTCGGAACGATTTTCGTAGATTTAACTGAAACTGTTATAATTGCTCAGAGATACAATGTAAGCGAGAGGGCTGCCGCACATAGAACAACTGTGCTTCAGGCAGCTTCAAAGGCTGGAATCATAACTTCTCAAAAATCTATCGACATAACATCTGCTTTAACTGTAGACAGGAACAAAATAAGGCATGGGAAACTTAAACTTGCTCGGAATTTAAAAGAAAGTTCTAGAAATGATGATCCCATTAAAATCCTATACTTTGATGATCGAAGGGATGACACTAAAATACACACAGGCATCGTTAAATAAGAACACTTATCACTTGCGGCTGAACCTAACTCTCAATACGTTGGTCACGTGACACCATCCTCTGGTTCTGCACATGACGAGACCACAACTATTTTCGAATACATGATGGACCAACTCAGAGTTGGCTTTGATAAAGTTGAGGTTCTTGGGTGTGATGGAACATACACTAACACTGGTTTGAATGGAGTTGTTCTTCGAAAATTAGAGAAACTAAAAGGAAAACCTATGCAATGGGCTATTTGTCTCTTTCATTTTATTGAACTGCTGTTCCGAGCTCTCTTCACACATATTCACAGCGCTTATTCAAGTCCCTATTCTTACACAGGTCCCATAGTTTCAAAACTATCTAACTGTGAAAAGCTTTCAGTGTGGCTATTCAAACCAATAAAATGTGACTTATATCATCATAGTCCAGAAGAGCACAGAAAACTCAGTAAAGACCTGGGATGCTTGTTCCAGATATCTCAAGTCATTGACTCCGGAGCATGCTCGGAAGAGGTTTTTTCTATGTTCCCTGGCAAACTAAACAAAGCTAGCTGGTTGACTGGTGCAAACAGAATTTTAACATTGTATATTGCAACAGAAAACCTACCAAGAAATTAATAGAAATTGAGACATTCATACTTAAGAGTCTGTGTGGTTATGCAATACCATATCAGAACATAGTCTTCCATTGCTGATAGTCCTCTCACGTCTTTGAGACCATTCATAGGTCTAGATACTTACCAAGGAAATACCAGGCTGTAATCCGTTCATTCATTCAGACGAATGCATTCTTTGCACTCCCAGAAAATTTCTTCTTGCCATATTGACTGATGGCCGACTTGCTGTCCTACAAGATGCATTACATAAGATTCTTAGTGCTCGAGAACACGAAGCAGAGAATCTCCATAACTCTATTAGATATAACATCATTCCCAGACTGAATTTTGGGGCAAACGATTACACTGCAATGACCGTTTGGAAAAGCAGTGATGTTTCAATAACTGTACTACCAGTAAGTTCTATGGACGGTACCAAACCAACAGCTCATGGTCAAACTTTCACTTCCTGACAACACTGTGCCAGAATGACCCTTCATCGCCCATCTGTGGCAGTAGAACGGATAGCGAAATTGGTCACTGAAGAAGCCTCCCGAGTATGTGCCAGTGATACTAGAGGCGGAATAATCAAGGAACCTTATTACCTTACTTTATAGGCAAGCTGCGTCTAAATTTCAATCAAAGTCCCAATTTGTGACAATTTTTCCTGACAGTGACTAATCGGACCAGTTCATCCGGCCCAATATATGGTTGGTTGATTGGATAGGCCTAGCGGAGGAGCCCTAGGTGCAGCCACCTCTACATGGTGGGCTCTAGGTCACTTGGCCAGGCTATATTGCCAGGTGAGCGAGGAACTGCACAACCGCTTAACTGTACTCTATTTACCTCCTTTTCTGGCCCCAGAGAAGGCACCCCTATTCCCCCAAAGTGCATATAACTGGCATTTTTATACTTGAATGTCAGTTTTCATAGCAACTGACATGTATTTAACCAAAAATATGTTTACTTTATCATAACTAAAATTAATCAACAAATTTGTTATTTTTTTGCAATTTTCAGTGAAATTTTGAAACTTTGAGGCAATAGTTCTTATAGAAGATATTATCTGATTTGAAAAAAACCTATATCTGAAATGTCCATGTGGATTGGCCACTTTTGCTAGGTATTACATTTCGTTCTGAGAAAAAAGTGGTAAAACGCTGCGCCCTAGTAAGCCACTGATATGAAATTAAGAAAGTTATATCGTCGTATAACAACCAGAGGAATGTAACTCCATTTTTGTAGATTTACAGGAGAGAGGAAAGAAAGTGTTTTTTTTAAAATGTTGTTTCAATAAGATGGTAAACACATTATTGCATAGGAGACAACGCATGACAAAGTCAGGTTAAATAACATTCAAATGACACAAGTGGGGCTTTCAGAATTATGTTTATAATCCAAGCAAATAAAAATTTTATTTTTGGAGTTACGTTTCTTTGATTCTCATACGACGATATGAAAATAGGTATTGTCTTCATTACTTGCCTGATAATTCGATCGTCCGGAAAGAACGCCAAAAGTTTCTACGTAACATTTCGTAAATATATCGTAAATGTATTCTATGTCACCAGTGGGATTACTGTGGTGAAATTACTGAAGATGCTATTTTTAACTAGTGTAACTCAAACACATTGCTAAGAAAAATGAGTTTTACGATGCAAAAAATGAAAGTCAAATACATCATATATATTATTTTGCTATTAAAATAAGTTTCTACCATTAAAGGCGTATACTAGAATCCATATGTCAGAGTTCGGCTGCAATTAACGCAGTCATACAGCATAATTCTACATTTTTACTGTTATTTAACGATTGCTGTAAAACAAAATCGATAAATAGCGAATGCTTTTCATTGTTTTGAAATTCTTTTCACCACTATCTTTATTTCCAATACTTACGTTATAAACACGTCTTAGAGTTACGAAAGAATAAATAAGAAACCACTCAGAGTTGTCAGATACTAAAAATGCAGGGTGTTTCTAAAGCTTACATATAAAGATTGGAAGGTGAATAGCTATACTCGTTAAAACAATAAAAGAAGTCCAGTAAATATTTCCTCAGAATTGTTTAGTTTGAAAGTTACAGGCTACCGAAAGCATGGAAAATGCCCTTCGAATGTGAATATTTTCGAAACTGCAAGCTATTAATCTGACGTGGCGACTTGTAAAATACTCTGTCTAAACCCTTATGATAGAGAATCTTTAGGGAACGGCGTATAATGTCCCACGAAGTAACAAAAACTCGCTTAAAGAACACCGATATCTTGAATAGAATCAAGATAAGGAAGGTTTTTCAGGAGATCATGTGGTTTGGATTCTACGTTAGCCTGTAGGTTCACGTCTTATGTAGCCTCAGTGCTCAAGCGCGTACTAAATTCTAGCCCAATTAATCAATTATCCAATTGGATGATCTGTGTTGTTATTGTTCATGGAAACAGATTTAGTATCACTTGAGTCCAAGTCCGGATTATAATGGAGATGTAATAACTCCCAGCCGATTTTCGATTAAAATCGGAAAGCTCTTCTGAAATCCAACATGCACTCACTATTCGGAACAGTATATCGTCATGAAGTATTGTGTTTACTTTTACTAATGAATGAATACAAACCTTTGTAATTCCATAAAAGGCTATAAGACTGCAGGCAATTTTCAATAATGACCTGTTGAACATGCTTGATATTCCCAGAAATGACTGCTCTGACTTGGTATTTATCACCATCGGGATTGTCAGTGAAATTCCTAAGGCCATTTTTGAAGCACTTCGCTTGTACCATTCAACTGTCTTTCTGTGGCTGATTGACTGATCGCAGTATTGTGACTGAAGTCTTTTGAAAATTCCAGCTGGTGTTAGCCTTTCTTCGCGAACAATTTCATCACCACACGTTGCTGTATTTAGAAGTTAACACTGTTAACCGCCACATTGAATAGCGGTATCTGGACTGAAGAGCAGAATGAGTGTTCATACCAGTAACAGGACGCGAACGTATGTGACAGACATTGCTGGTCTGCCACTTCCGTCATACTTTGTCATAGTCCTTCCACCATTTGGGAATGCGTTACACCACACATACACTTGTTTCTGCGATATAACACCCTCTCCATAGACTTGTATAAATTCTCGATGAATGTCAGGTGGTTTCTGTCTCTTGGTCCATAAAAATCGAAAAACACCGAACACCTCCTCATTGGAGTACTTCTAATTTGATACGCCATCTTTAAATTGCTCTAGGTAGCAGAAGGGTTGACGTAGAAATCTGTAATTGTAGTCAGATTTCCTTCATCTTAGTATATGCAACATTGAAGGAAAGTTAATTAGCCACACAAAAACTCTAGGTTTTAGAGACAAATTCACCTTATTTTTTGATACCCGTTTGTAACAACGAATGCTGTTTTTATGTAATTACATTTAATGTTGGTGCTCTTTGAGAGCTGTCGAAAAATTGTAATTTTTTAAAAAACAAAACAAAATTAGTGATTGCATATTATATTGCATATTTAGAGCGTTGGCTTCGGATTTGGAAGGTCGTAGGTTCGATTCCCGCTGCTTACTATACTGATTATGATTTCCCAGGGTTTTCGTCAGTCTTACCAGGCAAATGCTGGGATGGTACTTACTAAATAGGCCCTGGTCGATACCTTCCAAAAGCCTTTTCATTGTACTTGTGTTACAGATATCCAGTATAAAATGGCTTCTGAGCTGTATCTGGTAATTCTTATATATATATATATATATGAGAAACATTTTCACAGGCGATGTAAATTCTCACCAAGTAAAACAGCTGCGTTTTATGTTTACAAGATTACGGATACTAGTGTGAAAACTACTAAAGGCTTATTCAAGAAGCGTGCCGTTTTTTTTTCAAAAAACACTAACGAAATTCATAAACATGTTCACCACATATTCCAATTTCAGGCATGGTAAATGATGTCGGGCATATTACGTCTTCTACTGTGCTGGCATCCTATAACACTATTCGTGAAATTCGCTTTGATTGCCTGACTGACAACCACACTGTCACAAACCAGCGTAATGTTTTGCTCTGAACGACAACTACAACAACGAGTAGGACTTTTAATGTTCACTGTTGAACCCGTTTCAATGAACATTTACAGAACTCTGCGAACTATTGATTCAGTTCACGAAGTCGCTGACAGTTGCTGCGTAACTTTCACCGTTCGATAAGAAGTTTTCATAATTAGCACACCTTGCGCTATAGTAAACATCTCCATGGCTACACACAGACTGAATAATTACAAGAAATTCAAACCAAGGCAACAATCGAAATATTTGTGGGAAGAGCAACAGTACAAAATAATGTCGGCAACCGAGAAACAAAAATTTGCCCGGCTATCCAAAACCAGCGTGCTTTTTGAATAATCCTTTATAAGTGCTTCAGGAATTGTACTACTGTTGATAATTTTGAGCAGTAACATTTGCAGCACATAATTTGTTTCTGTGATGAATATTTTTCTAAATGCATACATATTCAAACACTGCCAAAATCATATTAACATACAAATGAGTACATCATAGAACCACGTTCGAAGTGCATGGAAATGAACGCCAAACGGTATATGATAACAATCACACAACATATACTGTCCTTAAATCTCCGCAATCCTGTCAATATTGTCAAACATTTCCTTTTACATGTGGTCTTCTAAAAATATCCTCTCAAGTATTGCGCGAAATGTATACGGGAGAGGAACCACAAATGCAAGATAAGTTCTAATATAAGTAGTTACTAGTTTCATTACAGTACAGTACAAAAATACGCGTACAACCGCCTTCGCTATTTGACTGCTTACTACGGACCTGCGCGGCTCCAGCACTTTCGCTCTGCCCTAAATAGAATAGATACAATTCTTACTTGTAATGTCCACCTAGCACGGGTTGGTGCATGTTTTTTGCATTATTATTATTATTATCAGTGGCGGCGATTGGACGTTAAAAGTGGGGGGGCAAGACATGATCTGAATATTTCTATATCAATCTTAGTTTTCCTGGTTGTTTCTAACACTTTGTTTCACGAAAGGTTGTATAACTAATAGGATACTATATTTTTAAGTTAAAACACTGTATATCTTATTTCATATTTTATTAAGTAAATTGACAAAACCAACGCAAGTAGGTACTAGACGTTTGTACTCCGAAATAACGAAAATGTAAGAAGAGATTTGATTCCTTGCTCATGAACATCTTAAAATTCTGTCTGGAAAATTGTGTAATCAGATTATTTAATAACAAATTTGAAAACCAAATAAATAGAAATAATAATATTAATCATAGTAATGAATGAGTTTTGCTTTGTATATGCTATACTGAAACTGATGATAATTGAACAACTTAATTTTTAATTTCACACATGCTATTAAATGCATGGTATTATTCTTAGAAAATGAAAGACAGTAAATACTACAAGCATGTGCTACGACATTTAAAGCAATATTTGCTTTTGCAGCTTCCCGAAACATGTTCGTTGCCACTAGGTGCAGTTTTCACTTTCTTGGAACACATCAAAAGACAACAATGCTTAGAACCACTCTACACTTTAGCTATACAAAATAATCCAAAAACCTAGAATTATGTTGAATTCACTAAATTTAATTGTATATACAGTTACATCCCTGTATATACAGTTACACAGAGCACTTCACTCGTATATTACATTACAAAACAATGGAAAAGGTAGAAGTTTTTTCTTATTACACTCTTTTAAATCAATATTCCTTACTTTAGACAGAAGAGAAGACATTTTAGGAATTGTCAATTTTTGTGCAATTAAAGAATAACTTACGAAATACTTCTCTTTTTGCGAAATGTTCTCTCAATTCCTAGTTTCAAAGCGGCTGACTAACATATCGAGCCCTTGTAAGAAGGGGGTATAGAAGCAAAACCTGCTAAATCCATTTTTGAATTTTGTCTGGGAACGGAGAAAAAGTGACGCCCTCATGTTTTCAGAATTGTTGAACAACTTATTTTGTTTAATGGTTGATTTCACTCATTTGTATTAAGTAGGGACCTCTAAACAAGAAAATTGTTAAACAATTCTGAATCATAAGGACATCACTTCTTCGTTTCCTGACAAAACTGAAAATGGATTTAGCAGGTTTGGCTTCTATACCTCTGGATTGAAAGTATGCTCGAATTGTTGTGCTCCAATAGGTTAATTTTTGAGTTGTTTTCCGTCGCACTTAAAACGCAATTCCTGTAGCTTTCTTAACTTCACGGGAAGACAACCAATACGCACTCACGCAACGGCAAATGTTACATAGCACCATTTTTCTTATGAAACAGTAATACATACATAAACTTTATATTTCCAAATGCAACTACGGTATATACATTAATGGGTTGCTTCAAAAAAGTGGGGGGGGGGCAACTGCCCCCCTTTGCCCCCTAATCGACGTCCATGATTATTATTATTAGTTTTTAAACATTTATTTTGATACTTTTAAGAAACCATAATACACCTCTTTCAGAATTTCAGAGGGATACATCAAGGTGCTCATTTTTGAGTCATAAAAACTGTATTATGTAGGAAAAATATATCTTTTTAAGGAGTTAAAGATAAAAAAGATCATGATATACTCCCCATAGTTTTGAGACTACTTCAGTATAAGCTGGGACCAGTGGCGCAAATTCCGGGAGGGACATGTGCCCCAATCTTGGAACTGAGAGGACCGCTCCCCCAATAACCCGATATAACCCGATTTGAAATGTGTATTTTGGGGAGAATTGTGATGATTTGTGTCCGACTGCCATAAAGGAAGGTAAGATGAAATTGATGTCCCTTGCTGTATATGGGTTAAAATCAGATTTATCTACCATAACATGAATTTTATCTCTTCCCTCCCGGAATAAGCCTTAAATCTGCCCGCCTGCGAATGTTAAAGACAACTCTGCTCCCTTAACCCTTTGGGGATCGTATGGTACAATTTTGTACCATACGCGTTTTTCATGGTACATTGCGTTATTTCTCTTCTATTTGAGCTTTTTCGTCCGGTTTTTTTTGTTTTTTTTGTTTTTTTTTTGTTTTCCAAGTCCAGAGGCCTTGTAGAAGACATTAGGTATGGTTTCAGACCTTCCTGCGTCCAGACATAGGAGGTGATAACGTCATAAGACAAAAAATTATTTTCTAATTCTTAAGCCTATGTTCAATATTTTTTGGCGGGCTTATTTTTCCAAGTAGGAGATTGAAATTTTGCATAAACATTCAGTCCACCGAGTAGTATTTACCAGATTTTTTGGTCCGATGTCAGTGCTAAAACAGGGGGGGGAACCAGAGGGGCAAAGCGGTGAAAAAAGAGATATTTTTACCCCCAAAATCCCGTTTTTCGTCATTTTCCCGCCTCACATACATGATGGGGACACGCGAGTCATACCATCTGAAAGGCAGTTCCATTCTGAAGAGAATGACGGTCGAATCATTTTCCTAGGGTAATTAGGGACGTCTCAGGGATTTTTTGAAAAATATACTTCTATATAGGGAAAAATGGGACATGGTGGGTATATTTTTTTTGAGGGCTTACTTTTGCACCTAGAAGATTGAAATTGTGCACAAACATTCAGCCTACCCAGTAGTATTTATCAGATTTTTTTACGATCTCTGCGTTAAAACAGGAGGGTCCAGAGGGGGAAAAACTGAAAAAAGGGATTTTTAGATCAAAAAATCCCGTTTTTAGGATTTTCCCACCTCACATACATGATGGAGATACGTGAGTCATACCGTCTGAAAGGCAGTTCCATTCTGAAGACAATGACAGTCGAATTATTATTCTAGGGTAATTAGAGACGTCTCAGTGATTTTTTTTTCAAAATATACTTCTGTATAGGGTACCATGGGGAAATTTCCGAATTTTTTTTTCTGGCGGGCTTATTTTTGCACCTAGAAGATTGAAATTGTGCACAAACATTCAGTCCACCAAGTAGTATTTAACAGATTTTCTTGCAGATTTCTGCGTTAAAACAGGGGGGCTCCAGAGGGGCTAAAAGTTGAAAAAAGGGAAATTTAGACCAAAAAATCCCTTTTTTCTGCAATTTCCCGCAGAATTAGATACATGATGGAGACATGTGAATGGTACCGCCTGAAAGGCAGTTCTATTCAGAAGAGAATATGGGCGACACATGACTCTAGGGTAATTAGGGATGTCTCAGGATTTTTTTTCCCTGAGATCACAGTGTTTTGTGGTAATTTGGGACATGGTGGGAAATTTTGATAACATTTCTCCCTCCCTTACTATTCAAGATAGAAACTTGAAATTTGGCACACACATTCAGTATACCAAGTACTATTTCTCAGAGTTTTTTTTAGATGGCTACGTTGACACAGGGGAAGTCCAGGGGGGGCAAAGTTCGAGAAAAAAATTCCCCCCGAAACTTTCACTTTGACAATTTTTCCTGCTTCTGGTATATGGTATGAGCATGCAAGTGATATCATTTGAAAGCCAGCTCTATTCTGAAGAGAATGAGGTATGAACCATGATCCTAGGATAAATAGTGTCGATACAGTAGCTGCTTCACTGAAAGTCTAAAAAATAGCCCAAAAAGCCAGGATCCGGAAAGGGCTAATTCTTTTGAACATAGCTTAAAAAATAAGGGAACGGTCTTACCCGTCTCCCCAATGTTAAAGACTTAACTTGAGCCGATGCCTGGGACCATGATACCTCTGCGAAATTTAAGAAAGAATGGTCCTGGTCTTCTGGCCCTGGCCCTCACGTGGTTCCCTAAAACAAACATCAGAATCCTCAAATATTTTTGCTGACGGAGCAGATTAACGTCGACCAATACTACTAACGTAAGATGGGAATGCATTTCACAACTATAACTCCACAGCATTTTTTTTACGCCGTCTTCACTTTCAAATCTTTTACCGCCGAGCTCGCGCTTCAGGTGCAAGGATAAGTACTAGTCAGACGGCGCCAAGTAGGTTCCTAAGGGTGGACAAACTACTCCCTATGGAACTGTCGGATTAACGTTTAGGTGCAACCAGCAATATGGGGATGAGCATTGTCATGAAGCAATATAACTTGTGTACTGAGCATTCCTCTACTTTTGTTTTGGATTGAATGCAGAACACAGTCTCATAGAGTCGTTCTGCATTGATCGTTTCACTCCTTCATAGGAAGTCAACCAGCAAAACCCGTTTTCTGTCCCAAAACACTTTGAAAATGAGCTTTTGTGCTGACACCGTCGTCTTGATGATGTGTGACTCCACTCCATTGATTGTTGTTTCGATTCTGGGGTGACATGTCGAACCCACGTTTCGTCACCAATAGCGATTTAGTTTAGAAAGTCCTCTCCTTCCTCGCTGTAACAGATAAAAATATCAAAGCACTGGCAAAAGTCGTTTGCTCTTGTGGACGCTGTGAGCATTTTAGGAACCCAGCGGAACACAGTTTGCGATAATCTAAGCAGTCGGTAACAACCTCATGAAAAACAGTTCTCAAAACTTGAGGAAACTCATTTGAAGGCATTGTCATTGTGCATCGTCTATTCTCACGCATTTTCTCATCCACTTTCCTTACCAACTCATCAGTCACAACAGAACGTCGCCCATTTCGTGGTTCGTTGTGGATATTTGTCCATTAATCACTGAGCTTCCTAACCCACTTTTGCACCCTTCTATCATTCATGTAAATAGAAATTACATTTTCATCGTAAATCTCTAGAATTTGACGATGAATTTTGGCAGGTTTAACGTTTCTTACATCCGAAACAGGATAAAAGAACGAATCTTACAGTCGGCGGATTCAGCAATGGTTTTAAACATTATAAATAATAACAGTACTTTCGCGTCAACTCAACCGTACTGGAGTCTTTGGTTAGGCAATAAACCAGTGAAACTAGCTCGTACTCGGGGAGCGCCGATATTAGCGCTACGGTGATGTTTAAACAAAAGTGTGTACTTGCCAGACACAGGCGGGATGTTACGTTGAAGAAGGTTTGCACAAATTGATCATTCGCTATAATAAATGTTTGAACATTGGTGGAAACTATGCCGAAAAACAGTTTGAGATGTGCTCTTTCATGTAAAAATAAACTTGGCTTGAACAAAACTGTTCTAATATTTTTTCAACACGGTACTTACTTTCCGGACAAGATTCCTATATAAATGGTCAGCAAACAGTTCCGTTAGATGCAAACATGCATATGATATTGACTAAATTAATATTCCCAATTTAAAAGTTATGTCTTTCTTTTTACAATATGAAAAAATAAAACTGTTGACTGAAGGTAGATCATGTTAGTTCTTTTCCGGTGTTATGTTTAGAATATTCTACATGCACAAAATGAAATCACTGAGTTTTACGTCCCACGATTATGGCGGTTAGGCTAAAGGAGACGGTGATGATGAGAAATGAATGAAATGGTGGAATGAAGAAAGTTGGAGGAAACGGGAGAACCCCGAGGAAACCCACGAACACGGTGTTTGTCCACCAGAAAGTGCACTTGGCGCGAGGTGGGAGCGAACCAGGGACCGCATGCAACAGAAGTGAACACTCTACCACTGAGCCACCGCCGACCCTTTCTACATGCACAAGTTTCACATAAAACATTACCGTAATACATTCTTGACCTACGTGCATGGAGTATGCAGTAGTTATAGAACATGGATAAATACCAATTCCTGTATTTTACGTTTTTGAGACTGGATTGGTGAGATTAAACTGAAGGTTTTTTGGTAATGCTGCCTACGAGAGGAGACAGAATTTATGAGATGTCACTGATCCCCTCCGATAGATACAAATATATTTTATGAAATGAGAAAGATCTTTATCGAGCCAAGACAGCCCAAAATTAATCTGGTCCGATTGAAATTTGACAAGCAAGTAACCCATCATCGAACGAAAAGAACAAACTCGACCGATGATGTTTCATTGCTTTACATACAGAGAGGTTTTGAGTTCTGTTCACCTACTGGTTTCTCATTATTTTTATTTATATTCACTTACAGGTAAAAGCACACATATCTTTCAAGAGAGATGGACATTATTGAGATTATATTTATTTATTTATTTATTACCGTTTTCTACAGCAGCGAGGTTCAGGCCATGCGGCCCTCTCTTACACCAAACTACTAACAAAAAATTCAAAACTATTTGATACAAATAAATAAACACGACACATTAATTCACAGTACATACGTTTGTACGTAAACACAAAACACGCACACTCTGGCACAGATTTAGATCTAGACTGCGCAATATACAGTAGACCTTTCTCTGCCACTGTTTATAACACTGGCCTTAAGTTTCCTCGAACAATATATTAGAAAAGAGAGTCGAGAATTGCTGTATGGTAGTTACCTGAGTTGTGACAGCTTGGAAATCTAAGGTAGTTATTTGAGTTCTGACAAGTTTGTCGATTCATGTTTCGTTTAAAAAATAGTGATATTTTCACATATATTGACATGTCCTAATTTCTTGTTTGTTGTAAAAACCCGAAGTTTAACACTGGAAGCGACAGGTGATATTACCAGTAAAAGCTATTTCGTTTATACAATAGCTAAATTTACCTGGTTCAACGAAATGTCCATTGTTTCTTTTGGTACATGAATTTGTTTCTTGAATACTCACTAAGAAAGGTCGCGAAGTGTAACTCTGACTTCATGTCGATATTATGCTCAATCGATTCGTTTTTCCATATAAAACAATTACGGAAACGGAAAAATCCTCGATCGGAACTGTGTTCAAATTACGAGCATTCAAAGTTGAAAATTCAACAGATTTTGCGAGTAGTTTTAAGTTACGACTTTTTCAGATAGACGCTTTGTTATTGGTATTGGGGGTTGTTTTCTTGGGTACCCAACACAGTGGTGAAGTGAAAATATTCGCAGTTTGCAAGATAAGGGCCGTTATTGGGGAGGAAGTGAAGGGTAATGGCGTCTTACAACTTGCAAATTGCCACTGTGTAGCACACAGTATCGATAAGCTAATGCGTAAAATGTATTTGATACCTCTATTCGACTGTATTATCATTCAAATACCACTTTCGTATGTGGACACTTTCAAACTGAACAATGATATTTGTCTCCGAAACGCTTTGCCAGGTGTGCGAAATTCAATGAAGAACGTCGTGTTATGCATAATGAATCTTGTGATAATGTATATTGTGATGTTCTTTCCCTTCTGTAGGTAGGAGTGAGACCAATATTTTCTTAAAAGGCTCTGTCATCAATGTGTCGTTTTGTTCAGATCAGTTGTCCAACACAAATTTTGCATTGAGGTGCACAACATAGTATCATCAGTTCACAGGAAAACAAAAAATCAGTTCATTGTTAAAATGAAGTTAATCCAAATATGTTATCCACCACAGGCTGGCACTGACAATGAATACGAATATCAGTTTACATCATCGGCATTTCATTTGTAGTAGTAAACGCGTGGAATTACCGCTTCAAACTAATCAAGCTGCGCTAGAGCTGTAGGCTGCGGAACTATGCTGAGAGGTGTTTCCAACCATGTTTTGCTATGCTTATGCATTGCGAAAGACGGTGTTTCAATACAACATCGCTTGCCATGCTTTGTTTAGTTTTCAGCAAATTGAAATGCTGATTATCGGAAAATATTGGTCAAACTCAGGGAACATTTGAAGATATTCAGCCACAAAGTAGTCCCCCCCATTTTTTAAAATGATTAACGGGAATGTGCGCTCAAAGCTGTGAAAAAGGTGGGTTTTATTCTGGAGAAAACCGATGTTTGCATACATTGTCGCTAGCCGATTTTTGTTTTTGGCCACATTTATCGCCGATTGTCGTAAAATATTCCCTGAAGTTTGGTCACTATTTTCCAACATTAACCATTAATATCCGTTGACAAATTATTATTTTTTTAATGTTAGCGATGAGGTATTGAAACGCCGTCTTTCAAAGAGGCCGACTGGGTTCTGAGTCTCGTCGACGTTAGTTCCTTGGCAAAGCATTTCAAAGACAAATGGCATTGTTCAATTTGACGGTGGCCACACAGGAAAGTGCCATTTAAATGGCAATGCAGTCGAATAAGGTTGGTAAATACATTTTATCAGCCGATGTCCCATACAGAAGGCAATTTGCAAATTGTAAAACACTATTACCCTTCACTTCCTCCCCAATAAGGGCCCTTATCTTGCAAATTGCGTATGTTTTCACTTCACCACTGTGTTGGGTACCCAAGAAAACCCCGATACCAATAACGAAGCATCTATCTCGGAAAAGTGGGAACTTCAAACTATTCGCAAAATCTGTTCAATTTTGAACTTTGAATGCCCGTTAATCGAACAAAGTTCCGATGGAGGATTTCTCCGATAGTGTAATTCTTCCATATGTAAAAATGAGTTAATTGAGCATAGTATCGACATGAAGTCAGAGTTACACCTCGCGACCTTCCCTAGTCAAAATATATTACAAGCATTTTTTGTTTGATTCTGACAATATATTTAGCCAGTGTTGCCAAGACACACACACAATCCTTTGCGTTATTCACTAAGTGCAAAAGACCAACACTTACTTTTGAGTAAAAATCTTGATTCATATTTAACCTGTAACAACACACGTCAGAAGTTTTGGCACAACAACACAGGCCTTTCTGTGAGACTCCCTCTGGAATTTACAGTCGTTATTAACCAATGTTTGTAGTGAACGATAAAAATCGTGCATTTTTATCCTCTGTCAATGTTTACTTAACAAAATAAATACAAATAGCCGTTACAAAATTCACTAAACGATAATTATTACAAATACGAAATACATTTTCGAAAACTTTTGCCGTATTTTGATAGTACTATATTACTAATGAAAAAACAACACTTTTACTATAGTCTACAGAAACATAATCCACATTTAAAAAAATTAAAGGATCCTTTTTATGAAAAATACACAAACTTATAAAAAGGCAAAAGTTTTAAGAAAAAATACAGGGTACCCAAAAGATCACGCTTTTAATAGGAAAATTAAACTCTGCTATAAATTTCAATATTTGAGTTATTATAAACTGTACCAAAGACCAATATCTTTTCCATTTTCATTGTGAACAAGTTTAATTAATATTCTTAAAGCAAAAACACCAAGTTGTTTTGCTTGTTTTTACTTTCTACTTTCTACAATGGCGGCAAATACTAATAGAACACTCATGGTCCTATTCATGGTCCTATTCATAGTCCGATCATGGTATTTGCATCATGGTCCGATTCTAAAGCAAAGTTTTCAACAATTATCAAATCTTCATCACTTCCTTCTTCTTTCTCCAAGCACTGGGTAACAACATTCCGAAAAGATGGACCGTTTAAGCTCACAGCAAGCGAACACCAGGGACAACATCCATTACTCTACAATACACACCCGTCTCTCAGACGGCAAGCCAGAATAAACAATTAATCACGTGACCCCTATAAGAGCTATAAACACACTACAGTGAGGTTGCAACGGCAGCAGCACAAGGAAAGATTAGTTGGTGGCGCCATCTAATTTTACAACAGGAAAAAAGGGAAAAAAACTAGTGAGAGGTACACTCATCTCCAAAATTATTGTCGCTTGTCTATAAAAATGTTGTTGTAGGAATATAATTTGATAACGATATCGCCCGGTATTTCATATAAAGTTAATAGAATCGGGAAAGACATGTATGTGGCAAATTTCATGTCAAAAGAGTAGTAAATAAGAACAATAAAACGAAAATAAAACTTTCTTGTTCATTTAGCAACATTTTGTTTTACTCATTCTAATTTTCGTATTTACAATTATTTTCATATGGAATTTACCACAAATATACATTTCCCGAATATACATATAGTATCAGTATTAAAGGTACCCTGCAAAATCATTATCAAATTACTTTCTTACATGACGGTTATAGATATGCGACAATTATTTTTTACATGAGTGTACCTTGAGCAGTCTCGGAGACGGGCGTGTGTTGTTTTAATGAAGGTGGATTATTTCTTGGTTTGTAAATTTGTTTTGACAAGTGCACATGAAACTTATCAAATGTTACTAACATAATTTGTATCTTAAAGTTTAATTTATAGTACTCAAAATTAACTTACATTATGTTCTCAAACACTATAAATTGTTTCATTAGCCAAATTCAAACACAAAGCTTCTCGACTTGAATTTCCACACTTGCTTCTTATTACGTTAAAGTTGTGTTTCTAAAGTGGGGTGCTTTGTGTATTCTTTTCCTGAATCTGAGTCCTCAACGAAGCGGCTTACAAAAAAAAGTTTATTTTAAATAATTCCTGAAAGACGTATAATTCTTTGAGACGCCACTAACCGTCAAGATCCATTAATCTAAGAAAAGGAAAAAGAAAAACAAAAACTGAAATGTAGTGATTGTTATTTCTTTTATGCATATCTAGTACTAAATATTGCGCCACTCTTTGTAGGGGAAAGAAGGGTAAAAGAGATCAGTGAGGAGTAGGAATTGCCTAAGTTTCTCTGAACCTACATGCACACACTCGTTTGTGATAATTGCTGCTCTCTTGTCATTGAAACATTAAGCACTGTAGCTACCGACGATATTCTGTGAGTAAATCCAGAGTAGTTATTGAAGATAGTTATGTTTTTTGCATTCGGCTACAAATTTATTGTTTGTTATGTCTACCACTGTTATTGTTTCACATTTTTAGTTGTAGTTTAAGAAAGTGTGATTTGTTTGTTCATTAATTGTTATGATATTGTTTGCGCTTCTTCATTTACGCTCAAAATATGCAATTTTCTAGAAGTTTCTGATTGAGGTACTGATAATTATAATGATCTCGCCAATAAAGTCATTCCTTATTCTACGTTTCAAATGAATGTGGCATTAAAAATTAAAATGAGGTACATGACAATTTTTATCAATAACATTATATGTAATACATGAAAGTGAATACTTGTATCTATAGTTAACAAGTAAAAATTTTTCCTTCATTAAATTTTTACTTTTTCTAACCAAGACTGACGTTTATTTGCTATTTGAACTATATTAGTAAGTTTTTGTTACATCCAATGATTTAGAAATTGGATTGTGCATAATTAGCAGTGGCGGCTAATGTTAGTGTTGCAGCGTTGCGCAACGACCAAAGTATTTCAAGAAAAAAAATATTATTAGCAATAGTAGTAAAGAACAGAAAAAATACTTTCTAATACTCCATATATACTTTAAATAACATTTTTTTTTTACTTCTCTAACTGTCCGTTTCGTTAATCCGTTTTAAAAAGCGAAAAATAATCCGTCACAGAGTCTCTAATTTATATTGTGTTGCAGCGAGCATGCAACGACCAGATTCCTTCAGCGCGGGAATTGGAGCAAATGTTAAGTCTCCTTTCCCCTATCTCAGAAGTTAAAGGGTCTGGTCGTTGCAGTGCTTCTGCAACACAGCATGGTTTCCAGTGAACGAGAAAGTTTTTCGCGCTAAATAAGATTTCTAAATTTTATTTTACTAGCAGTTAACAAATGGAATTTGTTTTTATGCATTCATATTTTTATATTACGGTACTTATACTGAAGCAAATAAATATAATGACAATTAAAAAAGTGATAGCAGAATTACAAAATAAAAAAGAAAATATATAGTAGAGCAGAAATCAAATGAAAGTAGATCCGCATTTACAAGTTAATTCTTAGCTTATATAGATAATGAAAATTTCTTCTACAGTAATTTGTGAACCAAATATTAATAAGTCAATATGCAGAATCCCCCCCCCCCTCTGTGGATAGTATTTAAGTATATACATATTTCTTTTATAAAATAAGTATATTTTATACTCTTGATAGAACTGTATGGTGGGGAACGCCACATTGAATTTGGGACTAGTTAGCAATGCTCAGAGGCGTAGCCACGAGAGGGGGCCACCGGGTCCGGACCTCCCCAAAATTTCGAAACTCGACTAGCATTTGTAGACTTTCTTAACGAACTATACTTGTTTAACAGAGAAATGATTGATGTAAGCTAAATATTTTATTTTACGCCTCATCATGTACTCTTTCATTATAGAAATAATCGTTCTATCATTTTTTCTAAAAATGTAGGTGACAGTAGTTAAGAATTACTTATCTTTTCGGGTACAGTAAAAGACAGGTTCGTTATTACGTAGACGTATTGGACCTTCCTCAAATACTTAGAACCCCTCCCAGCTAACAAGTTGTTCCTATGTCTGGAGGGTTTCAAGGTTGCTTTCCAGAGCGTTGATAAACATTGTTTCGCCTCATGTGGAAGTATATTGTATTCATCGTGCATTGCGTAACAACCAAGACGGATGATTTGGAATGTAGTTCTTTTTTTCTTTTACGCACAAGTGTGTGTGTTGATATATGAATAGGGTTGCCAACTCTGTAAAATAAAATAAAAACCGACACTTCCTCAAAATTCTCTGTGATATAGGTATCAGCGTGAAGTATCTCTGTTCGGACCTACCCATGGAAAGGAAATGTACTATCGTGAACGAAAGTGCATTAACACATATATTCCGTATGTCCTTAGAACATTCACTAATAAGCTTAATAGATACATTGTGCTATAAATGAGAAACTGAAATTGATCAATCGGTATTGATCAATTTATTGTATTTACCAGTAACTACCATTCCTTTAAAATTATCGAAACAGATGAACAAAAGTATAATAATCTTTACGTGACAATTTTGGATTTGGAAAATGAAATTCACTCTTTAAACATATAGTCTGTACTTCAACTATAGGAAATTGCTTTAAGAAGTCCTTTTCCACTCTTAATAAATGTATAAAATTCCTTGAAAGTAAATTTCAAATTTTCCCTGATACAGTCCCTGTCATATCTCTAAAATTTTCTAAACAGGTGAACAAAGTATATTAATCGTTGATACATGGCGAAAGGTAACAGTTTTGAGTTTACAGAATGACAGCTACTTTTCAATATCTATACTTCGATCTAGATACAAATTTGAAAAAAAAAAAGGTTATAAAGGGACTGGTGAGAAGTTTGTACCCGTCACCGGCTTTAATCAAAATAATATAAATTTTTCCGGCCAGGCCAATGAAAAGCCGGCCAGTTTACAGCCCTATGTATGAATATGTGACATTCGCAATTCATATACTAGTATCTCTTTTGTATCAGCTGTTTTGGTTATTAGTTATTAGATTTAATTTTATTGTGTGTGCTTTAATTCTGTACATAACCTACAAATTCTGAATGAATTGCATATCATGACTTCTGTAAATAACTTACAAAAAAAATTGCCCAGCTTTCAACTGAGGAAAAACTAACAATTAAGGCTTACAAGGAGGGTGTCTGAAGTGTAAATTTCAGATTTCAAAAATGTTTGTGCAGATCGTTAGGGGGGGGGGGGTCATAGAATAAAGACCAGCACAACAAATTTCGGCGGAATCCTACATTTGGGTGGGGCAGTGCCCCTTTTCGATTTTCGGCTTTCGTAGTAAAAATCGGCCTTTTGATTTGAAAATTGACTTATTGTTGTCGACAATCGTTATCATTCGTCTTCATTTGCGTAAAGATACTACAATTGTGGGTCAGGGATCCCTCTGTGTGTGGTGGGTCCGCCTCACAAATGTAATACATGTTCCCTCTTCATTTTGACAAGCTGGATTCAAATATGTCATTAAAAGTTCTTTGTGGAGCCCATGTGCGGCACAGGGCTCTACCTAGTTTCTGGGATGCTGAAGCATAAGTTCAAAGAGAACTGAAGGTCTTGAAATAGAAGTTTAGCAAAATCAGTGCTTACTGTATGGATTGAGTCCAAAAGAGATTTCATGCCTGTACATGACATGGATGTTCGGAAATGGGCAACTGAAAAAGCGAAAGAAATTAATCTTGAAAACTTTAAGGGTCCCAAAAGTTGATGCACCCGTTTTAAACGGAAACATAATATTGTGTGCCGAGAAATAACAAAATTCGTGTCGCGAACAGACGTTGACACTTCAGAACAAATTGAAACTTCGGCCATATCTTTCCACCTAGAAGTCAGGGATACGTTCCGGAATTCGATATAGACAATACTTACAATTCCAATCAAAGTGTTTTTGCAATGGAACTGCACTATAATCGTATGTTAAGCATACAAGGTCGGAAAAAAGTAGAAGCTTCTGCACAATCCAAAAATGCCTTATCTCATACCTATACAATAATACCCCTTATGTCTGCAAATGGAAAATTTGTTGGGCCATTATAGATTGTATTCCCAGAACCAACAGGAAAATTTGGAGCACAGGTCAAGAAAACTTTATTCCAGCCCCCAAATGTTAAGGCTTCTGCATCAAAATCTGGGAAGATGGGTAAGCAGCATTTGGAGTGGATCCGTAACCTTTTAGTTTCCAACATAGGGGACAAAAGTGTCTTGCTTGTAGATTCATGATCATCTTTTAACGAGAAAGAGACGCAGCAACCCATTCCGGACGAAAAAATGCTATGTAAACAGATTCCACCGGGAGCAACTTGGGCTGTACAACCACTGGATATTTGGGGCTTTAGAATATGGAAGAATTTTGTACGGAAAATGAGAGATTCCGTAATTTTACACCAAATTGATATACAAGTTCACAAGGTAACAACATTATAAAATTGCAATCGCTAGTTTATGAACAACTATCATCGCCAAGGTACCATGATGTGTTCAAATATAGTTGGTATAAATCCGGATGTGTAGATGCGAGGCCGCCAGAATTTGTTAATCCAGTGAGTTTCTCATTTTCCTTAAACGACGCCATCATATGCGATGAGTGCGAAGATATAACACTCCTGAAATGTAGTTGGTGCTGCAAAAGTCTTTCCGCGGAACACTTTTTCAAGCAGTTTCATTTCTGTAAAACATACAATACATAAAGTAAGCACGAATTCTGCCAAACTTCAGCCCTTCAGTTCTATTTCAAGCCCTTCAGTGGTCTTTCAACTTGTGATTCGGTATCTCAGAAACTAGGCAGAGACCTGTGCCGCACATGTGCTCCTCAAAAAACTTTTAATGACATATTTGAATTCAGCTCGTCAAAATGAAGGAGCAACATGTATCACATTTGTGAGGGGGGCCCAAGTGGCGGATCTAGCCCGGGGCCAGGGGGAAGCTCCCAGTTTTTTTAGTGACAAAAATAATTGAAGCTATTATTTATATCTTCTTGAAAGTTTATAGTAAACTCATGATATAGTATCATAGCCTGGGGTAGGCCTCCCCCAGTTTTTACCTTCTAGATCCGCCACTGGGGACCCCCCACACAAGGATCCTCGGCCCACAATTGAAGTATCTTTACGCAAATGAAGACGAATGATAACGATTGTCGACAACAATGAATCGATTTTCAAATCAAAAGGTCGAATTTTACTACGAAAGCCGAAAATCGAAAACGGGCACTGCCCCACCCAAATATGGGGTTCCGCCGAAAGTTGTTGTGCCGATCTTTATTCCATGAGCCTCCCTAACGATCTGCATAAACATTTTTGAAATCTGAGATTCACACTTCGGACACCCTCCTTATTAGACAAAACAAGCAAAGTGCAATTTAGGAGAGTGTTCGAAAAAAAAAAAACGGTTTAAGTTTACAGGACACCTTATGACAGTAATGTTGTATGCACTAGGTACATTTCCACAATTTATTTGAAATTTTCCTAGATAAATTGTGAATAAAGCGTGTTCAATGTACATTTTTTTTAAATAACATTAATATCTGCTACGAACTCTCTTCAGTCTACACTGAAGAGGAATTCGGATCACTGTCAGGGACTGAGTTTGCTAGAATGAATTGTTCACAAAAATCTAGAAAAAATATTTAGTGAATCTACAAAGCTTCTGCAATTAATATTAACTGTACCTATGGCGTCAGTAAAAGAAAAAAAGTTCTTTTTCACATCAAAAAGAATTGACACTTTCAAGAAATTGAATGTCCTAAGAAAGGTTATCACCATTGGTTATACTTTCCATCGAAAAAGACCTGACAATAAGAATACTAGAGTTCAACAGTATGTATTAGGCAGATTTGTTCCAATCAAAGAGAGAAGAATGAACTTACTAATTAAATAAGGTGATTAATCGGATTAAATGTTCTGCATTTTTTATTTTTTAAAAACAGATTTTTATTTAATTTAATGTCACATAGCATTTACATCTAAAGTTATGCTGATTAGTCAATGAGTCCACTTTATATCTTCTGTCTCCGATCGTTCGTACTGCAACACCCGAAACCACAAAGCACCGGCCGCCACTGATAATTAGGGTTGCTATATGTGCGTATTTTGTACAGACTGTTTTTATTTTGGGGTCCTTGTCCGTGTCCGTATCGTACAAAATATGAAGTAGGAAAATGTCCGTATTTGACAATTTTTGTAGCTGCACAAAAATTTCCCAATAGGTAATCGCTAAAATCTCGGGGGGAAGGAGTTGTGTTTTCATCATATGACTTATATTTTTATTACTATTAATAAAGTAGTTTTTTTAAAAGTGTCTCATTTTTCCATTCCAGGGTCCTTTTGGTTAGATTTAATATGCGTAATTTAATGGAATGATTTATTATATTTAAATTAATGAAAAAAAATATAAAACATGTTAGTTTCCAAAAGTGTTTTAATATTACAGTAAACAATTGTGTGATAACGTAAAGAAAATGTGATTTTTAGGTAGGAAATTTCAAAATATTTGTTCTGTATTTCAGCATTGTATTTTTAATAGGTGACGGGGACCGCGGTGGCTCTGTCATAGAGCATTTACCTCTGTAGCATGGGGTACTTGGTTCGATCCCAACTCGCGCCAAGTGAACCTTGTGATGGACAAACACCGTGTGCGTTGGTTATCCCGGGGTTCTCCCGTTTCCTCCCACTTTCTTCATTCCACCATTTCATTCATTTCTCATAATTGCCATCTCCTTTAGCCTCGCCGGCATAAGCGTGGGACGTAAAACTTAAAGACTTCATTTCATTTCTTATCTCTTCTTTGATAGGTCATCCTTTTAAAGCTTCTCCGTATTTTGGATCAAAAAATTATGGCAACCCTATGCATAAGTAGAGAACTCAGCCTGCATAACACAATATTTTACATCTTTATAAACTGACGAAAGTCTAGAACCAAATATTTTTTGTCGCAATCGAATGTGTTCGGATCGGTGTATGGGCCTTTTTTTCTTGGAATACAGATCGTCTATCTTAATTGCCTATAACTTGGGAAACAATATCCTAGACAATATAATATTTTACAAGCTACGGTTACGTTGCGGGCCAGTGTTTAAAACCATGCCAAATTTGTGTCTGATCGGATGATTTAGATATGAATGGAGACTCACTTCTTTCTAGATAACGCGTCGTGCCGTAGAGTTCGATTGTTCGATTTCGTCGTGAGCTCATGTGGTTGGGATTCGACGTTATGCTGTGGGTACACGTCTCTGATAACGTCGCTGCAGAAAGGAATGCTAAACTTAAATCTATTCCTATCTAAAATGTATATGAGATTTTGTTTTCGAAATTATGATACATTAACATTCGGCCCTTAAGTCGGGAACCGTAAGATTCACAATACAAAATTTTATAATCTTTTATTTTAAGTGAAGTTTTACCATCATGCCAAGTTAGATCCCGAACGGATGAGTTTGGTGTATAGGTTTTCGCTTCCGAAAATATAACGCGAAATTCTACCACAAATAACGCAGAAACCGCAAGCCTCGGCAACATATTTCATACTCTTATATCACTGGGCAAGATCTGCTATCATGGCAAATGTGATCCCAATCGAATCACTTATACATACATTATATACTTTTCTAGTTTTGGAAATATCACGCCGATTTCAAACACTTATATCACGGAAATCGTAAGCCTGCACAATGTGATTTTCATACACTTACAGAACAGGTCATGCTCTAACACCAAATCAACTCTGATCCCGATCGCATGAATTGGGCTGAACTCCTATGACATAAAAAAATATTGACTACTCAGTGAAAATCAAATAATGGACAAAGAGATGGCTATTTATTTTATTTATTTCGTTATTAATATGGGATTACTGATGTTCCCGATTATCCAAAAATGCAGGAAAGAGGGATCAATATAGTTTCCATGTTTGTTTTTCGGTGTATCTAACTTTTGGAAAATCTGAATCTTTTATAACGTGAACTCAAGACTAAAAGGTTTCCTAGAGCTTTATGGAACAGTCGAAACTACATTTGAAACATTTCTGCCCGTTAGACGTGAAATTTTCCTTAGGTAATATCTACTAATTCTCTCTCCTCTATACAATCTTTACCGGTTCAAATAGTTATTGTTTTCTAGCATTGGCCGCTGAACCAAAATAGATCTTGTAACATGCTAGTAAACTATTGGTTAAGTACTTTATAACAAGCAAACTTCAATTGTGCTCACTTGTCATATCTCCCTCCAAAGAGCATAGACATAAATCTGCGTGTTTTAGTTATTTCATTACACACACCAGTGATAATCTATCTACATTTTACATCAGTAGAACTTATATTGTTCTTGATCGTGATTTATAATAATGGTTTCACATTTAGTTTTTCCAATGATTACAGAAGATGAAGACAGGTCTAATAACGAAGTAATATAGAACTTCCACCACACTCATTAGGCTAGCACCTATGAAGAAACCAAATACTCCACCAATGGACACTGAAAAAAATATAAAAAGAAATTATATATATATATATATATATATATATATATATATATATATATATGGACAGTTGTTCAGTGTAATACAAGCGTAATATTAATATCTAGATAGTTTATTTATATACATCTAAAACTAGTACCGCTTTCTGGGAAATAGTTTTTGTATAACAAAACTCTGAGGATTATCCTGACTGTGCGACTAGTGTATTATACCATATATCCAAATAATTTCAAAGTTTGTTTATCATTATATGAGTAGAAGTAATGTAACAATGAGGTATCAGTTTCATTTCATTTCATTTTATTTATCCTCCATTCTCTACAAACTTGGAAATAATTTTCCGATAGTACATGGGATTCGTGATGGTTAATTGGAGCAGTACATATATTAGACACATTTGTTAAACATAATTCATACATTTATACGTTATAGTAATTTGAAATATCATTATACCATAACTACAGCATACCTTATATATAAATGGACTTGTTACTTTGTTACTACTATTTACATTGTGACTGCTTAATTGATTATATTCATCTATTGTATAGAAGCAATAGGTATTCTTCTAATTTTCTTTTGAATGCAACATTAGATTTGATTATTTTTAATTTGTTTGGTAAGTTATTGTATAGCATAATACTTGCATAGTTTACTCCCTTTTCGTACATTGTTGTTCTATGGTTTGGTGGATGAAAATTAGTCTTATTTCTTGTTTTATAACCATGCACGTCACCGTTTGTTGTGTACTCATTTATATTGGATCTTACAAATTCTATTAACCAATATATATATACAAACATGGTAAAGGTAGTGTAGCTAGTTCTTTAAAATATTTCCTACAGGACTCTCGGCGTCCTACACCAACTAGGACTCCTACAACTCGTTTTTGAAGAACAAAAATATCTGTACTTTTTACAGTATTTCCCCAAAATATCAATCCATATCTTAATATCGATTCAAATGAGCAGTAATATAATATGTTTGTTGTATTTCGTTTTATAGTATTTTTAATGGTTTGTACGGCGAAACACATTTTTCTTAACCTATTCGTATTTTTCCCCGCAATTCAGTATAATCCTAACACGATAAACTTGTTAATAATACTTCTATCTTATTCATTTAGGTTTCCATTACATTTTGATTCTTGTGTACTTTCGTGAGTACATACAATCATTATTACCTCTAAATTCAATAAATTATTCAAGAAGTATATACTGTTTGCAAATTACAAAAGCAACTGGATATTAGCTAACGTATGAGATATACAATGTACGATGGTAGAATATTTCTATCAAGCAATTCTTAAGGTTAATTCACACATAAAGTACCGTTCATATGCCGTGTTCCGTCCGTACTGTGGTTCACAAAGTTTATTTTCAGACTTTTACATTAAAAATTGATTGAGTTGTCTTTTTTAATTCTCACATGACGTACCGTACCTGTGACGTTTCCTTGCCATACTCATACAGTATCACCTTGAAGGGAAACCACCTCGGCCGCGACTTGATAGCCGTGATGCTTCGGCCTTTTTCGCAGTACTCGAAGCAACCCGCAGTTGAGCCTTCTTTGTAGTTCATCTTGGGAAATGGTGTAGAAAACAGAAGCGGCACGGCATGTGCGAAGGTGGGAATGGTCGCGGTCGTGGTACGGAGGAGCATGGCAGAGGAATGAAATGGGTACGGCACCCTATTTGTGAATCAGCCTTTACTCTTCTTGTCTGTTTTGAACTAATATATTGTGAAATACTAAAGGCTATAGATTCCAGGAATATTATCGTTTTCTTAATCTTAGTTACTATTTATCATAAATCTCTTGCGATATCAGTAAGGAGTTTGTTTTACAAAAAGCTTCTTTATGTATTTACCACGTTCGTCTCAAAGACAAAAAATCTCCACAACTTCTGGTTGAACTATCATCAAGTTTAGTCAGAATTTAGAGGGTGGAAAGCTGGGAATCGAGTTTGTTTCTGCACGCAGAAATGGTACATTAACAATTTCTTACTATAACGTTGATCGCTGTACAGCAGAAATAGAAATAGACACAGAGATTCGGTTTTGTGCAAACAATTGAGCATCAAAAAATTACATTATGTCTGTAGTTTTAACTGTCTAGTAAAATCGGAAATGATTGGAATCTGCTACAACTTCAGATTTTAGTATTGATGTACACTCATGTCCAAAGTTATTGTTTAATGGCTATAAATATGTTGTTGTAGGAATATAATTTGATAACGAATTCTTCCGGTATTTATTATGTTAGTATGTGTATAATCGGCAAATACATGTACTGTATGTGGCAAATTTCATGTCAAAAGAGCAGCAAATAAGAACAATAAAACGTTCTTGCCTATTTAACAACATTTTGTTTTGCTCATTCTAATTTTCTTATTTATAATTCTTTTCCTATGAAATGTACCTCAAATATACATTTCCCGATTATACACTTAGTATCAGTATTAAAAGTACCCTGCAAAATCATTATCAAATTATACTCTTACAAGAAGACAGTTATACGACAATCATTTTGGAGATGAGTATACAAAGAGGAAAAAACAATAACAAATAGCGAGAAATAACTTGTTAGAATCAATTAAGCGTTCAAAGAATAGGCACAATCTTTCCTCTTAACCCACTATTCAAACCAGACGTGATACAAATCAACTACTTCCTTTTTTATCATTGATTGCCATAGAACAAAAGCCGTAATATATAGGAAGAAGTTGTTTTCTGTATGAATCGAGCGTCCCAAGAAAATATTCTCTCTCTTCTGTAATCAATCTATTAAAACTGCAAGTAGCAGGAATTAGCCATTTCCGGATTTAAAGTTGATCGTTATAGAGTGAGAACGATAATAGATAGGGGAGACAGTTATTTAGAGTCAAACAAATATTTCGGAAGTATATTCCATCTCTAATCTTTATACTAAAACTAGAAGTGACAGAAATCATCCACTTCCGGTTTTAACGTTCCTCTGTTATAACTAATATAAATCGTAATACGAGGGCGTGCTGGGAAGTCCTTAGCTTTGCCCTCTTCCCACTTCCGATATTTATAATGTTTTGATTTGAAAACTACATGTGTTTATATGTTTGTGACGAAATATTAAAACATTAGTTACGGAAAGGTTTTTTTTATTTTTTTTTTTAGATGAGTGCTTGAGATGAAAGAGCAGCCCAACAAGTTCATACGGTGTTGAGAGTCGAGCGGTGATGAAGTTCCTCTTTCTCCAGGGGAAATCTGCAAAGACGATCCATGGTGAGATGCAACAAACATTGGGGGTCCATGCACCTTGTTATGCCACGGTGAAGAACCGGGTTGTGAAAGATAGACAGGCCATTTTAGCACTGAAGATGACCCCCGCTCTGGGAGACCATCTTGATTGTGCCAGAAATCATTGAACAGGTTCATGAAATGATTCTCACAGACAGACGAATTTCTGCTAAAAGTATAACAGAGAACCTAGGTATATCCCGTGAACGCGTGGGTGTCATTATTCGCGATCATTTGCACATGAACAAACTTTCTGCCAAATGGGTGCCGAAATGTTTGCAAGCCGATCAAAAGCTTGCAAGAGTGCTTGCTTCCAAAGAGGTTTTGAGCCGTTTTGAGCAGGAAGAGACTAATTTTGTGGAACGTTTGGTCACGGAGGACGAAACATGGATCTATTTATATGATCCAGAGACAAAGGAACAATCAAAAGAGTGGCGTCACAGTTGTTCACCGAGGCCAAAAAGTTTCGTGTGCAAAAATCAAGTTCAAAGGTTCTTGGCAGTGTTTTTTGGGATAAGGTTGGGGTAATCTTTTTTGATTATCTAGAACAAGGTAACACCATAACCGGAGCTTACTATACATCATTACTGGAAAGGCTTCACTCTGAGCTGAAGCAAAAACGCCGTGGAAAGTTGTCCCAAAAAGTTGTCTACCTTCAAGACAACGCATCTCCTCACAAGAGCAATGTTGTGATGCAAAAATTGGCTAGCTTAGGGTTTGAAAACTTGCACCACCCACCATATTCACCTGACCTGGCCCCATAAGACTACCGCCTATTCCCAAATTTAAAGAAACACTTCAAGGGGCAAAAATTCGCCACCATTTCTGAAGCAATTACAGCAGTAAACTCATGGTTTGACACCCAACCAAAAGAGTTTTATTTAGAGGGCCTAAATAAATTGCAGGCCCGAAGCAAAAAATGCATCGAATTGAAGGGAGAGTATGTTGAATAAACCCATCAAAAAATTTAATGTTGTCTTATTTTTCTTAGTAAAGCTAAGAACTTATCAGCACCCCCTCGTATCTAGCGAGAAGCGGCTTTATTACGTGTCTCAAAAATATATTCCGTTTCTAAAACACTCCCTCTACTAAAAACGGAAGTGTCAGAAATTAACCATTTCCGGTTTCAACATTGATCTTATATAATAAAGACTGTAGCAGATAGCGAGATGCAGATTTCTGCAATCAATCATGCATCTCAAGAATATATTCTATTTCTACTCTGATATATCTAATGGAACCGGAAACGGCAGAAATCAACTACTTTTGGTTTTAACATTCATCACCATATAATATAAAAAGTAATACGTAGTACGTACTAGGAGAAATATAATTTCTGTTTAAGTGAATGAATAACAGTTTTACTCGCTGAAAGGAATTACAATATAGTTCTGCACTTCAAAAATCAACATACCTGCAATGTTTAACATTCCACGAAGGACTCTCAATCGCCTGTGTGTTGCTCCACGTATGAAGACAAATTTATGAATACCATATTCACCCAATTTCGTTACCTTGTCACTAAAAATAAAATATCAAATTTTAATACGTTTCTGTACAATTGCATTTAATAATTCTGGAAGATAATGCCACCAACTTCAATCAAATGAAATTGAACCTATCTGTTTGATGCACTTTAGATTGACGAAAACTAGTTAAATGACAATGAAAAACCAGCAGAATGAAAATATTAAAGAAACATGAGAATCCTATATATATAAGTCATATCTATCATTAAAGACATAACGGTGTTGTTTCTGAAAATATACATAATGTCTAAATGAACTCTCGTACCATAATAGCACCAGAAGCAATGTGTTTAAAGAATGAATAATTTTTAGCGACCTCGTTCGTACCCAGGTTAAATTTTTTATTACATAAAGAGTAGACAGAAATGGAGTACTTGAAAATTGCGAAATCTGTAGGCTCCATAAATATTCTTTTTTATAATAATGATGGTGATAGTAAACGTAAGATAAATTGAATAATTTTAATTACATGATTATATCCCTCGAAAATAAGAAAAAAATAATTTAGGTTTACGTGAAACCAATATAATTTGTAGTCTAACAAGACAACAGATTACCAGAAGTGAATGACTACGAGAACAATTGTTGAAATGAAAATATGGCCGGAAGGAGAAGAACCCATTTATACTATATTGTCCACTACAAATTCACATGGAACGGAATGTACAGTCCGCAGCAAAAAAACCTGTAACGACGAAGTCTTTTGCTCCAAAATAAGTATGCAGGGGAGGAAGCCGAGGTTTCTCCTGGCGTAATTCCTGCCATCTAGACGCTATGCTGATTCCCTGGGCTGTTAGGTGTAGTTTCACAATAAACTTACATGCTCATGTTGCAGGTTTTTTTTTGCTGCGGACTGTACCAGTAAAATCTCTCGTCCTATAGGTCATATGGTCATAGTTGAGGATAGTGTGAAGAAATAGATATAGTTTCTTATATAAACTAGAAACTGCTTTGTAGAAAAAAAGAAATACTTACATTTTGATTTTCTCGAAAACTGGGTTTTGATAGA
Source organism: Thermobia domestica (assembly GCF_964235325.1). NCBI lineage: Eukaryota > Metazoa > Arthropoda > Insecta > Zygentoma > Lepismatidae > Thermobia > Thermobia domestica. The sequence continues at coordinate 9,875,826 of NC_137454.1, read as the reverse complement.
ATACCGGAAATGGTTCGACAATAAACGAAATCAGTTTTGGTACAAGATCGATTCGGTTTTTGGTATAAAACAACTGACTTTGATGTATGATAGAAAATGAGACCGGTTTTCATAACACCGTTCCGTTTTTTAGTTTTTAAGAACCGGTTTCGATTTTTCTACACCCGAAAATCGAAAATCCATATTTTGTGCCTACCACTAAGAAAGATACTTATATCATGAGGATAAGAAAGTATTGAATATTTTGCGCACGAGATGGTGTTAGTATCACAAATCTAGTATAGTCGTAGCCGGTCAGCTTTGATGTCATTTGAGAGCTGGCTTCTGTAGCTAGTGGATATACATATTATTTTTGAGATCTCATAATCAGGAGTAGTGTAATTCGCTGTGAATGTCAATGAATTTCCCGCAATACTGTGCTACTTTTTTTTCTTTTACAATTTTACTTCGATAAAGAAGCCAATTGTGCGCAGAATCGTTAAGAAATTTGTGCTATTTATGGTCTACTCACCGAGTAACGTTACAACTGTTGGAACTTTGTTTCATTATGTCCATGACCGTTACCTACGTAAATAAAGAAATCTGTTTCTGTCTAATAAAAACTAATAAATTATTATTGACAAAGCTCGACAAACTATCAAGAGCAAAAACATATAGTTTTCTGGATTTCTCTCGAAAACTACGCTTGAACATTATTTTGTTAAGTTAAATGTAATATGATTATTTATATACAGTAATATATCATCTGTTTACAATATTATAGCTAATACTTATTCATGATTGTATTGTATATCTCATTAAACACACAATGAGGCATGTTCTTCCTAGTATCCTTCATAAGGGTACTTCAGCATCAGTTCCATATTTAAAAACACTATACGTGAAGCGGTGTTATTCTGTTTTCACTGGCTAACATGCCGCTATTGGGATTTGTTGCGTTCCTGCAACATCTGACGTCGAGTATACTGCCTACTGCTGCCATGTGTCCTGCATACCACACAGACATATTTTTATAATTTTCTCTCCACTCAATTGCAAAAACCGATTAAGGTTTAATAAGTGTTGAAGTTATCTTAAAGAATTAATGTTAAGTTTGAAGAAAATTCGTTTTTTTATTATCTCCAAAAGTACGCATGAAGATTTAAACTAGTAATATATTTTTGTTGAGCTCAAGTATATGTATTGTTTGATATTTGTGTCAGTTTTGACTATTTTATTTCTACTATACGCTAATTACATAGTAAAATGTCCGTGCAATTATTTAATTAGCAGATTTTGCACTACTTACCTATTAGAAGACTTGGCCATAAAGTCCATTTGGAGACAAGATAGCTCACACTTGCAGTTCAGTCCATAGTCCTTTGGAGCATATGTATTAACTGGTTCAATTTGATCTGTAATAGAATTACCACAAGTAAAAGAAAATGGATAGTGAAATACTTGAGTGATTCATGAAGACACAGTATTACAATTAACCTTGCAGATAAAGGTTATGGATTATTATTTTCTTTCACAGTACAGTTTTTGCATAAATAGAACAAAATAGCCAAAATTTATTTTGTTTCTTTCTATTTTATGTTTATTACAAATGCTCTCTATGTTAATATGTATATTTAATTCATAGAAATATATCAAATGACACTGAAACACCAAAACATCAATGGTCAGATAATTAATGATGTTATTACTAAGTTTGCTTATGGAGACCGAATCTCCAATATATACTACTGGATGTTTCAGATAAATCGTTCACTGCTCATAAACCACAAAATATTGGATATAAAAAGGTAAAACAAAAATGATGAAAATGCCAGAGGTTGCATGTAATAGAACGCTGTGATTACGTAACAGGGTATTGTATCTTGGGGCACCGTTGTGTCACCAGAAAATCTTAAATACTGAATTATGTAATTCTTTACATAATATTAAAGATCATGCGAAACTATACCTCTCTTCTCGGATTTTGTTTCTCCTGAAGAGTTCCATTTATGAAGCGGACGCCGTTTACTTGCGGTTTCTTGTACAGTCAGCAACGATAGTAGTTGAATCCCTGACTACTGTAGCTCATTTAGATCCAGTCAAGTACATTATGTAGTATCACAAACGCTTAGCACCTACTCTAATGAATAACTTAAATTCATACAAAAATAGCTTTTAGTTAGTTAAAACTCTTTCATGTAACTCTAGATAAGCCTCCAAGGTCTATAAACAGATCACTTTTAATTGAGTTGATACATTTTTTAAATCAAATGTTATTCTTTAGTTAATTCTTATTACAATACAATTATCACTTTTTTTAAATACTAACGATCATAGCAACGCATATTATTTCAAAGATTCAACCTGTTTTACAATGCGATGTAAAAAGTGTGACCTCTTCAAAAAATATGTTTATACCATGCAATAGATATAATTTCCAATTATTCTAAACAAGTTCAGTCGTATCTGACTGAGGAACAGAAAACCTAATGTGCAACAGAAAACAACTTTACACAAAACCCAAAACTGAAGTAGTGTAGAAATAGTTGGAAGCGGATCGGGTGAACAGTTTTCTTTTATTCATGTGTTTGTGTTGTGTGTCAGATACTGGAGTATGTTGTCCTTTATTATCCTTCTAACCACTTAGAGACTGAAAACATTTTATTGAATAACTCCATCTTATTTTTTTCTTGCCAAACTTGATTAAGAAAGAATATTATAAGAAGTATAAATGAATATTATAAGAAACATGACATTAAAACTGTGTTGATCAAAAAAAAAGTCAAAGTAAGTCCTAGTGAGGGCAACACGAAAACTTCAGCTGAATATCCACAAACGAAGAGCTTAAAAGTTCAAATGAGTTATAAATGAATCTGCAAAACTTTTCAAAACGTTCAATAGAGTCTTAATGTTAGTTGTAATGTTTATGTAAAGAAATGAATTTCCTGTCCAAGATTTGTTTGCATGGAGAAACAACTGAACGTTAATCTTCTTTTGTATTTGCTTATCAACCATTCATGAGTAGCCCAACCAACACTAGTTTTATTACATTCCATCTATCTCGTTCCCCTCGCTTCTTTGTGAAATTTGTTCGCTCTGTTTTGGTTACGAGAATTAAACTGATGTATCATACAGCGAACAGACGGACATAACTCATAACTTACAAAGCTTCCTCTTGCACCTTTACATCCCTAGATTGTTGAGAATATTCATTTTAAAGCAGCTGGATGAGCCACAGAGTAGCATTCGAACAAGGATAGGAGAACAAAAGCTTCGCAGTCGTACCGGAAATCGAACTCGGATCCTCAGTTAGAAGACAGACGCCTTAGTGACTACGCTAATCATGTGCGTTTCCTTGGAGTTATAGAATTACAACTGTTCGTTGGAATGGTAACTGGTCAACTCTAAAGTGGTCTAAACATCAAATTTTAATAAAATGATAGCTTAATAAAACAATGTTAACCAAAAATCTCTTACTCAAATCTTACAATTGATTTTACTTTATTTATTTATTTATTTCTGAACTGTGCAGAACATTAATGCAAGCAAAATGTATGTAAGTGGAAACATTGAAAATATGGGAATAGTGTAAGAAAACTGAAATAAGTACACTGACGCATCGTGTAAGTGACCAAACATGTCAACATCGGGACACAAACCAGGCTCACACGAGCAGAATTAGTTTACTTTTAGTTTTGCCTTTAATTCGCTACCACGGCTATTTGAATCGTAGACTTACAGTTTAATGTGGAATCCGAACCACTAAATCTATCAGAAATCAATGCCCTAGCAATCTGATAATAGAATTAAGAAGATAAATAATAACCTATTTTCTGCTAAGTATTTTACATTTAGAATTTATATAATAATGTTTCTTGATCGAACGTGAGAAAAAATAATATAGTATTTTGCAAAGAAATGTTCTTAGTCCCTAGGTTGGTTAGAAGCAAAAGAAAAGAACATTAATCTACTACAGGATTTCAACACACAAACACGTGATTAATAAAATATTCATTCAAACCGCTCGACTGTTTCGTACGTTATTTTAGATTTGCTTTGTGTAAAATGGTTTGCTGTTTCACGGTCAGATATGACCGAACTTGGGATGAATATTTGGAAATTATTCCGTTACGTTTTTCCATCACAATAGCTGATGTAAAGCAGGTTGAATTTGTGGAGTATTAGGGGTTGCAATATAAAGTAATAATAGAATGACAATAACAAAAACTTATGTAATAATATTTGACGAAGAAAATTATTAACTAAACTATTGTCTTCTCTTTGTAGGGCATTAGTGGCTCATCTACATTTACATGCAACGATATTATCTAGCTAATATATTTTGTATAAATCTAACGAAGTGATTAGGTATAGCAGAGTTAACGCATTGAGTTTCTAAACATAAGATCGAGGTTCGAGTCCCGATAGGTCCGCTCTTTTTAACATGATTCAATTTCCATTTCAATGCATAATCAGTGTGATTAGAAAGATCTCCTGTTGAGAAGAAAAGAGATTTTGGAAAGATGAGAAAAAGGGGGGATTGGAGTAAGATCATAAATAGAGACAAAGATTATTTCCTTCAATGCTTGGAGATTTCGTATTTTAAGTTTATTTGAGCCATTTGTATTTCACATATGATCAGTGGTTCTTCTGCTTCTCATATGTAGTGAACGAGCTATAATGTCTTTCACATATGGACAACACGCTCCAAACAAAATAGATTAATTCTAAAGTGGAGAATATTTTTCGTTCATTACTCTCACAGCAAAGTCCTGTTTCAGTCCTCAATAGGCTTATAAAATTATTGAGAAGTTTTAGCAGTGTTGCATCTATTCAGGCGTCTGTGATAACTGCGAAAGTACTGGGTCGATCTAATGGAGTTACAACAGCAAGGTTTGCGACTATTTTCGTAGCTCACTGTACATGCAGAAAAACTAAATAACTAACCAACTTAATGGCCTATGGGACCCGCAGGTTCAATGTCGAGTTCACAGGAGCTCTCCACTGACTTCTGTCCTTAGTCAAATGGATCCAGTTTCTAACTGGTATTCCAATTTCTGCAAAATATATCTTATTTTCCTCCCATCTGCTCCTAGGTCTTTCTAATGGGCGTCTTCCGATTGGACTTCCAGATAAGACTTCGAAAGCGTTCCGACTTTCTTCTATTCTGGTTACATAACTTGCTCACCTAAACCTAATAAACTGGATGCCCCAAACAGTGTTTGGAAAACGATATAAATTTTGTAGTTCCTCGTTATGAAGTTTCCGCCATTCAAACATTACAGTTTCTCTTTGGTCCTAATATTCGTCTTAGGATCGTGTTCTCAAATACTTTCAGTCTACGTTCTTCCCTCACAGTAAGCGCCCATGTTTCTCAACCATACAGAACAACAGGCATGATTATCGTTTTGTATATTTTAAGTTTCAAAATTTCTCGACAGAATTCATGACGATAAAAGATTTTGAACTTAATAATAACACAAAATCCCTGCTTTTATTCGACATTTAATTTCTTCATGAATATGATTTTTGTCTGTTAATATTAATCCTAGTTATTTGAATGAAACCACTTTGTCAATTATTTGATATTTTAACGCATCCATCATTTATCGTATTATGATCCCGACGAACTTCCATGTATTTAGTTTTCTCCGCATTTACTTCTAAACCCATGTCCCTGCAACGCTTCCCCTATCAGATTTACATCATCAGCATACGCCGTAACCTGGTGAATACCATTAAACTCTAGGCCCGAGTTGCTGTCTTTGATTGTCCTTGTAGCACACTCCAGAAGAAAATTGAACATCAATAGAGACAACACATATGCATGTTTTAGGCCATTTTCGGCATCAAAGCCTGTGGGCAAGAATTTTCCGACTCGGAGTTTACTCGGGATTAATTGAAACACATATTAATCAATCTCAGTATTTCGGGATTCCAAATTTAGTAACAGTGTTGTACAATGTTTCCCTCCTAACCGAGACGTAGGCCTTTCTAAAATCAATAAGTAATTGATGTACCGAGGTAATGTACATCCCATTTCTTTTCAAGTATTTGTCTAATTGTAAATATCTGGTCGATAGTTGAACGATTTCACGTAAATACCCACTGCATACCTTCAATAATTTTATCTTGGTATGGGGTCAATTTTGGTAAATAGAATGTTTGAAAGTATTTTGTTGACAAACCAGAAATTCCCCAATAGTTGTTACAATAAGTTGATTTTCTTTTTCTTTCTTGCCTTTCTTGTGAATTGAGATAATGATTGATTGTTTCCACTCTTGTGGTGATTTCTCCTTGTTCTAGATAATGAGAATAAGTTTGTGTATCTTGTTCACAATTTTTCGCCTCCAGCTAAAATTAACTCAGCCGGAATTCCGTCTACACCCGGAGATTTGCGTTTCTTTAATTTCTTTATAGCGACTTCTATTCGGTTATGTTGTGGAATATACGCTTCTGCTGTGTGCTTTTCCCTTTCTCCACGTACATTAGCCTTTGGCTGCGTGTTAAACAAATCGTCAAAGAAATCTCCCCATTTCTTTAAGATGCTTTCTGTATCAGTGAGAACTGTTCCGTCGACTTTCTTTAATATATAAGCACGAGGTTGATAGCCTTCCTTAAATTCGTTGATCTCGTTATATATGTCCCGAATGTTTTTGTTTTTAATATTATCTTCAACTTCATTAGTATTAGCTTTCAAAACCATCGTGTTTCCTTGTTCTGAAACTTTTGGAAGTTTCCCGCCTCATGTCTACGAAATTTTGTTTTGTTATTCTAGTCGGATTTTGTAGCTAACGTAATTTTGTCTGTTCCTTCTTCTCTACTAGTCTAAGGCATTCCTGGTCTAACCAGGGTTTGTTCCTACGTATTTCCAGATGTGCCAATTTTTCTTTTGTTGAAATTTTAATGCTATCTATATTTTCAATCTAACTATGCTCAACACTAGTGCACTCCGAATCTTCTAAAACCGAGAATCTGGTCGAAACTTCAATCTGGTTTTTTATCTCCTACGGGTTTTCTTCTAATTTCTTTACACTAAATCTCCGTTGTCAGACATTGAATGTTCCCTTTATTCAACAATAATCCCTCTCTTATTATCGCTGCTACCAGGTAGTGATCAGTGTCAGAATCAGCTCCTGTAAACGACCGAACATCAGTTATGGTAGATTGTCGTCCTCTATCTACTAAAACGTGATCAATTTGATTAAGTGTTTCACCGAATGGTGAGATCCAAGTATATTCATGAACGTCATGACGTGGGAATGTACTCTTAACAATAAGGGTTTTGGATGTTGCAAAGTTCACAAGTCTAACTGTCATTACTTTCCTTGTGCAGACTTTCGTTCCCTATAATCGATTTGAAAATATGTTCTCGTCCTACCTCCTCATTGAAATCGCATAATAGGATTTTCATATGGCATGCGGGAGTTGGTCAAATATCCGTTCCAGTTCTTCGTAAAACTGTCTTTTATATCATCATCCTTATTCTCTGTTGAGGCATGTACATTTAAAACGTTACCACACCACAGACCCTTAAGAGTAATAAAAGAAAATCTTATGGCTTATTTTCATATTTACATTAAAGAGAGGAATGCTATTAAATTAATTACTCGCCTTTGATATCCTTGATACATTCCCTCCCGGAATCGTCACACAAAACTTGATGTCCTAGACAAAAACAAATTGTGTAAATTCTTAGCACAAAAGTATATTTTCAATTTTAAAGGAACTCAATGACTGTTGTTTAAGTTAAGTTTTTAGACTCTGCATTATTTGAAACAAGATTCTTAAACGTTCTAAATATTTTCTGTTGCCACACCTTACATAATTTACAAAATAGGAAAATTAAATTAGTTAACATATTTCTTCTGTATTTTATAAATTACACCCTTCTGTATTTTATAAATTGTACACCTAGTGTTTGTATTTTAACCTTATTTGGTTTATTGTTAGAGTAGATGGATTGTTCAGGGAATAATAATAGTACGAGGGTCACTATTTATATTTTGAGACTCGGCAACACTGATTGTAGTTAGGCGCTATTTTTTGTTTACATAGAAGCGTTTGACATTGGTGACCATAACGTACTTCAAGTGTTTTGTCAATAGCTTTATTTGTGTTGTTTACGTTGACTTGAAGATTTTGCGACAACAGAAAAATGGAAATAACTCGTGAAAATTTTCGTGCGATGATTTATTACGATTTTCGACGTGGATTATCAAGGCAAGAGTGCATCGATCAACTTACTTCCACATTTGGCGATGAAGCCCCACCCTTTGCCACTGTGAAACGCTGGTATAGCTCTAACGATTTTACTCGTGGCCGCCATTCGCTCACTGACGAAATTCGCGAAGGTCGTCCAAAATCTGTTGTTATTCAAGAAAATATTGATGCTGTGCAAACCCCAATGCTGCAAGATCGTCATGTGACATACTGTGAGATTGAGGCAACCGTACGCACTAGTTTCACCAGCATATGTATAATATTACATGATTATTTATTTGTGAGAAAGGTTTTCTCTTTGGATCCCATATAATTTGACAAAAACTCCAAAAGTAGCTCGCGTCAAATGGTGCACACAATTGCTCAATAAATACAATGGCGGTGCTTCAAAAGACGTATATAAGACTGTAACAGGTGACGAATCATGGGTATATACATATGAGCCTAAACGTAAACAGAAATCGACTGTATGGGTGTTTCAAGATGAACCAAATCTAGCAAAATGTAACCTTCAGTTACAGCTGAGGTCGTATCAAAAATTTTTTTGGTCCGAATAATTTTTAACCACAATAATAGTATATATTACCATTTTTTACTGCATAACTCTCAGCTTACATAGCAAATCCGTTTTGTTTTCGTTTAAATAAAGTTAATTTAGAAGTCTCAGAATAATTAACAAATATAGGTTTTCGGGTAATAATTTCTGTTATTTAAATATTATTTCTCTCCGTAAACTTTGTTTATGGGCATTTCATTTATAAAATAATAATATAATATAATAATAATAATAATAATAATAATAATAATAATAATAATAATAATAATAATAATAATAATAATAATAATTATTATTATTATTATTATTATTATTATATATTTTTCGATGATTATAATATATATAATATTATTGTCAATGCAATTCATAGGTTAGTACTTGGATAGAATTTTCTGGTTTTCCCACCAATCCTATATTTAGTAGGACACTTTGGACCTATTCATATCCTGCTAAAATCTGGTTTGATCTTGTTTTTACTAGTTTTTGTTCATTTTGTATTTTCCGCCGCGAAATTCCTGCGTTGTGATTGGGAATTATAGGCCACCTTAGTGATTTGGCGAGTCTTTGCTTCGTCTTTGTTCTACTTTCATCGGAGAGTTAACAGCACTTATCACCGCTGTGGAAAAATTGATAAATTCTGAGGAAAAGCTACTAATATCCAGGTAATACTAATTTAAATAGCTAAATAGACAGCTCAGCAGCAAAATTGAGTAATGAATCATTGGAAGTTTTGCTAAAAATAGGCAGAAATTGACGAAATATGGAATTGCCTTGTGATACCCATGTTTGAAATAGTAAACATTCCAGGACAAGAGTAAAGTGGTAGTGGTTTGGTTTTCCTTTCGTGATCCTTTCAAATTAATGTTTGGAGATTTGAAAACGTTCAAAATATTCCCTTTCGCTCCAAAATTCAGTTAGGTTGCGGTAACCTGTCCATATATAGTTTTTATATGTGTAGTATATTCAATTTCTTTTGAGGCTAAATACGGCGGTATACGTCGTTTCTATATCACTGGGGTTAAATTTTAAAATGTCAGAGTAAACTCTAGTAGGGACCCCCATTTTTAGTCTTAAATTGGCCTAGCTTTCAACGCAGTACAAGTAGAATAATGACGTAAAGGTTCCTTTCTTTTCAGGAGGATTCTTCCTAAATCCATCTTTTTGGGATCAATTTTAATAATAATATAATTTAGAAAATTGGTTAGTGATCCGTCGTGATTCTACATATTTGTCTCGTGATGTTGAATGTATAATTTGTTGTTAATAGTGCACAAAACATTTTCCCAGTGCAAATTTTATCTCATATTCTTACAGAGCCATCTAATGCCAGAAGCAATCGCACAACGCGAGTCTTTTGTTGAGTGAAATAGTTAAGGAGTTAGGCGATCTTTAAAATGACTTTTTTCAGGTTTATTTAAAATTGTTTGACAGCTACAACTTCCGTGAGTAATTAAATCGATAGAGTACCCTAATGATGACATATACTAAAATTATTATACTTTTTGTAGTCAAATAAACAAATGGTAAATAAAATTAAACTTTGCATGTGATCTTAACTATAATCCGTAATGCAGAACGCTACTTCCGTCGTCGGAGACCGGAATTATTTCATAGATCACAACTTTAAACTTTCCTTTTACTTATGCTTTTGCTAATATTCCAATTGTTGATATCAGTATATATATATATATATATATATATATATATATATATATGAGTACAGTACAGAAATATGAATTGATTTACACACCAACGTGTAAATGTTAGAAGTGTAAATAAGTAAATAACACTAAATTTTGCTTGCGTATGTACTTCTATCAAGCTGCAGTGTGTTAATATGGGGTATCGTTCATGTTGGGAGAAGTGAATCTTGGATCATGTGAATCTTTCGACGTAGTGGTCAATGCTTGAGGATTTTATTTAGTGGCATATTGATTTTAATGTATAGCATGTGACAGCTGGAAGCAATTTCTGGCGTATTTAAGAATCGAGTGTCTTGAAAACGAATCTTGAAAACGATATGAAATGTAAATAAATAAGTAAAAGTAAGTAATTATATATGAGAATATAGTGAGTGTAATTGAATAATACGAAACCTTAATGTATATATGGGCCCAGTTTAATCTTTTGCCTCGGGTTAGGGTTGTGATTCAATTATAATTGTATGCATGTTTGTGCATATTGAATACTTCAAGTAGTTTCCGCATCGTCGACAGTTCGTATGGAAGCGAATTTTGTATACATGGTTGGCTATATTTACACTTTGTAACTTCCATGAGTAACCGTAATTATCTAAGTTGAGACAAGGAAGTATTTGAAAGGAATAGTATTGGTGGAAACTATTAGTATTTCGTAACCTGTATAAAATGTTTCCCGTTTACACATGTTTGTGACTCAAGTAACCCTGATTTTTGAAGGCTTGTGTGCATTAACGGTATATCCAGCCTGACGATGTGAGTAGTGTTTGTGTATTAAATATTTTCGTACAGCTCAAGACGAATTACAGAACGGCATAATCAATTAATTAATTATGGTGCAACTAAAGTATACGTGTGTCCTCAACCGTCGAGTTGCAATAGTACTTGTTTGCTGTTTGAGATTTTTTTTCTTTAATGTTACCTTACGGAATTAAGTCAGTCATTTTTTACATAGGAGACGGGATGGATAAAGGCTAGTATTTTTTCTAATATTTTAGGTTTACTACAGTAAAAGTTTATTTTTCCCGTACCAGACGCCATTATTCCCTTTCCCCCTCTTTATTATATAACTATTACTGTTTCTATTTATGAAAATATTTGGAACTAGGCGTCCAAGGTTTGCGACCTTTCGGGATTGGGAGCGCTAGCAAGGTTTCGGCAAAACAACTCGCTAGTACAAAATTATTTTATTTATACTCTATTTATTTTTTGGTTATCCCGTTTAGGATTGTTTATATTCTCTAACTTTAAACTATTTTCTCTGTATTGTGATCAAAATCTTAATTTTCTAACGAGTGGGATTTTTTAAATAGAAATCTCTAAATTAAGAGCCGTAAGATCACTCTGGTGTAAACCAGGACCTCCGAGGACGTTCAACCGGATACGCCAACAGTAGGGCATGTAGGAAAGGGAAGTTTTTATAACTATTCTGTTTTAAGACACAGACTCGTTGCGGATCTCCGAGCGGACACTAGGCCTGTATGTTGAAGGGCGCTTTTTTGGCGTAGAAATATTCCTTCTTTTAAGCAGCACAATGACTGTACATCTTCCTCTGTACATCTTTATCTTCCTTCTATCTGCCTATTTTCTTATCTTCTGTCCTAAGGTTTACTTTTTCTCTAACTTGAGCCTCCCTCTTTTAACTTGCCAATTTACATAACCATGTAGTATAACTGATTTAAACTTAGACATATTATATACAGTAGATATTCGTTTGGATTTACATGAGATGTTGCAAGTTATAATTCGTAGGGTTATATACTTTTGTCATATATCATAGGACAGTTTATCATCTCAAGTTGACCCTCTGTAGTCGTGAACGATTGTCCGGTGAGGGATTTAAGTATGCTTCCGTTTTCTCCACAGTGAAATGACATTAACATACTCTAGACATTATTTTAACCTTGACATATCCAGATGAAATATTTTCAGCTCCACCATCGTTCGGCCATTGCGTTCACTTTGGTTTCAATGCCATACTATAGAGATGAATACTATGTGGCAACGTTGCAAATATAGAACCACAGAGAAGATCTACCAATTCATCAAATGATTACACCGACTCTTTCCACATGGCAGTTAAAGTCGATAGCCGCTGACACTAGTACCTTTTGTTAGTGTGACAGTCGATGTAGCTCCTTGATGTATTCATAAAGCAGTACTAATGGTTCCAAGTTAAACTGTGACGTTGGCACATAGTGTAATTTTGATTCTGCATACCGCTGAAGGAGGCTCAGGAGATTATATAACATTACATACTATTTTCGCTTTATTTTAGCCTGAAGAATAGAGTTCTGTTGTCCGTGGGCTCTATTTTTAGAATACACGATATATATCCAGTGGCATTATTTCATTGAATCAAAATATTTTCCAAGAAAATATGGTTAATGGATACTACCACAATCCTGTAACCATAGACAGTAATTATTTAAAAATGAAATTATGCATTTGACTCGAACCATGTGGTTAATTGATGTATTGCTACATTCAAAATCAAGACATTGAAAGTTATTCATAATACAATGATGTTAAATTTGTGTTTTTCCAGACGTATGTACTAACTTTATTAGAGCAATATCATAATCATATAAATTAAAAATAAACTACTCATTGATATGTGCTATGAAAAGTGATTTTTCGTTACATTTGTTACGATAGTATAATTCATTTCAATCAAAATTTTAGGATTTTCGATTAAGATTTCTGGGCTTTCAGCTTCTAAAGCCATTTAGTCCGTCACGTGTGAGAGATGACGTTCTTTGGCGAGCACACTATCCGGGGAAAGGAAAGGAAGGAAGTGGCCTGGGACCTATAAGTTAGGTACGACCCCGGCATTTGCTTTGTGTGAATAAGGAAAACCCAGGAAAACCTCATTCAGTACGGCTGGCCTGAAAAGTCTTCATTCAAAATTTTGTTTTAAATCAAAATTTTGTTTATAGAGCATTTATTTATTTATTTAACAGCAGAGTTAAGGCTATGTTTGCCTTTTCTTAAACTCAACCAACTCAAATGTGTACAAGATATTCGTACTACGATTGACGTCAAATCCATAAAAATTACAATTGCTACATTAATGCATATGTACCTACACACACATATAACCTTACACACGAATATGCTCCCTTACATACCCCCTCCCCCCATACCCTCATACTATTTATCATAAAAACAAGAAAACTATACATACAGCATACACAGAACGATATATGTATTCTTAAAAGTATACTACCTTACGTTCCCCCCTCCCCCATACCTCCCCACAAACCTATCATTATAGATACATACCTCAAGTTTCTGTTTACACTTGGTTGCTACTGCTCAGCTTTATAAAAAAACATCATTCCCGAGATTGGTGTACATTGGCTAAGGGTATTAGATATTGCTTCAAATTTCTTTTGAATGTCGCAATTGAGGGTGAATTCCTTACATCTGGTGGAAGTCTGTTCCATTCTCTAATACCAGAGATTGTGAATGAATTAGCCATTTGATTCGTATTATGACGAGGTATTGACAGCAGTGTTAATCTGCTAGAGCGAGTATCACGATTGTGGCTATCTCTAACATACTGTAGTTTATTGTGAAGATATATAGGCACACCAAATGTCAAAACTTTAAATAAAATTGTCGCTGATTGGTATAAGTATAGTGAGCTCAAAAACTAGTTGGATCGTAATAACATATGATATTTCACTTAAAAAGGATATGCATAACATATAACATAAACATGTAAAGTACAATGAAAGTTCTAACTTAACCGTCTAAACCTTGTTGGATTTTTAAAATTAGAATTTTTTTTTTTGATTTATAGTTTTAAATCATCCAGGCCTATGAAATATAATCCCATAGCTTAGCATGAAACCAAACTTAGAAAAGTTCCCACAGGAAGTCGAACTAAGACTTCTTAGATGATGCTATCAGGAATCGAACCCAGAGACCTCCCAAGGACTTTCCATTATATTAAACCGACTCCAACCATACAAAGAATATTATTTAGCAGATTTTTTTTAGTTCTATAGGTACTTGCTAAATTGTCGTGACGATTTCATGTAAGATAAATCATGAAACGTAATTTTATTTTTTACCTGTAAAAAGCAATGTAGAAACCAATCAAACTGTACAGCACACTTCAGTCATATCATACCCTAACATTGTAATTTCTGTAATTTTTAAAATTTATGGAAGACTTATCACACTACTCCGAAGCATGGAGAAAAATGAACCCTTCCAATCATCCGTAACCAAAAAAGCAAAAATAAAGAATATACATTGGGTCAGGAACCTCAAAATTTACATTTTTTGCTAATGTTTTAAGTATAAAGGGGAACGAGTTGGACCTAACTCACAGAAGTACAAACCGGGTCCTATGCTGTCACATTTTTTTAATTTTGAAAATTTCAAAGATTTAAGAGGTATTCCATTGCATATCTCCCGAATTTTAAGGAGAAGAGCCCACGTGTTCATTACCAACATTCAGATGGAATGGTTGTATGTACCACAGAACTATATCGCCTGCAACAAGGATCAATGATCCTGAGCTAGGAGCCATCGGGTAGAAAATCGGGCCATAAACACCAATACTATTACATCATTGTGTTTAGAACGTACATGCTTCATAATCCATAAATTCTGAGAAACCAAGGATAAGCTAGCAGAAAAATTATATTGTTTAATTGTTTGAGCTTCAACAATAATTATTTCTTTAAAATTAAGAAAAAAGAGTTAGTTACGTCGTCCCTAATTTATGTGTTAAGTTA
This sequence comes from Thermobia domestica, assembly GCF_964235325.1. Taxonomy (NCBI): domain Eukaryota; kingdom Metazoa; phylum Arthropoda; class Insecta; order Zygentoma; family Lepismatidae; genus Thermobia; species Thermobia domestica. Next base: position 9,860,617 of record NC_137454.1, on the reverse strand, counting down.
AATTCTTTCAGATACGTAATTTTTAAAAACATATAGGAATTCACAATTACCTTGATTAGTTCCAATGAACCTCTCAGTACAGTTACATAGTTTCATTTTTTGTTCTGCTTTGCATTGTGTTATACAGGCTGAATAACTGTAGAATGGAAATGCCCACATATTCTCATTCTCATCCGGAAATCTACACTTTCTGGACGCTATAGGTATAGTCCTGACATCTTCATCTGCAATCTCTTCACTGAAAATTCTTTCTCCGTAGTAGTTGGAATTTACAACTGGAACAGAGCCAATAGCCATCGCGCCATATCCATTTTGCAAAGGAACTTCGTAATTTGGGAAAGAAATAAACTAAAAATCAAAAAAGTTTCATTATTTATAATGGCTTAGTACATATAAGATATACTAATCCTAAATACGATAGAACATTAAATAAATCACGAAAGTATGTTGTTAGGAGTTTTATAAGATAGCACGATTTAGTACACAACAGATAGTTATACAAATACAAACTATAATAATTATTTAACATTATTCCAAAGCACAGTATTCTCGATTATGCATAGTCTGAGATAACTTCGGGGGATTATTAGATATAATCTTTATTACGATGCCACAGTGTCTTTCATGACGCATTATTCAAAGAATCAAAACGTTGGTCCAAGCAAATTCCCGTTTTACATTCTAACTCAACATCTCCTCAACCAAATCAGCAGATTGAAATATTTTAAAAATTATATTCACTTCTAATTTACTATAAAGAAAGCAAACTCTTTGATTTCTATGAGAAACTTAGATATTTAATACTTAAACCTCATATTTTTCCCGTTTCAACACCAATATCGTCCATTTTATTGTCTTGTGTGAGTGCAATAATGTGAAATCAATAGGTTAACACATTGAGTGCCATATAATCCACGTATCTCTTACGCTAAGATCAAGACTATGGCCAGGTGAATCATACATGGCTCACGACTCTTTTTACAGTGAGACTTCGTGAGTCACAATGGCTCACTATTTAATTTCCTTTAAGAAGATTTCTGATCCTTTATTAAATTAAATGTGGAACTTCTTTAGATGGGAGTCATTTGGATAGGTCTATCAGTCGCTACATTGAATGCTCTTCAGCTTTTAAGAATCACGCGTCTGGATTCACTGAAAATAGGTAACAGATCAAGCTTTCGGAAGTACACGAAACATTGTTTTCTTATGTTATAATAAAGTGGTCCTTAAGTTTTTGGAATTATTCATGTGGCTCTTCTGTAGAGACCTAGATTTTATGTATCACTAACTTCTTTTTAGTAGATTTGCAACCTGGCGCCAAAACATTTGTCAACACATGGGTTCACGAGGCCTCAGATGTACGTATTTATCTCTACACCTTACAACTCATCTCAAATTCACACGAAATAGCACAAAAACAAATACTTTTGTACAAATAATGAATTATTAGGTGTAATTATTAGGTGTAACAACTACATATTATGAAAGTATGTTGATAACATTATTGTGACCGTATATGAAGAAAACTGTTTTATATTAACTTTTTCTCTTGAGTGTCCTCCGTGATATCCGTAGGACTGTAAAAATACATAATTGAACACACTAAACATACGCTTATTTTTCAGTTGAAAAACTCCCTTAACAAATTCAATAAATTTTACTCCTATGGAATAGAGTTCAATTGCAAATGTATTCTTTTATATTTAATTGCACGTAAGAATTCATTTTGCAAGATAGTGAATATTTTTGTGATTTTTACTTCATGTGTCCCACAGATGTCTCACGGGACTTACAGGTAAATGTATATAAAGAACACCTGAGCCACATGTGACTGTCGCATCTTTTGGTGACAGGTTGCAGATCTGGTAAAAATAATTAGTAAAACAGAATATTTATTTGTCTAGGCACCTATTATCCGCATATTTCTTAGTGGCAAACTGGTGAGAATATTGCCATTATACGCGAGCGCCCGCGTTGCTGGTCCAAAATCATAGTAAGCAACCTATGTATTAAATAAAGATTATACTAGAGATAAACATATTGAAAGCTACCAGTTCACCTGATATTCCCTACATCTTTTATTGTTATCACTATCTTAATTATCACTAGAAATTATATTATAAAAAGGTACTTATCTCATAATGTAACTAAGAGTAAAAACGTATTGTGATAGGATTGAGGAACGTGTCTTTAGCGTACTAAAGCAGTAAAAATAACTCCAAGCCTGCTTTTCACACTACTTATAAAAATATATCATCAAAATATATCTTTTTGCTCAAAGTTCTCCAACTAGAAATGACATATAAGAATCTTGCACATTATCAGGAACATTCATTTATATTTATATTTGATTATGTTTAGTTAATTTTTGTGTATTCTTCGTTATGAAATTAGAGTTCTCGATTATTTGGAATATAGCAAAGGACAGTGGTTGGTATGTTACAGCGCTTTTCAAGAAAGAACTCGTGTTCCTTTAATATCGTAAATGATTCTAATAGAAACATTACTAATTGGGAATTAAGTCACACAAACTCGTGTAATGTGTTCACAATATGATTAAAGACATACATTTTTACTATTTATCATATTTGAAATATATAACATGTTTTTTTTTATTGATACAATGGTTCTCACAAATTTAACTACACTTCTGATCTACAATACTTCTTGCTTTTAGTTTCTTAGATTGTAGTTTTGTTTTTTCTTCATTCCGAAAACACTGCAAGCCAGTAATATAACTAGTGATGAGCAAATGCAAGACCAAGACCAAGACCCGGGTGGTCTTGGTCTTGGTCTTGGTCTTGCACATGCGGTCTTGGTCTTGGTCTTGCACTGGAACCCTCGGTCTTGGTCTTGGTCTTGGTCTTGCACACCTAGTCTTGGTCTTGGTCTTGGTCTTGCACACCCAGTCTTGGTCTTGCTTGCAAGAGTCTTGCAAGTTTTGCTTTTAAGAAATCTATGATTTTCATAAGTAAATTTTACTCTCGACATAAGGGATAATAAATCCTACATTGCGTCAATAGTGAGGGAAATACAATGTACGTTTCTAAATGTAATATATTTTACCTTCGTGTAAGTGTGATGATAGTGTACAACATACGCGATGACCTTTACTTTTTTTTTTTCAATGAGTGATCACGCTTCACTACTTACATGATAAATCATACCATTTCGTAATATTTTTATATGTTTTAACAGATCCAATACTGCACTGGTTCCCAAACTGGGGAGGCTACCCCTGACAGTGAGACGCATGAAAAAAAACCAAGAAGGCACAGATTACTGAAATACCATAAATTGCAAAATTATTTTTACACTCTAAAGGAGTCAGATTTTTTCTTTCCAATCACGATTAGCTCATCTTTGTACTGAACAAACTCCCAATTAAATATTGAAATTTTGTTTTACTGATTCTAATATGTACTGTATGGGGCAGAAACAAGGACATTACGCAAAAACGATGAAACAATTAGATTTTCGAAATGTGGGCATGGAGAAAAAAGGAGAGAATCAGCTGGGTTGAACGGAAAACGAATGCGAAGGTTTTAGAAATAGTTGCAGTAGGGGAGAAAAGAAGAATTTTAGATGTAATTAAGAGGAGGACATTGGCTGAGGAGGAACTGTATTATGAGGGACGTGCTAGAGGGAGGGGACGAAGGAGATTGTAGTTGAAGAAAGATATTAAGACAGAAAATTGCTACGTTAAGACGAAGAGACTACCTGAGGACCACAGTCATCGAAGCTTCTCAGCTGCAGCAAGTGACCTGCCAATAATGGCAGAATAGCTATTATTATGACGATGATGATATGTTTTGCAATATTGACCAAAAAAGAGAGAAAAAATTAAAATAATAATAATTAAACCTCTTAATATTTTAGAATATGAAATGAAATGAAATTTGTGAGTTTTACGTCCCACGATTATGCCGGCTAGGCTAAAGGAGGCGGTGATGATGAAAAATGAATTCAAATGTTGGAAAGAAGAAAGTGGGAAGAAACGGGAGAACCCCGAGGAAACCTACGCACACGGTGTTTGTCCACCACAAAGTTCACTTGGCGGGGGCTGGGATCGAACGCAAGACCCCAAACACCAGAGCTGAACGCTCTACCACTGAGCCACCGCGGCCCCAATATTTTAGAATAATTTGAGTGAAAACTGAAAACGACTCAACTGTCTATGTCTTGTGTAAACTCAATTTATATAAATACTTTTGACCTACATTAGAAATACATAATAACGGCATCAAACTTCAAGTTATTTGAAATAAGTACGAAATCACTCTCAGTTGTGAATAAAGATTATTTATTGTTGTATAATGTTATATCGTTGAATCCTAGATATGCCGTATACCTAAGGGAGCTATAAGTTATATTGATAAACAATTATTCAACGTATAAGCATCCACCTATGAAATCAAACTTGCGGTCACATGCGCTAAGTTTTTGTCAATGTCATGAAAATGTTATTTCAATATTAATTTTATACGTACACATTAAACATTTCCAACGGATGCCTGAACCTCAGAGCCAAGGCCATACCCATGTAGTCGGCACCTATGGTATAAGGAATTGCCGATGTTCAATACTACATTTCTTTAGTTTTGGAAGAACCCAACTAATATGTTTTGAAGTGAAATGGAATATCTACTTTAACGTACCACGATTATTACACTGTGGCTAAGGGAAACAGTGATGATGAGAAATGGTGGAATGAAGAAAGTACGAGGAAACGGGAAAACCCACGCACAGGGTGTTTGTTCACCAAAGAAGCTCACATAGCGCAAGCTGCTATCGAACCAGGGCCCCATGTACCAGAGGTGAACGCTCTGCCACTGAGTTACCGTGTTCATAACATGCTCTAGTTTATTTTTGCTTATCCCCTTCTTATGGACACAACTATTCTTCGTATGATTTCCCAAAATCCAATCATGGGCAGTCGTGAATGATCAAATGATGACCAAAGTAAATCAAACACTGAAGTTATTATAGCTTGTAACAATTCATAGAATTATGCTGTCGGTCGTCTCGTGAACAACCGATTCAAAAAACGACATACTGTAGCTATATGTTACAGGAGCAGATCGACTCACATGGATTGCATAAACTACTGGGAACACATTCACTCCGGCGGTATTTTTACTGAAGCCAAGAAGTTCACGTGAAAGATGTAATGATTTTTCCTCTTCCTTTTTACATTCTATAAAAAATTAAGTAGTACCATACTTGTGCAAGACTCTTGCGCAAGAGTCTTAGTCTTGGTCTTGGTCTTGCAGGTGTGGTCTTGGTCTTGGTCTTGGTCTTGCACCCCTTGGTCTTGGTCTTGGTCTTGCATCGGGATTCCTGGTCTTGGTCTTGGTCTTGGTCTTGGTCTTGCATGCAAGACTCTTGCAAAAACTGCAAGACCAAGACTCTTGCGCTCATCACTAAATATAACACCGGAAAATATTGTTAGCTTTCATGTGTGATTGGTACATAATAATAATACTTTTTAAAAAAGAATGAAAAAACGATGGTTTGGCGGATAAAAGAAGTTTCCGCAAAACAAAGGCAGGAGTCAAACAATCACGTCATGATGTGATGTATTTTCGGTAAAGTTTCAGTAAATATATTAAACCTCTACTGAAATCTAAGGCTGAAAACTAACAAAAGTGCAGATAACATTGAAAGGAATAATGAAATACATCCAGCTATTTTTACAAAATACTGTATCATGTGAAACGAAATGAAAGTTTCAACAACATTAATTTTTCCTTGGTATGTATAAGGTTTAATAATATCATTTTGTAAGTTTTTCATGATATCAATCGCAGTGTGTAGATACTGAACGCATCTTCTTCCCGATTGTTTATTCGTTGCAAAAGCATGGGTTTTATTCTACTTTTTTGCAATTTGTTATACTGATATCACTTGAAAAAACTTGAACACATGAAGAACATGTTTCTTAGTTCTCAAACAAGCAATCCTCACTAGATTGTTGGTTGTCTAATGTTGAAGGATCTGAAAAATCCAAAGTGGGAATGCACTTTTGTTCACGGTATTGCTATGAAGTTCTCATTGTACTTGCGTATTATTCAACCACAATTTACTGAAAGGTAGAATGAATTCATAAGGATCTGTGACACAATACTTATTTTGATTAGATACTTAAGTAGTTGATCGATGACATTTAGGTTTCATTTACAGTATCAGAGTAATAACATAACATCTGTAGACTTACAGTACTAATGTAGTATCATCTCAGAGTGAGGTATTATGGTAATATCATCCCAGTCTGACAGTATCAGGGTAATATTATCTCTGGGTCAATCCATTTGAAATGATCCAGAGGTGGTTTCTCGACCATTTTTGGAAATTATGAAACTTACACAGTTTTTTGCTTCATGTTTTAAGGCTTTAAAACTGTGTTTAGAATATTTTTATCTGAAGCGGTTTGCCAGTGGCGGCCATATTTGTTTCATGATTGTAAAGGTGACAAAAACGTTCATTATAAAAACAGTACTTGGACTAGAAGGATAAAATAAAAATCATTTGATTAGTAATGGATTGAAGTAGAAACAAGGCCTATAGGCATTTACCTATGTTTCTCCTTTCTATGAGAAACTTACTAGTAAAAGTAAACATCAACATCGGTGAAATTTCACTTTTTGCAATGTTGTGAAAGTAGGAAGGAGCGGTATACACAGTTTGATTTTGTTTGTGATATGAAGAGATATGTCAATAGTTTTACCATAAAAAATATTGATTGTGATATACTTACCCTTATGTTTCTATGGTTGTGTTAAAATCACGGTTCTGTCGAAAAACCCGAACTTTGGTTGAAGTAACTGTGATGGGGCTAGTGATAAAAATCTCAAATTAGCATATGATGTAATGTTGTTGTATATGTTTATGGCAAATAAAAAATATTCTTGTGTATTTTACTACTACAAAAGTTATGGCCTCTCAAAAATGAAACATACTCCATTGCAGTGATTCCTTTTTGTCACACTAAACAAGCCCGATTAGTCTGACAGTAGTGAATAATCTGTTTACATCTGTAGCAAATGTCACAAGTTTATTAAGGGTTTAATAGTGTCATGCGAATCTATATCTTTAACCCTTTCCCCTCGAATGCGGCGAGAGCCCCGACATTCAAGATTTTCCTTTCCGCTGGTATGTCGGGGCTACCCCGCACTAATTTTGACGCTTTAATTACTCGCATGTCGACAGAGCCCCGATGTAAACAAACACCAAAGATGGCTGGGTTTGTGAGAGACGAAGATATACAAGGTGTTTTGGAAGCTGCAATTTCAGTGGTAGTGGTAGCGAATATTCAGATAATGACAGTTTGAGTGAAGAAAGTAGTGGTCATAAATCTTCCGATTCCAATGAAAATCATGACCAAGTAACAGGTGAAGGGTTGACAAGGGACAATTGGACTCCCTATGGTAATAATGATGCAGATTTTCCAAAAGTACCCTTCAAAGTTAGTTCCGGGTATAAACCACCAGTTGTTGGAGGGCCAACTACAGAAATTGATTTTTTCCAATTATTTTTAGTGACACTTTGCTTGAGGAAATTACATATGAAACTAACAGATATGCTAAGTCTAAGATACAAATGGCACTACAAAAAAGTCCATTTGGTCCACTTGGCATGACATGACAGTTCCTGAACTGAAGGCATTTTTGGGTGTAATACTAAATATGGCACTAAATCTGTCATGTCATGCCAAGTCATGTCGTACCAAACATTCAAGATTACTTTTCAGAGGAATGGTTGGACAAATGTTCATTTTGTAAGGAAATTTTCTACCGCGATACTTTTTTCAAATTTTTGGGATGCTTCACTTGTGCGCCCCAACACCTCAGATATAACAAGGTGTTCGTGCAAGGGGTTTAAAGATAAAAAAACAGTACAAAAGGTAAGCGTTGATGAAAGTACAGTGGGATTCAAAGGGAGAATAGTTTTTAAGTGCTACAACCCACAGAAGCCAACCAAATGGGGGCTACGAGTATTTGTATTGGCTGACTCAAGTACTGGGTCTATCTCAAAATAAAACCGAGCTGTACAGCTTGTTGTGTCAAAACAAATTCGAGGGGAAAGGGTTAAAATCTGAATGTTTATGTTGTAGATACCGTACAGACAGGTAGGTAAACAGGCATTGTTGGACATGTTTAATATTTACAACGGAACTGATGAGTTGACCGATACAATAACGTACAGAAAGCGGATAACAGCTGATAGCGCAGAGATGAACACAGTTCTCAAGAGCAAAGTGGAGTTTTTGAATCGTTAGCGGAGAAATTGGAAAACCTGAAACCGCATAATCTTGTGTCAAAGTCTCAAACTCAGTTTCTCAAGAAGAAAAAAGCTGAACTTACTACAGAAGGATGTTGGGTGTTAACAGATTTTCAGTTAACAGATCAAATAATCAGATACTCAACGTACATGACGTTTTCATTTTGTAATGAAAAGTTACTAAACATAAAATATTTTCTGGTGAAATCAGATGAAGTAGATAAGATCTCCAAAACTCTAAAAAAAACGTCTTGACCGCTGTACTAGAAGGTACCACAAATATGTTCCTATATCAGAAGGCATTGTAAGATGTTACGTCACTTCAGAGTCAGAGGACTACGACGACCATCCTGAGTTACGTATTCTACCATTTGCATCAAATTACTTTGTTAGAATCAAACATAATGGAATGGATATTTTTCCAACATGCAGTTATGTTTTGTGTCTTTGCAACAACAATACGATTTTGTTTTCAAAATTGTTTCTTTTTATTGCAATCTCAGTTGTGCTAAACGCTTTGGGTAAGGTACTCTCTCTCAAATAGTAATATGTTATTAGTATTGTTTAATATACGTATATGTAAGTGCTGAGAATAGAAAAATACACAAAAACATAATAATAGTTCCAATATTGAAACAATACACAACATATAGGACAAGTATACAGCATATCAACGTGCTCTGAAGACAAGTAACCCCCTATATGGTCCTTCTTTAGTGTGCCAAACGGTATCTCTACAACGGAGTATTTTTCATTTCTGAGATGCCATAACTTTTGTAGTAGTAAAATACACAATAATATTTTTTATTTGCCATAAACACATACAACTACAAGAGCACTACATCCTGTGCTAATTTGAGATTTTTATCACTAGTCCCACCCGAGTTATTTGAGCCAAAGGTCGGTTTTTCGACAGAACCGTCATTTTAACACAACCATAGAAACATAAGGGTAAATATATCACAATCAATATTTTTTATGGTAAAACTATTGACATATCTCTTTATATCACAAAGAAAATCAAACTCTGTATACCGCTCATTCCTACTTACACAACATTGTAAAAAGTGAAATTTCACCGATGTTGATGTTTACTTTTACTAGTAAGTTTCTTATAGAAAGGAGAAACATAGGTAAACGCCTATAGGCTAGTTTTTACTTCAATCCATTACCAATTAAATGATTTTTATTTTATCCTTCTAGACTAAGTACTGTCTTCGTAATGAACGTTTTTGTTAACCCTTACAATCGTGAAAGTAGGCGCGCGCCACGAAACAAATATGGCCACCACTGGCAAACCGTTTCAGATAGACATATTATAAACACAGTTTTAAAGTCTTAAAACATGAAAGAAACAACGGTGTAGGTTTCATATTTTTTTAAATGGTCAAGCAACCAATTTTTTCTGGATAATTTTAGATGGATTGACCCCTCTGAGAAAATTTGATTTGCTTTGTGTGACGCGTTAAGCTAAGAACAGCAAAATGTATTAGTAACACTGTACGTCATCTTATTTTTGCTAAATCACAACTACAATGTATTTGTCTGAATATTCATCTCTAGAAAGGTAGAGAAAAGGGCAACCTATAAGATATATGTGATTTATTAAATATCTAAAGCATTGAGAATGAAATTATCCTTTTATCAAATATATAAAACTGTGAAAGGGAGTATTCATACTTTAAAAATATCGTGAAGAAGAGCAAATATGACTAAAATGGTTAATATAATAATATAATTTCTGTATCTTCTCATACCAACGCATATTCGTTTCTGAATCTTTGTCTCTTTCTTATCAGATTACTACATAAAGGAAACCTACAAAAGCATCTCTTTTACAAGATTTAAATCAGAAAAAGATTTATTTTTGACCATGATTTGAATGTACAGAATAGCAACATTTGATCGATACTTATCAGGTTGGTTTTATTAGAATTACAGTAATCGATACTAATTAAAAATGTCTTCTTACTATTAAATATATAGTACGCGAGTAAATTATTAGAAACACTGAAAATTTTACGAAACGATAACATCAATCACATTAACTTTCCAACCTTACGTGGACCCCCCAATTTTAAAATATTATGTAATTTATTCAGTATTTATATATGTTTCAGATAGAGATCTAGTCCATTCTACACTGAAATAATATATATGAAATAATTACTAACAATTAACAGTGATATTTAATTTTTCTAAGATGATTTTCAGTAACAAGAATACCAATATCTGACGATAAACTATTATACAATGATGTCAGTCTGTAGTATAAAGATCGTTGTATAATTGGTAACTTGGGTGTTACATATGTTAGTAACGAATGACTGCGAGTAAGGCGAGAACGTACACGAAAACTGAGAACAAAATCCAATAATTCACAGTCAATTTTTCCATTGATAATTTTATGGAGAATCAGCAAGTTTGCCACTATGCGCCAAGTAAGTAGAGTCTGTATTTCAACTTTGTTTAGGAGCGAAGCACAAAGGAATTCTTTGTTTGACAATGACAAGAAGAAAGTTAAGAGCAGAATCGAAACAGAGTAAGTTTGAATCACAGGCCATATTCCATATCGGAGAGCAGTATTCAATTTTTGGAAATACAAAAGCTTCAATAAATACTGAGTAACTTAAGGTCGCGAATTACAGTAAATTTATATAAAAAAATATAGTATTCTCATAGCAATCTTCGCACTAAGAGTAATGTGATCAGTGAATGTACGTTTCTCATCGAATACTCCGAAGTCTTTATGTATTGCAATTCTTTCAATAGAGCTGTTATTAGAAGGATATCTTTGAATAAATTTTGTTTTTCTTCAAAGAAGTACTAGGAGTGAAACATTTTTCAGAATTCTGTTTTACATTCTAAGTTACACACCAGTTTATTGAGGGTTTATTGAAGTCGTGCAGCACTGTCTATGGAAAATCTTACAGTCGTCAGCAAAGAGAAGAATGTTCATAGATGGTAAAGAAAGGTAGGAAGAGCGATCATCCATGTAAAGAAGAAATAGCAGTGGACCTAGAACACTATCATAGGAACCCCAGAAAGAACAGAGACAAATTTAGGTGAGGTATGATTTCTGTTGCAGGAACCCATGCTGTGTGATGTTCTAATAAGGGGCCCTGAACTTGTGAAGTCTGTCTTTTATGATTTTTTCGCAAAGAATTGACAAGGAAGAAAGAAGAAAATTAGTCTATAGAAATATACATCAGTTTTAGCGTACGATTTACAGATTGAAATAATGTTAGTCTGTTTCCAAAGCTGTAAAACATCTATCAAATAAAAACGCCAAAGGGCAAGCGTTATATGCGGCTGTACTGCGAAGGTAGATTATTTAAATATTGTCAGGTCCAAAAACACGATAATCAGGTAGATATGACAAGAGTGACTTCACTTCAGACGGCGTAGTAGAAATGGATGATAGAGAATGTGGACACATAACTTCAAAAGCAGAGAGAGGATTAGGTGCCATCTGGGTGGAGAAATTTCTATAAAAATAGTAATTCAATGATTCAACTCCGTGTCTCCAGTAACAGTGCTCCCCCCAGCATAGTTGATATTATTGGGTAAACTACTTTTATTTCTCCTTGAATTAATGAGAGACCAGAAATTGTTAGTTCTGGAACAAAACGAAGTTGCAATGTTAGACACTTAACTATTGTATTTATTTCAAAGTAGGAACTCAACAAATCGCCAACTTTGAGAAAAACTACTGTGAGTAAGATGCGACTACGCGAGCGTATCGTTATGAAGAGCAAACCGAATTCCAGCATCAAACCAACCAGGTAACTTGGGTGATTTTTGTGTTTCTTGGGAAACAATATCTTCGACAGCAGCTACAATGATATTAGTAAGAAGCCTCGATAGCATCACCGATAGTACCATTTTTTAACAAACTAAGTAACTAACTAACTCTATGGCCTATGGAGCCCGGAGGTTCAATGCCGCGTTCACGAAAGCTCTCCACTGACTTCTATCCTTAGCTAATTGCATCCAATTTCTACTTTGTATTCCAATCTCTGCGAGATCCATCTTAATATTGTCCCCCCATCTGCGCCTAGGTTTCCCTAATGGTCGTTTTCCGATTCGTCTTCCAGTCAACACTTTGAAAGCGTTTCTACTTTCTTCCATTCTAGCTAGAGGGTCAGCCCACCTAAGCCTCCTAGACTTGACGACCCTAACAATGTTGGGTAAATCATATAAATTATGTAGTTCCTCGATATGAAGTTTCCGCCATTCCCCATTCCCGTTCCTCTTAGAACCGAATATTCGTCTCAGGATCTTGTTCTCAAATACTTTCAGTCTATGTTCTTCCCTCAGAGTAAGTGACAATGTTTCGCAGCCATACAGAACAACAGGCATAATTATCGTTTTGTATATTTTCAGCTTCAAATTCCTCGACAGAATTCGCGACGACAAGAGATTTTGAACCGAATAGTAACACGATTTCCTTGCTTTTAGTTGACATTTAATTTCTTCATGAATATGATTATCCTCTGTTAATATTGATCCTAGATATTTGAAACTATCCACTTTATCAAAAGTATTATTTAACATTTTAACGCATCCATAATTTGTTGTATTCTGGTCCCGACGCACTTCCATGTATTTAGTTTTCTCTGCATTTACTTCTAAACCCATGTCCCTGTAAGCGTTCAATAAGATCTCTGCATTTCTTTCTATTGTTTTCACGTCATCCCCTATTAAATTTACATCATCAGCTTATGCCATAACCTCGTGAATACCCGTTCAACTATAGACCCGGGTTGCTATCTTTGATTTTCCTTATAGCGTATACCAGAACGAAGTTCAATAATAATGGCGAAAACGCATCTCCTTGTTTCAGGCCATTTTCGACGTGAAAGCTCGTGGACAAAAAGTTTCCTACCCGGACTTTACTTTGGGACTCATTTAAACATATCTTAATTGATCTAGTTAGCTTTCTCGGTACTCCAAATTCTGTAAGAACGTTGTATAATGTTTCTCTCCTAATCGAGTCGTATGTCTTTCTAAAGCCAATAAATAGTTGATGTACCGGGGTATTGTATTCCCACTTCTTTTCGAGTATTTGTCTAATGGTAAATATTTGGTCGATAGTTGATCGATTTCGTCTAAATCTGCACTGATAATATCCAATAATTTCATCTGCGTACGGTGTCAGTCTTGCTAAAAGAATATTTGAAAGGATTTTATAGGATGTTGACAAAAGAGAAATGCCTCGATAATTATTACAGTCAGTTTTGTCGCCTTTCTTGTGGATTGAAACAATGATTGATTCTTTCCACTCTTGTGGCAATTCTTCCTTGTTCCAGATAAGGAGAATGAGTTTGTGTATCTTTTCCCCTCCAGCTAAAATTAACTCAGCCGGAATTTCATCTACACCCGGAGATTTGTGTTTCTTTAATTTCTTTATAGCGGTTTCTACTTCTTTTCGGTTGGGTTCTGGAATATACGGTTCTGCGGTGTGTATCTCCTTTTCTCCACGCACACTACTTTTTGGTTGCGTGTTAAGGAAATCGTCAAAGAAATCTTCCCATCTATTTAAAATGCTATCCGTGTCAGTGAGAACTGTACCGTCAGATTTCTTTAATATATAAGCACGAGGTTGATAGCTTTTCGTCAATTCGTTGATTCCCTTATACATGTTCATGATGTTTTTATTTCTACTATTATCTTCAAGTTTCTTAATTTTAGCTATCAGAAAATCGCGTTTCTTTGTTCTAAAAGTTTTTTAAGTTTCCCGCCTGATATCTGCGAAATTTTGTGTAGTCATTTCATTCGGATTTTGTAGCCAGCGTAATTTTGCCTGTTTTCTCTTCTCTCCTAGTTTTATGCATTCCTGGTCGAACCATGGTTTGTTCCAACGTATTTCTGCGTGTCCCAATTTTTCTATTGATGAAATTTTAATGCTATCTCTAATTTCGATCCAGGTATCCTCAACACTAGTGCACTCCGGATCTTCTAAAGCCGAGAATCTATTCGAAACTTCAATCTGGTATTTCTCTCTTACCTGGCTCTCTTCTAATTTTTTTAAATTGAATCTCTCCGTTTTCGGACAATGAATGTTACCTTTATTCAACGATAATTTCTCTCGTATCATCGCTGCTACCAGGTAGTGGTCAGTGTCATAATCAGCCCCTCTAAACGACCGGACATCAATTATGCTAGATTGCCTTCTTCTATCTACTAACACGTGATCAATTTGTTTATGTGTTTTTCCGTCTGGTGATGTCCAAGAGTATTTATGAACGTCGCGTTGTGGAAATTTTGTACTCTTCACGATTAGGTATTTGGATGTTGAATAGTACACGAGGCTAACACCGTTGTCATTACTTTCCTTATGCAGACTTTCGTTCTCTATAATCGGTTTGAAAACATCCTCTCGTCCTACCTTCGCACTGAAATCCCCTAATAGAATTTTCATATGGTATCGCGGGAGTTGGTCAAATATCCGTTCCGTTTCTTCGTAAAAACTGTCTTTTATCGTCTATCGTCATCCTTATCTTCAGTTGGGGCATGTACTTTAAAACAATAATATCACACCACCGTCCCTTAAGAGTAATAAAAGAAGGTATATCAGTAACAAATTCAACCCGTTTAATTGCTGGTAATATACGTTTATGAACGAAAAACCCTGTGCCTAACTGGTGATTTTTATTTCCTTCCCCGTAAAAGAACGTAAAATTTCCGGAATTCGTAGTTCCATTTCCTTCCCACCTAACTTCCTGAACTCCTAATACGTCCATCTTATATTTCTTTAACTCTCCCGTTACGGATTTTAACGCGCCTGCCCTATAAAGACTCCTAATATTCCATGTTCCAAATCTCATGTCCATTTTCTTTTGCTGAGGTCGTGCCAAGTTATCAGTCCTTGTCCGAGGCTTTTGTGAATATTTCTGAACAAGTGCTTTTTTTAAAGGATGAGGTTGTTAGCCCTACCCAAACCCCCAAGCTGGAGGACCACTCCTAGTCGGCTGTCCGCGACTGCTTATTCAGTATATTCGCAGCTAACCTCTATATCTAGAGGCCTTCTCCTCGATCTGCAACCTGAGGACGCGCCATGCAGTGGTGACAGGAACCCACGTTACAGTAAGTATGGTTTTTTAACAAACACCATGAAAAAAGTCTAAAGCACGATAGATATCATACCATAGGATCCTCTTCCACATTCAATTAACGCGTTTCGCAGAACTAGAATTTCTGTTGGAAGTTCGTGTGCTTGCACAAAAGGTTATATACAATTAATCATAATCAGCAGAATAAAGATTCGTATGTGGAGTTATGACAATCTCATTTAGTGAGGAGACCACATAATTAAGGTAACTGTCCCCGTGCGTCTTGAAAATGTTATATTGACCTAAGAACAGACCATGAAAGCAGTAGAAAATGGATCGATCTGGGCCAGACCTGGGCCAACATTAGCCAACTCAGGAGCCCCTGGGAAATTGAGCACCTTACACCGTGAACCCACGGTCTTTTACGACCTCCATTGTAGGGGTGAATTTATTCCCTTTTATGACCACTTTTTAGGGGGTGTACTAGTTCTCTGTTATGAGCATATTTTTAGGGGTGAACTCGTTCCCTTTTATGAGCATATTTTCCAACCCCTATGAACACATAGCAGAACATCAGACTACGTAACATAACAGAAGATCAGATAACAGATAAGAATATGAAACATAGAAGGGTGAATTCATTCTCTTTTATGAGCATATTTTTCAACCCCTACGAACACATAACATAACAAGGGTATACTCGTTTTCAACCCCTATTTTAACATAGCAGAAATTACATAGCACAGCTAATAAAAGAACATGGCTTATTTTCCAACCCCTATTTTAACATAGTAGAAATTACAATGAGACTATGAACACATAGCAGAGCAGATAATAAACACAACATCCATCCATTTTAGGGGTATATTCATTCCCTTTTATGATTACTTTTTCAACCCCTATTTTAAGATAATGAATACCTATGTAACATAGCGATTCGATACGCTCTTTGAACCGATTTGGATGAAACTCGGCATATAGGGGTTTTCGACCATGCTGAGTACGAATATCATACATTTAGCAATAGGCCATCAGGTACTACATGTCCCAAAATTAGTGGTCATTGAGGTCAAAGGTCAAAATACTAAAAACCCAATAACTCGAAAACGAAGCAACGTATTGAGGTGGTGTTTCCACATTTAGCAATAGGTCATCAGGTACTACATGTCCCAAAATTACTGGTCATCGAGGTCAAAGGTCAAAACTCGAAAACGAAGCAACGTATTGAGGTGCTGTTTCCAAATCTAGTAATAGGTCATCAACTAGTGCAAGTTCCAAAATAGTGATCATCGAGGTCAAAGGTCAAAATACTTAAAACCTAAGAACTCAGAAACGGAGCCACATATTGAAGTGGTGTTTCCACATTTAGTAATTGGTCATCAAATACTACAAGTTCCAAAATAATGATCATCGAGGTCAAAGGTCAAAATACTTAAAACCTAATAACTCGAAAACGGAGCCAAATATCGAAGTGGTGTTTCCACATTTAGTAATCGACCACCAACTACTACACGTTCCAAAATAGTGACCATCGAGGTCAAAGGTTAACATACTTAAAACCTAATAACACGAAAACTGAGCCACATATTGAGGTGCTGTTTCCAAATCTAGTAACTGGTCATCAAATACTACAAGTTCCAAAATAATGATCGTCGGGGTCAAAGGTCAACATACTTAAAACCTAATAACTCGACAACTGAGCCACATATTGAAGTGCTGTTTTCAAATCTAGTAATTGCTCATCAGGTACTACAAGTTCCAAAATAATGACCATCGAGGTTAAAGGTCAAAATATTTAAAACCTAATAACTTAAAAACGGAGCCAAATATTGAGGTGCTGTTTCCAAATCTAGTAATTGGTCATCAACTAGTACAAGTTTCAAAAATAATGGTCATCGAGGTCAAAGGTCAATCTCATAAATGAAACCACATATTTAGATAACGTTTCCTCATTTAGTAAATTTGTGTGATCTATTCAATTTTGTACAGAGCAGAAAAAGCAGTGAAGAAGGAATAAATTTGAGTGGCTTATTTACTTTTGTATTAACAAGAAAGAAAGCAAAGATATGCCGTATTAACTAGCTATGTATTATTTAAGCAAAACGAAGGGCTAAATTTGAGAAAGCGAACATGAACCATTTTACTCAAATTTGGATGGAGTATTTATCTTTGTATGAACCAGAAAAAATGAAGAAGATCCGTTTTAACTAGTTCCATATTTCTGTACAATTTTGTACTACTCAAATAAACGAAATTTTATTTTTTGTACCAATCACAAGAAAATCAAAGAAGGGTCATTTTATACCTTTTTTGTGCTATTCAAATAATAGAGGGAACAAATTTCAGTGGTCTATTTTTTTGTACCAATCACAAGAAAAGCAAAGATATACCATTTTAATTATTTAAACAAATGAAAAGATAAATTTGAATGATCTATTCCATTTTGTACCAAGGAGAAATGCCATTTTTATCTAGCTTAGAATTTCTAGTGCATGTTGTATTATTTAAACAAAACGAAGGGCTAAATTTGAGAAAGCGAACATGAACCATTTTACTCAAATTTGACCATTATGTAACTTTTGAAATACTGAAATGTTCTATTTTTGTATCAATCAGAAAAACCCGAAGAAGGATCATTTTAACAAGTTCATAATTTCTGTGACGAAAAAATAATTTCGATGTTCTACTTTTTATACCAACGAGAAAAAATGAACTAGCTGAATATTTAAATATACGAAAGAATAAATTTAAGTGACCTATTCAATTTTGTACCAATGAGAAATGGCTCAGCAAAAGGCGAAGAAGGACTATTTTAAACAATGGAGTATTTAATTTTGCACCATTTTGGAGTATTCAAATAAACAAAGGACTTATAATTTGTGTCAACTCTAAGGTAAGCGTTGATGAAAGTACAGTGGGATTCAAAGGGAGAATAGTTTTTAAGTGCTACAACCCATAGAAGCCAACCAAATGGGGGCTACGAGTATTTGTATTGGCTGACTCAAGTACTGGGTCTATCTCAAAATAAAACCGAGCTGTACAGCTTGTTGTGTCAAAACAAATTCGAGGGGAAAGGGTTAAAATCTGAATGTTTATGTTGTAGATACCGTACAGACAGGTAGGTAAACAGGCATTGTTGGACATGTTTAATATTTACAACGGAACTGATGAGTTGACCGATACAATAACGTACAGAAAGCGGATAACAGCTGATAGCGCAGAGATAAACACAGTTATCAAGAGCAAAGTGGAGTTTTTGAATCGTTAGCGGAGAAATTGAAAAGCCTGAAACCGCATAATCTTGTGTCAAAGTCTCAAACTCAGTTTCTCAAGAAGAAAAAGCTGAACTTACTGCAGAAGAATGTTTGGTGTTAACAGATTTTGCAGAAAATTATTCATTCATAGTTCAAATTGAGATACAGAGTTTTCACTGGATCAATATCCAAGCCACGGTTCACCCTTTCGTGTTCTAAGGAAAATGATAAATTAGAACACAAGACATTTTATTGCTTTCAAGATTTTCACAGCGTATATTAAAGAAGTACATCCGAACACTAAAAAACTTATTTATTTTACTGATAGAGCTTCAAGTCAATATAAAAACAAAAAGAACTTCGCTAATCTATGCTGTCACAAACACGACTTCGGTCTGGACGCAGAATGGCACATTTTCGCATAGTCATATAGCAAAATGCCTTCGATGTTGTGTGTGGAAGTCTCAATAGCAAGTTTGCAAAGTCCAACAAATAATCAAATACTCAACGTACATGACGTTTTCATTTTGTAATGAAAAGTTACTAAACATAAAATATTTTCTGGTGAAATCAGATGAAGTAGATAGGATCTCCAAAACTCTACAAAAACGTCTTGACCGCTGTACTAAAAGGTACCACAAATATGTTCCTATCTCAGAAGGCATTGTAAGATGTTACGTCACTTCAGAGTCAGAGGACTACGACGACCATCCTGTGTTACGTATAATACCATTTGCATCAAATTACTTTGTTAGAATCAAACATAATGGAATGGATATTTTTCCAACATGCAGTTATGTTTTGTGTCTTTACAACAACAATACGATTTTGTTTTCAAAATTGTTTCTTTTTATTGTAATCTCAGTTGTGCTAAACGCTTTGGGTAAGGTACTCTCTCTCTCAAATAGTAATATGTTATTAGTATTGTTTAATATCCGTATATGTAAGTGCTGCGAATAGAAAAATACACAAAAACATAATACTAGTTCCAATATTGAAACAATACACAACATATAGGACAAGTATACAGCATATCAACGTGCTCTGAAGACAAGTAACCCCCTATATGGTCCTTCTTTAGTGTGCCAAACGGTATCTCTACAACGGAGTATTTTTCATTTCTGAGATGCCATAACTTTTGTAGTAGTAAAATACACAAGAATATTTTTTATTTGCCATAAACACATACAACTACAACAGCATTACATCCTGTGCTAATTTGAGATTTTTATCACTAGTCCCATCCGAGCTATTTGAACCAAAGTTCGGTTTTTCCACAAAACCGTCATTTTAACACAACCATAGAAACATAAGGGTAAATATATCACAATCAATATTTTTTATGGTAAAACTATTGACATATCTCTTCATATCACAAAGAAAATCAAACTGTGTATACCGCTCCTTCCTACTTACACAACATTGCAAAAACTGAAATTTCACCGATGTTGATGTTTACTTTTACTAGTAAGTTTCTCATAGAAAGGAGAAACATAGGCAAACGCCTATAGGCTAGTTTTTACTTCAATCCATTACCAATTAAATGCTTTTTATTTTATCCTTCTAGACCAAGTACTGTTTTCGTAATGAACTTTTTTGTTAACCATTAAAATCGTGAAAGTAGGCGCGCGCCACGAAACAAATATGGCCACCACTGGCAAACCGTTTCAGATAGACATATTGTAAACACAGTTTTAAAGTCTTAAAACATGAAGCAAACAACGGTGTAGGTTTCATATTTTTTTAAATGGTCAAGCAACCAATTTTTTTCTGGATAATTTTAGATGGATTGATCCCTCTGAGAAAATTTGATTTGCCTTGTGTGACGCGTTAAGCTAAGAACAGCAAAATGTATTAGTAACACTGTACGTCATCTTATTTTTGCTAAATCACAACTACAATGTATTTGTCACAATATTCATCTCTAGAAAGGTAGAGAAGAGGGCAACCTATAAGATATATGTGATTTATTAAATATCTAAAACATTGAGAATGAAATTATCCTTTTATCAAATATATAAAACTGAGAAAGGGAGTATTTATACTTTAAAAATATCGTGAAGAAGCGCAAATATGACTAAAATGGTTAATATAATAATATAATTTCTGTATCTTCTCATACCAACACATATTTGTTTCTGAATCTTTGCCTCTTTCTTATCAGATTATTACATAAAGGGAACCTACAAAAGCATCTCTTTTCCACGATTTAAATCAGAAAAAGATTTATTTTTGACCATGATTTGAATGTACAGAATAGCAACATTTGATCGATACTTATCAGGTTGGTTTTATTAGAACTACAGTAATCGATACTAATTAAAAATGTCTTCTTACTATTAAATATATAGTACGCGAGTAAATTATTAGAAACACTGAAAATTTTACGAAACGATAACATCAATCACATTAACTTTCCAACCTTACATGGACCCCCCAATTTTAAAATATTATGTAATTTATTCAGTATTTATATATGTTTCAGATAGAGATCTAGTCCATTCTACACTGAAATAATATATATGAAATAATTACTAATATCTGACGATAAACTATTATACAATGATGCCAGTTAGTAGTATAAAGATCGTTGTATAATTGGTAACTTGGGTGTTACATATGTTAGTAACGCATGACTGCGAGTAAGGCGAGAACGTACACGAAAACTGAGAACAAAATCCAATAATTCACAGTCAATTTTTCCATTGATAATTTTATGGAGAATCAGCAAGTCTGCCACTATGCGCCAAGTAAGTAGAGTCTGTATTTCAACTTTGTTTAGGAGCGAAGCACAAAGGAATTCTTTGTTTGAGAATGGCAAGAAAAAAGTTAAGAGCAGAATCGAAACAGAGTAAGTTTGAAATACAGGCCATATTCCATATCGGTGAGCAGTATTCAATTTTTGGAAATACAAAAGCTTCAAAAAATACTGAGTAACTTAAGGTTGCGAATTACAGTAAATTTATTTTATAAAAAAATTCTAGTATTCTCATAGCAATCTTCGCACTAAGAGTAATGTGATCAGTGAATGTACGTTTCTCATCGAATACTCCGAGGTCTTTATGTATTGCAATTCTTTCAATAGAGCTGTTATTAAAACGATATCTGTGAATAAATTTTGTTTTTCTTCAAAGAAGTACTAGGAGTGAAACATTTTTGAGAATTCTGTTTACATTCTAAGTTGCACACCAGTTTAGTGAGAGTTTATTGAAGTCGTGCAGCACTGCCTATGGAAAATCTTACAGTCGTCAGTAAAGAGAAGAATGTTCATAGATGGTAAAGAAAGGTAGGAAGAGCGATCATCCATGTAAAGAAGAAATAGCAGTGAACCTAGAACACTACCCTAGGAACCCCAGAAAGAACTGAGACAAATTTAGGTGATACATGTGGCAGAACAACACGTTGTATACGATCAGTAAGATAACCCTTTAGCAGAGACAGGAATTTGTAGTTAAGATTTAATCGGTTGTAGAGCATGTCAAGAATCAGATGGGTGTCAATTTTATCGAAAGCTTTTGAGAATTCTAAGTATATTACATCCTGTTGAGAAGGTTTTAAATAACAGTTTATAGCATAAATAAGAAATTGTGATAGGTTGGTAAGCTATGATTTCTGTTGCAGGAACCCATGATGTGTGATGTTCTAATAAGGGGCCCTGAACTTGTGAAGTCTGTCTTTTATGATTTTGTCGCAAAGAATTGACAAGGAAGAAAGAAGAAAATTGGTCTATAGAAATATACATCAGTTTTAGCGTACGATTTACAGATTGAAATAATGTTAGTCTGTCTCCAAAGCTGTAAAACATCTATCAAATAAAAACGCCAAAGGGCAAGAGATATATGCGGCTGTACTGCGAAGGTAGATTATTTAAATATTGTCAGGTCCAAAAACACGATAATCAGGTAGATCTGACAAGAGTGACTTCACTTCAGACGGCGTAGTAGAAATCGATGATAGAGAATGCGGACACACAACTTCAAAAGCAGGGAGAGGATTAGGTGCAATCTAGGTGGAGACATTTCTATAAAAATAGTAATTTAATGATTCAGCTCCGTGTCTCTAGTAACAGTGCTCCCCCCAGCATAGTTGATATTATTGGGTAAACTACTTTTATTTCTCCTTGAATTAATGAGAGACCAGAAGTTGTTAGTTCTGGAACAAAACGAAGTTGCAATGTTAGACACTTAACTATTGTATTTATTTCAAAGTAGGAACTCGACAAATCGCCAACTTTGAGAAAAACTATTTTGAGTAAGATACGACTACGCGAGCGTATCGTTATGAAGAGCAAACCGAATCCCAGAATCAAACAAACCAGGTAACTTGGGTGATTTTTGTGTTTCTTGGGAAACAATATCTTCGACAGTAGCTACAATGATATTAGTAAGAAGCCTCGATAGCATCACCGATAGTACCATTTTTTAACAAAGTAAGTAAGTAACTAACTAACTAACTCTATGGCCTATGGAACCCGGAGGTTCAATGCCGCGTTCACAAAAGCTCTCCACTGACTTCTATCCTTAGCTAACTGCATCCAGTTTCTACTTTGTATTCCAATCTCTGCGAGATCCATCTTAATATTGTCCTCCCATCTGCGCCTAGGTTTTACTAATGGTCGTTTTCCGATTCGTCTTCCAGTCAAGACTTTGAAAGCGTTTCTACTTTCTTCCATTCTAGCTACATGACCAGCCCACCTAAGCCTCCTAGACTTGACGACCCTAACAATGTTGGGTAAATCATATAAATTATGTAGTTCCTCGTTATGAAGTTTCCGCCATTGCCCATTCCCGTTCCTCTTACGACCGAATATTCGTCTCAGGATCTTGTTCTCAAATACTTTCAGCCTATGTTCTTCCCTCAGAGTAAGTGACCATGTTTCGCAGCCATACAGAACAACAGGCATAATTATCGATTTGTATATTTTCAGCTTCAAATTCCTCGACAGAATTCGCGACGACAAGAGATTTTGAACCGAATAGTAACACGAATTCCCTGCATTTAGTGGACATTTAATTTCTTCATGAATATGATTATCCTCTGTTAATATTGATCCTAGATATTTGAAACTATCCACCTTATCAAAAGTATCATTTAACATTTTAACGCATCCATAATTTGCTGTATTCTGGTCCCGACGCACTTCCATGTATTTAGTTTTCTCTGCATTTACTTCTAAACCCATGTCCCTGCAAGCGTTCAATAAGATCTCTGCATTTCTTTCTATTGTTTTCCTATCATCCCCTATTAAATTTACATCATCAGCATATGCCATAACCTCGTGAATACCCGTTCAACTATAGACCCGGGTTGCTACCTTTGATTTTCCTTATAGCGTATACCAGAACGAATTTAATTATAATGGCGAAAACGCATCTCCTTGTTTCAGGCCATTTTCGACGTGAAAGCTCGTGGACAAAAAGTTTCCTACCCGGACTTTACTTTGGGACTCATTTAAACATATCTTAATTAATCTAATTAGCATTCTCGGTATTCCAAGTTCTATAAGAACGTTGTATAATAATTCTCTCCTAACCGAGTCGTACGCCTTTCTAAAATAAATAAATAATTGATGTACCGGGTATTGCATTCCCACTTTTTTCGAGTATTTGTCTAATGGTAAATATTTGGTCGATAGTTGATCGATTTCGTCTAAATCTGCACTGATAATATCCAATAATTTCATCTGCGTATGGGGTCATTCTTGCTAATAAAATATTTGAAAGGATTTTATAGGATGTTGACAGAAGAGAAAACTCCTCGATAATTATTACAGTCTGTTTTGTCGCCTTTCTTGTGAATTGGAACAATGATTGATTCTTTCCACTCTTGTGGCAATTCTTCCTTGTTGTTCCAGATAAGGAGAATGAGTTTGTGTATCTTGTTCCACAATTTTTCGCCTCCAGCTAAAATTAACTCAGCCGGAATTTCATCTACACCCGGAGATTTGTGTTTCTTTAATTTCTTTATAGCGGTTTCTACTTCTATTCGGTTGGGTTCCGGAATATACGGTTCTTCGGTGTGTATCTCCTTTTCTCCACGCACACTACTTTTTGGTTGCGTGTTAAGGAAATCGTCGAAGAAATCTTCCCATCTATTTAAAATGCTATCCGTGTCAGTGAGAACTGTACCGTCAGATTTCTTTAATATATAAGCAGAAGGTTGATAGCCTTTCTTAAATTCGTTGATTCCCTTATACATGTCCCGTTTTTTTTTTTTTTTACTATTATCTTCAAGTTCCTTAATTTTAGCTATCAGAAAATTGCGTTTCTTTGTTCTAAAAGTTTTTTAAGTTTCCCGCCTGATATCTGCGAAATTTTGTGTAGTTATTTCATTAGGATTTTGTAGCCAGCGTAATTTTGCCTGTTTTCTCTTCTCTCCTAGTTTTATGCATTCCTGGTCGAACCATGGTTTGTTCCTACGTATTTCCGCGTGTCCCAATTTTTCATTTGCTGAAATTTTAATTCTATCTCTAATTTCAATCCAGGTATCCTCAGCACTAGTGCACTCCGGATCTTCTAAAGCCGAGAATCTATTCGAAACTTCAATCTGGTATTTCTCTCTTACCTGGCTCTCTTCTAATTTCTTTAAATTGATTCTCTCCGTTTTCGGACAATGAATATTACCTTTATTCAACGATAATTTCTCTCGTATTATCGCTGCTACCAGGTAGTGGTCAGTGTCACAAGCAGCCCCTCTAAACGACCGGACATCAATTATGCTAGATTGCCTTCTTGTATCTACTAAAACGTGATCAATTTGTTTATGTGTTTTTCCGTCTGGTGATGTCCAAGAGTATTTATAAACGTCGTGATGTGGGAATTTTGTATTCTTCACGATTAGGTTTTTGGATGTTGCAAAGTTCACGAGGCTAACACCGTTGTCATTACTTTCCTTATGCAGACTTTCGTTCCCTATAATCGGTTTGAAAACATCCTCTCGTCCTACCTTCGCACTGAAATCCCCTAATAGAATTTTCATATGGTATCGCGGGAGTTGGTCAAATATCCGTCCCGTTTCTTCGTAAAAACTGTCTTTTATCGTCTATCGTCATCCTTATCTTCAGTTGGGGCATGTACATTTAAAACAATAATATCACACCGTCCCTTAAGAGTAATAAAAGAAAGTCTGTCAGTAACAAATTTAACCCGTTTAATTGCTGGTAATATAAGTTTATGAACGAAAACCCTGTTCCTAACTGGCGATTTTATTTCCTTCCCCGTAAAAGAACGTAAAATTTCCGGAATTCATAGTTCCATTTTCTCCCCACCTAACTTCCTGAACTCCTAATACGTCCATCTTGTATTTCTCTAACTCTCCCGTTACGGATTTTAACGCGCCTGCCCTATAAAGACTCCTAATATCCATGTTCCAAATCTGATGTCCATTTTCTTTTGCTGAGGTCGTGCCAAGTTATCAGTCCTTGTCCGAGGCTTTTGTGAATATTTCCGAACAAGTGCTTTTTTTTTTACAGGATGAGGTTGTTAGCCCTACCCAAACCCCCAAGCTGGAGGACCACTCCTAGTCGGCTGTCCGCGACTGCTTATTCAGTATATTCGCAGCTAACCTCTATATCTAGAGGCCTTCTCCTCGATCCGCAACTTGAGGACGCGCCATGCAGTGGTTACAGGAACCCACGTTACAGTAAGCATGTTTTTTTTAAGAAACACCATGAAAAAAGTCTAAAGCATAATAGATATCATACCATAGGATCCTCTTCCACATTCTATTAACGCGTTTCGCAGAACTAGAATTTCTGTTGGAAGTTCGTGTGCTTGCACAAAAGGTTATATCCAATTAATCATAATCAGCAGAATAAAGATTCGTATGTGGAATTATGACAATCTCATTTAGTGAGGAGACCACATAATCAAGGTAACTGTCCCCGTGCGTCTTGAAAATGTTATATTGACCTAAGAACAGACCATGAAAGCAGTAGAAAATGGATCGATCTGGGCCAGACCTGGGCCAACATTAGCCAACTCAGGAGCCCCTGGGAAATTGAGCACCTTACACCGTGAACCCACGGTCTTTTACGACCTCCATTGTAGGGGTGAATTTATTCCCTTTTATGACCACTTTTTAGGGGGTGTACTAGTTCTCTGTTATGAGCATATTTTTAGGGGTGAACTCGTTCCCTTTTATGAGCATATATCTTAAAGCCACTTATCATTTCCACACCACTTACCAATTTCCACATCAGGTGATACACAATCAATGGACAAATTAAAGTGACACATTAAGACCTCAGCACCCAAAGAAAGGGCTGCTAATGCCAAATCTTTTCAATCTTCCAGACGGATAAGGTTGAGTTTTTGTGTGACATATAGTAACAACCAAGGTACAATTTCTTGTTAGGTGGTAACGTAGTTCGGATGTCCATTTATTACCTTACAAAGACCATACCACTTATAACCCCGAGAGGATTTACGATTTTTCATATATATATATATATATATATATATATATATATATATATATATATATATATATATATTGAAATGAGGAGGTGAAAATGGAAGTTCTGCATCTTGTATAAAATCGTTCAACCACGTTTCAGTGAAAACTAGGGAGTCATACTGTACTAATTCACTTTTGTGAATTCTACAGTACATTAAATAATTCTTTATTCTCCAGACATTTTGGTAATAAAAAGCATAATGAACACTACCATTTAAAGGACTAAGATTCAGCTGAATACTGAGAAAGATCAAAAAACAACCAAATTAAATTTCTGAAGTGTTTCACACATTAAAAAGTGACTACGCTCAATATCCCTTTAATACTCACAAGGGACGTATGTGAACCGTGACAGCTAGATATTTATAAAAATTATTACCCTTACTAATTGTGGATCGTTAATCATCGTCCTGATAATCTCCCGGTGCGGAAATGCCTTGTTGACCCGCTACGTATAATATATACAAAGCAGTGACCGGCTGAGCAATGTCGAGTTATACCGCTAAAATGCCGAAAAAACGCATTAAATGGAAAATGTGTGCACGTAATCTGATACTTATGAAAAGGTGATACGTGAACAAGAACAAAGCAATACCGTCACACAAGCAGTGTTGCCATCCCAACATAAACTTATACTTCTCCAAATACAACGTATACCATTTTATTGTATTAAAACAATTGGAATGAAACATGAAAAGGAGAAAAAGGAGAGTTATCAGTGTAGCCAAATAATGGAAATATCAGCCTGTAAATTTGAAAAATTATGGGGTCAGCACAGAGAAACAAACGAACAACAACAACCTTGCAGGAGGAGGAACAAATGTAAAGTAGAGAGTAAATCATAGCATGCACAGCGTCCAGTGACTAACGGGTTTGATACAGGATTCCCCCGAAAAGCGTAAATGTTAGAATATCCGTAGAAAGAATTCCCATGTTACATAATGCGGAAATGTGAATAGTCAGTCTTCTTTTAGCCCAGCAATTCCAATGGTGTTTGTGTGGAATAGACCACTCATTCAAACCACAGAAACGACGGTGTGGTGCCTGAAAAGAGTACAGAAAAGCTGTGGCATGAAAGGTAGCAAATCTCTGACAAGAAAGTACGTCAGAATCGACTCGTAAAAATTAATGACCTGTGATAGGCGTCAGTCGAGATGCATTCTGCGGTTTACTGCGTACTGTACCTTTGTTAGTTCTGCATTTTTATTGTTGATGTACATTTGTTCGTTTCTCTGTACGGACCCCATAAATTCTCAATTTTAGAGCCCCATATTTCTTTTATTTGGCAACCACCACCCTCCGCTTATTTTCTTTCACGTTTTATGCCAATTTTGTAATGCCATAAAATGATACACGTTCTATTTGAAAAACTATGAGTTTGTGTTGGTATAACCGTCATCAGGTTATAGAAGTCATTCGATTAATACTTTATTCTGCAACGCAAATAAGTTCTTTCTTCGGCGGGAATTGCTTCTTTCTCACGCAATTGAACAAAGAAGTCTTTATCGTCATTCATATATATATATATAAAACATTGCTTTGTGGTGAGAACATTTCAGTGAGCAACGAAGCTTCTCAGTGTTTCTCCCAGACTTATTAATATGCAAAAACTATGTTCTATGGTAATTTGTAGCTGAATTAAGTGTATCTTCCAATCATTTATTGAAATACTGCGATCTAGAACACTTTCCATGCAGAAACGACTGAATGGCGCCAGCCACATCGCTTTACCAGTTCATTATCTAAATGTTCCCATAGTCAAGTTATCGCAAGATCTTGTGCGTCGTGGCCAGTGGACTAAAATTAACGACTCTTTTTTATGTTCTATATGCATGTGCATATAAGGTGATTTAACCTAAGTGCTTTTAAGAATGAAATACCAACATTGACCAGTGGACCAATGCAGCTCGTATCTCGAACCTCTAAGTTCGAGGAGTGTTACTCCACGTTTCGAGGCAGCAACCACGCACTTCGAGTATCAAGTATAATGTCGTTCTAAGGGGTATATGTTATCAGCTAGCCCCAATCAGTGAAACCCAGGTTCACATACCTTGTGCGTCAAAGTTATAAACGCTCCCTCCGACATTATCGTTCCACTTTGGAAACCACCTGTTTTTGCTGAGGATAAATGTTTTGAGGATTGTTTGGAGTAGCAACTATATTACTTCGTGGGATTATTCCGGCGACATTTCCCCAGTGCTAATCCCCAAGTGCATTAGTGGTGTGAGGAAAGTATATCTAGTGGAATCATTATTTTAATCTTCAATCCTAATATATAAAAGTGACAAAGGGCTATAGTGCAGTGAAAAAGTAAAATGTAATCTTATTAATGGAAATAATGCAGTGTTGAGTGTGGTGATCGTTTTTCTTATCCGTTATTTTTTCCTTAAATAGTATTTTAATAAATAAGCATAGTGTCGTTTATCCAGTGTGTTTTTGTTATGTGTATGAATAATGTATGTGTGCGTTGTGGTCTGAGTGACCGTCTGATCGACCGTGAGGTTTTCGAGACGAGACATCCAAACCTCTTGGTGCCTAATACCCATCTCATTATTGAGACCGGCAGGCAATTTAAACATAATTTTGTATTTCTTTTGGAAGATGTCCTTCAACGCTTTACCCAGGTAAGTTCAGATATCCGAAACATACTCATTGACAGGACCATGGAGGACAGACCCCGGAAAACAGGTATATAAATAAATGGTACCCGAACAGCGATCCGATACCAGGCGATTATATTGGGATGGCATCCCTGCTTGTGTGACAGTACTGCCATGTTCTTGGTCACGTGTCCCATTCATGTACGTATCAGGATACCAGCACAATTTTTTCATTTTCTGCTTTTTCCAGGTGTTTTGGGGGTATAACTCTACACAGCCTGACTCGGTCACTGTCTGGTATATGTATTATACATAGCGGGTAAACAAGGCATTTTTCTGCACTAAGTGACAATCACAACGATGATTAGCGATTCATAATTAGTAAGGGTACCAATTTTCATAATTATCAAGCTGTCACGGTTCGCATACGTCCCTTATCATTGTCCACTACAAGAAGGCGAAAAACAAGAAAATGTCTGAAAAGAAATTTATCATGTTTCTCGATCCCCGCCAGGTTTAATAAGGTAGTAAAGCCTTCCATATAGGCTAGGTCTCGCGATTACACCTTTCCTGCACGTGGCATGGGTTCAGCTCCCATTCGGAGAATAAAAAAAAGTTCCACAATGATTAGTTTCGGTAGTCAGTAGTCACCTTAGCCGAGGAATAATCATGGAACATTGAACTAAAATTTGATTCCGAAAGGACGTAAGTTATTTTTTCTACAAATACACATGTCATGTTTTGCCAACCTCGAATAAACATGTTGTCTTCTTCTCTACATCATCTTCTTACGACAATATGCAGATATGAATGTTCTGACAAACAAGGTACAGAAGTAATTCGCTCAAAACTGCTTGAAACTGAATTTTTTAAAGATGGCACTGATGCTACAAACCTGAGACTTAATTACATTAAGCTTTTTTAATTAGCTGGACCATCAAACATTGTGTTAATTTTTCTTGTCAAATTTTTCCTACCTTTCACTATATTGTAGTCGCACACAATGTAGTTGCTAACGCACTCTTTTGTCTACGATGATACATGGAAAAGCTGTTAATACTCTTAACAAGCTATAATCAGAATACTAAATTTTATACATACATATACGGATTGTCCATCCCATCTGATAGAGAATGTGAAACTAAGGCTATCAGGAATAGTCTTTGGACTGCGTTCTTTACTGGCTGAGATGTTTGACCTTCAAATATAGAACGAATTAGCAATTAAAATCAGATTTTGTGAAAGTTCCTTAAATTTATGAGAATTCAGTATGATATAAAACATTCTTGCTACCTGATGCAGGATATATGAGCCAATTATATACTTAAACCATCCTAAATTTGAAAGTAAATGGTTTGCTACAAGGTATTCAGAGATTTGAGCATCTTAAACCATAAATGTGAATCATCTGAAACTACTACCTACTGAAGACCTGTGTGTGTAGATATTTATGAGATATAAATCATAGGAAGGGAGTTCAATTGTCTTCACGAATGTCACAAACATACGGAGGTCTTGATTTCTTTTCACAAAACAAAAAGTCACGAATTAGAGGCAAATTTGGCATTGTTCGTGGATAAATGAAACTATTATTGGATAGCTGGACAGAAATGTATCATTCTGAAATAAAGATGTCACACTGGCACAAACTGTAGATATTCCACGGCCTTCATAAAAATGCCCCGTAAAAACAGATGTTTTCATTGATAAAGTCAATGTCAGGTGTAGGTAGTTTATTACTTTGCCCCAATAATTTTCACGTTTCTTGTTTGTTTATAATAGTCTAGTTTGTTGACTAACCTCATGTGTTGATACCGTCTAATGACACTCGGATTACCATATTACGCTATAATGTCGGAAACAGATGCTCTTTACGGCAAGAATAACCACAACCGTGGAATATCAGTACTTGATATCAATATGTTCTTATTTCAAAAAATACATTCCCAACCAGCCTACCTAGTAATGTCCTATTTGACCACAACAATGCCACATCTATCTTCAATTCGTGATATCTGACATTTTGTAAAAGAAAAAATGAACATCACTTTATATATTTACAGTATATATGAGGACAAATGTCCAAATTCCTCCCCGTGGTTTGTATCTGAAAAATATCTACATAGGCAGGTAGTAGTTGTAATTTCTTTACAATTGTAGTCAGAAATCCTAATTCTCCAAAGTTCTTTCTTGACACCCTGTATTATTCAAATATAAACTAAATAAATATTCACACTATTATCTGTTATAGCTACAAAAGATACTCTACACTTGAGGTTACTATCCTACATACTTACTATCCTCAGCTTCGGCGCAAGGATACCTTTTCAACAATAGAACTTAATACATTGCACTTTGCATTAAAATGATTGAAATGTCCAATTTACTTCTAATTGGAATCAATCTATGAGGCTTAGGGATGAACATAGGCCACACTTACGACATTACAAATTACGTACATGTTCAGAAAATAAGCTGAGGTACTCAGACAGTGAGAAAGTATTGTATTGTTATAAGAGTCGTGTGAAAATGCACCATAAGGTCTCAGACACAATTGCATGCGATTTTGTATTACGACTTCAACTGTAAATTTCTGTATATCTAACAACGGAGAAACATTAGCAGTCAGTCCATTTGAGGAATGTGTGATACTTAAATTATTAATAACCAATTGCTTTAACACTACCTTACTTTTGTTGATAGGTATATACAATGGATGCTCCACTCTTACAATATTCAGATAAGTTACAGACATGAACAATTCAATTAGAAACAGGAAATGTCGATCTGGTGGTCCAAGTGAATTTATTACTAGCCTTTTCTTCTATCAGAAACAAAATTTAACAGACGATGAAATACTGTATGTAATACCTTATTATTAATTAAGAATTTATGTACCAAATTTTGCACCTCTAATTTAAGTAATCCTCACATGGGCACTTCCTCAACAAAGGATGGGATATTTTACTATTATAGCAATGAGCACCTCTCCCGTTAGGAGCTGTATTTTTGAAGATTCTGATACACTTATTCGCTTATCTATAATTAAGAGTTGATACACCTAATGACTCAGTTATCGTTATTTTGATGACACTTTCAATTAGCGATCAAGTAGATAACATGCCATAATATAAAGTTGAATGGAGTCCAAACCTTTATTTGTTCCATTTCGTGACGATAGTTAGTAGCGTCTATATTCTACTTTTTTATCTCATTATGATTAATATTTCTCTATTTTGCTAACATCTACATGTTTTGAAACAAAGAACAAACTCTTACTATGTTATTTTTACGAAGCAAATTTTGGAACAAGAAGAATCTCCCTTGTGTATAAAAATACGAGTATAAGACAAAGCTGTCAATTGAATGTTTCTTCCTTCTTTATTTGAATGTTTTCTTCCTTTGAACTGACTCTTCTGTTCAATCATTGTGGAATAACGAGCTTGGAAACATATCGACCGCAATAGAAACGCCTTTAAGTGCGAACTTCATTATGTAATTTAGTTGCTCCAGATGATAAGCTTTATACATCCGCAAATCATGATAGAGTATCAAAGGATTATGGAATGATTTTCATAAGGAATGTCTGCGTGCACAACTGGTATAGAGTTATGGAAGGATTTACTGATTTGTACGAAGATGGCGGTCAAGGGTGGAGACTAAGGTGTCCCGACAAAACGTACCACTTGAATTTTCGCGACAAAACGTACCACTTTTGACGACCTGTCATAAATGACAACCTATCATGAATTAATTAAAGCATTTCTGATATTTATTCCACGACAAAACGTACCACTTATATAAATTACAACCTGTCATGGACTAATTAAAACATTTCGGATATTTAAGCCGCGACAAAACGTACCACTTCATGTTAAGAAACTACTTCCTCATGAACAGGTAAAACAACGGCAGTATAAGGTTGAGAAGAACAGACAGGTAATGTATCGAGTTGTCAAAGTGCAGAAACAGGGCTCATTTACAGAGGAAATGTAGTAGCCTATAAACTGAAAGACACATCTATAGATCATGGAAACTTTTTGGATATTGTTCCTTTCTTAAGCAAATTTGATCTTCCGCTTAAAAGTAATTTAGATAAGGTCACCGAGAAGAGTCATATACGAGGAACTAATCAGGATAGTGGTCACATAACTTTTACTAAACACGGTGAATTATGTTTTGAATGCAATCAGCACACTTATCAGAGAAGATATTTTGAAAGAAGTCTCTCAAGCTTCAATATTTTCTGTTCTATTAGACACTACTCAAGATATAGTAGTTTCAGGCCAGTGCTCTGTTGTTTTACAGTATGTTGTTAAAATGGTTGTTAAACAAAGTATTGTTGTCATTGTAAAATGCATATCTACCACAGGCCAGTGTCTTTGCGGTTTACTGCTGGAAATTCTGCAGAAGTTGAACCATGATATTAAGAAGTGTATTTGAAATTCAACCGATGGCTCAAGTAACATGCAAGGACAATATTCGGATTTTTTCAATTCACCTATGATCAGTTACACGTGTGATTCAGTTGATTTTGAGTTTAACGGCCGTTTTATCAGCGAGGCTATATGAGACGGGACATACTGATTTACGGGAAATCCAAAGTACATGAGCTCCCGCCGGGAATCGAACCCAGGTCTCCCATGACAAAGGCGCATACGCTAAACGCTTAACTACTAAGAAACTCAGTTACACGTGTGTTGTTACGCGCATATACTCAATCATGTCATATGTGATCTGACAAAAAATTGCATTGATTCTGTGTTATTGTTTTGCTGAATGATTGTGTGAGATATTTATGCGTGAGTCTTATCAGCGAATGTACATTTGGAAGATCAAATGTTAACAAAGGCGTCTTACAGTTGTTGCGGAAACAAGATGGTAGAAAACACA
Source organism: Thermobia domestica (assembly GCF_964235325.1). NCBI lineage: Eukaryota > Metazoa > Arthropoda > Insecta > Zygentoma > Lepismatidae > Thermobia > Thermobia domestica. The sequence continues at coordinate 9,826,078 of NC_137454.1, read as the reverse complement.
CTGTTTTTCAGAAAAAAGTTTGGTCATTTTTCGAACCAAAAAAGTGCTTTGTATATAGAGTTGACCATAACAATTAAGAAAATTGCTTCTACAGAAAATATCAAACCAAAAGCTAGGTGTAAAGCGAAAGAATATATAAAAGATCTTCTCAAGTTCAAAACAATTCGGACAGCAGAAATGTTCCTTAAGATATTTCAAGTGACGACCTCGCTGTCAAACTATCTCCAAATAGAGGGTGCTGCTAGTGTAGTCCTATCGGATGGTGCAGACTACTCTGTTCCAACTGAAAGAGTAGAGAGATGAATTTGAATCCGTTAAGAATGCAGCATTAAGCTTTGCAGAATGGGACAATAACAAATTTGAAGACTTAGAACGTGACTTCTTTTTTCTATTGACCTGTCGACAATTCGCCTTCAGAAATGGACAAAGATTTTTCCAGTGAATAAGAAGATGGAGCTGCTTCTATCCAATGACCAGGTGCTGCATCAAAGCATTCAACACAATATTGGACATGGTAGTTTTGAGTATTTCTTCAAGATTCAAAAAGCAATGTACTTTATGGATTATTTGGGCCCTAGCCACTTCAACCAAGTAACAGAACTTCCAGACGTGCCTTTCGATAAACTTACATATTTTCTGAAAAACTTCAGTTAAGAAGTTTCCAAGGATGCTATAAACGTATTCTCTTGGACTTTTGAAGGACGTGGATATCCTTGAAAGTCAGTCTTGATGACGAGCACAACCGAGGAAAAATGACTGTGCTAATGGTGCAAGTTTCAGAATTAGGAGAAAATACATTTGTTTACAAGGAACGCGAATGCAAAACGTGTTGCAAAATTGTCCAATGTGCTGCTTTTTAATTTTGCAGAATTGTAATTTGTGCAGTAATACTTATCCAGGTTTCCAGCATACAAATTTTTTTATTGACTTTGCCCGTAACTCAGGTAACATGTGAAAGATTTTTTTTTCAAAATTCAAGTAAACTGAAATACATTAAAAATAGGCTAACGAGTACCATGTCTCAGGAACATTTGAAAACATTTTGTTGATGTCTATTGAAAATTATTAAAAAATATTTCGAATGCAAAAGTGATAGATACAGTAGCATCAAAAACTAGTACACTAAAACATCTGCTAATTTTGTAATATAGTATACGTTCTCCTTGAACTTCATATAATATTTTGAACAATTCAGAATAATATACTGATGAAAAAATATCAGGTTTTAATTGTCAATTGTTAATACTATTGACTTACTGTAGAAAGAAAACTGTTCAATTGATTTGTGACATTGAGATGCTGGTGGCCCTTGTGGGAGAAAGCGCCCGCGCCCCTCTAATAATGCATATCCGTCTCTGGTCCAAAGCCTGGATAAGATGTGATGGAAATCAGCAAATATTCAAATATTGCATATGCAAGATTCTTGCTGGTTTTGGTCTGGCGAGAATCTTGCAGGTATGGTGTTGGTGTTGCGAGAATCTTGCAGGCATGGTCTTAGTCTTAGTCTTGGTCTTGGTTTTGCATCGGCACTTTTCTCAGCATCAATCTGTTCAACTTTTAACCTTATTTTGGAAGATATATATATATATACTTATATACCGTCCTATCAAGTGGTACGTTTTGTCGCCTGACATTATTTGATGGCTGATTGGAAGACGCTTCGCAAGTAACCCTCCAGGCAAGTGGTACGTTTTGTCGCTTGTGATTATTTAAATTGTTTTTAGAAAACCCTTCACAAGCAGCTCTCAGGGTAAGTGGTACGTTTTGTCGGTGGTACGTTTTGTCGCTAGTACGTTTTGTCGCGTATTCGGAGACTAATGGCGTTGAACGACATTTCTGAACTAGTGAATCATTTGGTTCGTGGAAGGCATGGATTGCGATTTCTGAAATTTAACCTTCGTCCACTCGCGTACTGAAAATTCACGTTTCCGCTCGCGCCGACGGCAATTTTACCGTCATCGATTATTCAGGTTTTCAACATTGTGCATGATCAAAAGCGTAATTAGTTTTAGTAAGTTAAAACAAATGATTGTTGGCCAAAAAATATATTTACATTAAATTACAACACTGCAAAATATGAACGAATATACAGTGAAAAATGGCGAAAAAACAGAATCTAACCTAATCACGATCCATGTCACTGTCCTCGTTGTGAGATTGCTGGGATTTATTACAAGTAGTAGTAATGATTGTGTGCTTTTTGCACATGTTTTTGCACAATCTGTATACTCAAAGCGAGTTCTAGGCTAGTCAAGATCCATGTCAGTGTCCCCGTTGAGAGATTGCTGGCATGTATTGCAAGTAATAGTAATAGTTGAGTGCTTTTTGCGCACGTTTTCTCCCCTATCTTTACATTCAAGGCGATTTCTGTTGTTTTGTCTTGGCCCGCAGATGTAGGAAATACCTCTTCGGACTGGTTGGACTGGTTCATCATCGGTAGTTTACTCTCTGTATTGTGCCATTGTTATGTAGTTGCGCAACAAAATAATCACGTTTTCGCTCGCACTCACGGCAGATTGACCGTCCACTCTCCACCACCAACTTTGGGATTCTACTGAGCCGAAAGTAGGCGCTGGTTAGAGTGCAACCGCACAGAATGTAGAAGGCGGGAGTGTAAATAAAGAACACAGAACCCTCCGGGGAAAACTTTTGAGCTCTGGGAAGAAGAGCACACAAAAACTTAAAATGACGGCCAATTTGCCGCGGGCGCGAGCGGATGAAGGTTGAGGAATACCACCTGAGTAATCCATTTGGCGCTGTGATTTTACTCAGTACGATTTAAAGTCATTTACTTCAGATCTATTGAACAGTAGAACCTGCCTATCGGTGGATGCGGAGGGAGTTCAATATCCAATGAACAGTTTTATCTTGTACCCTTTTTGTCATCTTACATGAATCTCGTCTGGTGGTTTAGAAAAAGAGAGAATGTATTTCTTACAAGAGGTTAATATTTTGTGAAGTATCTATCTCTGTAGTATGAAAAGTTTGTTCTGTATTCGAACGATATACGTATGTACCAGCTATAGAGAGGAAAGCTGTGTTTTTAAAGTACAGATCAGATTGGTTACATGTAATATAATGTTGAACCAAGTCAAGCTGAGTCGACCAGCGTTTTTTCCTATTTTATATGATAATTAGAAGTGTTTAATGAGGTAAATGATTCTCCATGACACTTACACCTAAAAATATGCAACACGGCAGACGTGCTGCTTTCTTTCTTATTGTTTCTTGTTTGAAGCGGGAAGTGTCTAAGCCCTGTCTTCGAGAGTTCGGTGAGGTATGCTTGGCTGCCTATCTAGACACATATGTAAAATCTCGGTTTCAATACACATCTATAACCTCAAGGAGATCAGAAATATATACTCTGTGCTATACATGAAAACACAAACTTCGTTATTCAATGGACTAATATGACATTATACACAAACACATCCTCATTTAACTCACCATCTTCGAAATCTCAAATTTTAGCTATACTAGTAACTTTGGTAATGAATACAGAAGTATTTCCGTTCAAAAGAAATGAATGCTTTGATATATGCTTTGAAAACATCGTCATTTGTATAAATACATGTATTACACACTGAAGTACTTTTATATATAGATTATGAATAATTAATGATTTATTTATTTATAACATGCTTACTTACTGCAATTGCATTGAGTTGAACACGTAGCAATTAGGAAGATCACTTGCGATTGGCAGAAGATGAGAACAGCAATCGATTGGTTGACCATTAAGAGAACAGTTCTTAAAAATATCATTACAATTGCTACAAAGATAGTAAGTTGTATGATTATTAATGTTCTTGTGGAAAATTAAAAACAATATTTTGGCTAATCATGTTTCACTGATACTCTGTAAATGTATATACACAGAAGCCATATGAGCTCATAATATATATTCTGAACAACTTTTAAAATATATCTAAGAAAAGCAACTAGCTAGATTAATGTTGGCTTTGAACCAACTTTTGCTCACACAAACACATAATGCAACTTGATATTAGCTCTCGCGTGGCTAAACGGCTAGCGTAAATGCATTCGATGTTGGAGATCGGTGGGATTTCAAGTGGTTCGGATCCCACGTTAAGCTGTAACTCCACGTCTTAAATAACCTTGCTGCAGAAGGGACGCTAAACTTAAAATCAAATCAAATCAAATGTAGCTTGAAAAGAGTCTTCGAGGTATGAATCACACTAACTGAAATATTACACCATCCCGCGTTCAAAACATTACCTAGTTCTGAGAGAGATGAATTAGGTGAAAATATGCTTCAGACTCGTGTCTCCGAAACGGATCACAAATGTTCAAGTCCAGAGATTTCGCGTCCAGAGGAAGTATTCAGCTTTAGCCTGATGTTAAATCAATCCACGACAGGACCAGCTGTGTTAATGGGCACCCTATCACCGTAGAAAAAGCATCATTGCTAAAACAACATATACCATAGGAAGAATGTGGTTTCCTAAAATAAGCACATAATCACTGTCAGAGGCGCTACTGTTAGTATCAGCACAAGACCTACTGAGAAACAGGATAATACGGCCCACAGTATATGTTATAGTTGGGTGGGGATACTGCAGATCGGACGATTCTTTTGGGGCTCTGCCCTTGTTTGAATTAAATTGAACTCATAGATCAACTCCAGTCATTATCTGTCCATGTTGCATATACGTTCCACCAGAGTTAGGTTATAGAATCTTTATATAAACAGAACCCTGGAATTCATCACCTCCCAGAACATGCAGTGAATTTTGCTATGTTACTACGGCGGTGCTCTCTCTATCCATATTCCTGACTGTAGTGTCCGTAAAAAGTGCCCTACCACAATGAAATCCGAAGTAGCAGGGACGTTCTCACTTCTCGGCTACCCAATTAAAATTAAAAATTCATCTTTATTTCGAGGTTTCATTTTTCAACTAGATTTCGAGATAGTTTTAAGTATATTTCAAAGTTTTCTCAATAATATTTTCCCCCTAATTCTTAAATTTTTTGACGAGTTTCTAAAGGTCCGTGAAAAGATATTAACGTTGAACAAACCGTTGAATTGCGGTAAACTTTTCGGCTAATCCACTGAGCTGCAATTCGGCTTTATGACATTTCGAAAACGAAACTATTATTCCATGTTATTTCAACGTGTATGTAGATAGAGAGTTAAGTGTCACATGCTGGCCCTGTTTTCTAATTGCAGTACTTGTAATTTTTTTCTCTAAGACGACCTAACTGATATGTAGATCGTTCTTCGCATTCTGGAAATACATCAATCCGAAGAAGTAAATGAGCTAGCATGCACTGGAAGCGGGTGAAAAAAATGTCAAATTCTGATACTGATTGTTTTCATTCGGAAAGACGAGTACATTAATCTGCGGTTGATTGCATGCAATCGATGAAAATACCCCGGAAAACAAATTAGGTATCGTGTACTGAAAGTTTATGACCAGAATCAATTCTAGCATTTATCGCTTTTATTCGTCAAAAATCGTTTATTTATGTGTATAGAGTTGCCTCTTGCAATCGCTAGAAAAACCTAACCCTAAAAACTAAATTAGTTCCTTCGGTTACGTTTCGAAACATACAATCTAAAATATATATCATGAGCCATATTGCTGTTTCATAGTATAAACACTTCTTGGGGCATAAAATTAATGTCAGTTATAGTTGCCAGCAAGAGAGCATGTAACTTGTCTGGTCAAAAAAAAAAGACAGACAGCTAATTCTCGCTGGTTTATTGGAAATAGAAATGACACACTGATACTGAGCACAATGATTTTAATAACCAACCGATTTACCAACTAACTAGAAATTTGAATTCATCACCCATATTATATCAGGTAACAGATTATAATCTGTCTGATGAAGAAAAAAGTGTAGGTGTTTTGTAAAACACATACTCATCGATTTTTAAATAAAAACATTGTACTTTGCTTAGAGACTGCACGTCATTTCTACATTCAAATATTAAAGCAATCTAACCATGAACCAGATAATTGCTGGTTGATTAAGTTAGTTGATCTTTAGTTGGGACATCAGCAAATTAGAGTATTTATTTCCTTTAATCGTAGTCAGAAGTGAGAACATTCGCATATATGTTACTGTAGAAACGACATAATCAAAAATCAAGAAATTAAATATAAATAAATACACAAACCTAAATGCATATAAACTTCAAAAAGATTATACGAAACTTAAATCATAATGTCTATAATGAATTCGTACGATGTTGTCACTAAGTAGGAAACATTAAAAAAATATTATGTTAACCTTATAAAAAATTGTGTATTTGATTTGAGTTTAGCGTTCCTTTCCGTTGTGAGGCTATACGAGAGTGGACCAATAGATTAACGTAAAATCACAACTATATGAGTTTAGGCTGGGAATCGAACACGGCTCTCTCTTGCCAGTGGCACATACGCTAACTGCTTGGCCACAAGAGAGCTCTCCTTAGAAAGAATTTTGTTACCACTTGATTATTAAAATTTCAAGCAAAGATTATCTTAACAGTAATTCTATGTGATTAGAAACATAAGTATGTATATACGAGTACTATGAAAATTGACGTATTGAAACTTAGAATAGGTGGAAAATGGTTCACTGAAATCAAACCGATTAAAGTTCCACTTTTTCATGTTTTCGTTCATAGCGAAATGTACTTAAGTAGACAAAAATCAGTTGAAAGAGACGAAATATATGAACATGAGTATAGTAGAGGCAATATACGGTTTGACCCGGAAATAATTGCAACACAAATGGTTTCTTCGTCTATCACTTCCAAATAGCGTTGCTAATAATATATTCAAAATCCGCTTTCGTAATGCTTGGGGAAAGTCCGCCATCTTGGATTCAATATGGCGGCCACACCGAGACATCGACTCACACTTAAATGACAATATCTACTCACAGATTTAAGCTGAAAACTTCGTTCAGGCCATTTTCAAGATAATAGCATACCTTAAGGGATGCAAGTTTCCATGCCTCTATGTACCACCGCCATATTGAAAAATGGCGGCGAATATTAAAAACATATTTCAGAAATCCATCTCTATTTTTAATTCTAAAAATGCCTTTAAAGAAGAAATTATTCGTGCTGGAGAACAGGCAACAACAAGGCTGTACGAATGCAAGGAAGATGAATCTCTTGTTGCTTTAAGAATAAGAATGTTTTCTAGCAAAATCAGTACAGCAACAGATTTTGTACGACCAGAAAACCTTCCCCCTACTCCTGATGCACTTAAATATCATTCTCTGCGTGTTTACTACCAAATCATGGAAAGGAAGAGTCTATCCTCCCAAATGCTACCAGAAGATTGGGGATGGCGACTACATAAGGGAATGTATTTTCCAGTGACGATGGACAGGAAACCTGCTCCTGAGAATATGATGGAAATCATTCATTATAATTGTCATGGAAATTGTATAAGCATGAAGTGTTCTTGCAAGAAGTATGGTCTGTTTTGTACATCATTTTGTGGACAATGTCTGGGACAAACTTGTGATAATGTAGAAAGGGAATCAGAACATTCTGACAATGAAGACGACTTGTTTTAGTAATTAGGTTGGTATGCTGCTTATTTGCCATTTACTAAATATACATATCCGCAGGAAACTATGTCAGTATGATGTGTTGATGCAAGGAGTATGGACAGTTTTGTACATCAATTTGTGACCAGTTTCTGTTTAAATATTTTGATAATGTGAGACAAAACTGAAGTTTTTGAAAATGAAAATTATTAGTTTTAGTTATTAATGTAGTTTTTATGTATTGAATATGCATATAAGGTATGAACATACACGTATGCTGTGCAAAGTAGATATAGTTTGTACATTGAATGTGGGCATTATGTGAGATAAACTTGTGCAGCAATGTGTAAAGAAATTCTAGAATTTTATGAAGATGATCATTCATTTTAATGATTAGATAGCTACACTGTTTTAATTGTTATCCATTATATATACACATACATGAAAACAATAGAGACATGAAGTATTCATGCCAGAAACGTGATCTATTACTAATATAAATTAGTAACAATTGCCTGGAAGAAACTTATGATAATGTGGAAAACGGTGCAAACTTTGTAAAGACGAGGACAATTTTTTCAGTGAAGAGGTTGCTACACTGTTTTAATTCTTGCCTTTCAAATAGACATGTAGCGTTAACCATAAGAAGGACTGAAGAAATATCGTAATTTTGAGCAATTTTTCACATCTTCTTTCATTTCAATGATGGATTATCTCGGTCTGTAGCGACATCTGAACGAAATCTCAGAAGTCATATTTCAACGAAATTTCGGAGGACTTTCCCAAGGAGGTGAGTAGAAGATTTTTAATATGTAGCTAAATACACCTTGTTACACATCCTGGTTCAAAAATTATTTGTGTTGCAATTATTTACTGGTCAATCCGTATACTGCGTCTACTTAGCTTCTAGCAGGAACCTGAGAGAAAAATCATATTATCGAAAATCGCACACCCAGTGCTACATAAATTCGACTAGCTCCGTTACTTTGTAAGATAAACGAACATAAGTACCCTCGTTGAAAAGCTAAGATCATGGGCTTTTACGTTTATTTCAAGAAATTTCTGCATATCTCTGTTATTTTCTGAGTTATCTGCCAATAAAACATTATTGCCAATTTAAAAAGAAACTATATTTTTAATAATCGCCGCCATTTTTCAATATGGCGGTGGTACATAGAGGCATGCAAACTTGCATCCCTTAAGATATGCTATTATCTTGAAAATGGCGCAGAAACGAAGTTTTCAGCTTAAATCTGTGAGTAGATATTGTCATTTAAGTGTGAGTCGATGTCTCGGTGTGGCCGCCATATTGAATCCAAGATGGCGGACTTTCCCCAAGCAGTACGAAAGCGGATTTTGAATATATTATTAGCAACGCTATTTGGAAGTGATAGACAAAAAAACCATTTGTGTTGCAATTATTTCCGGGTTAGGCCATTTTTTCTCGTTTGTTTCTTCTACTAGTACGTGAAATACAGTCTATGCAAACTCTGGATTCGGTAAATATATTATAGGAAAACCAATGTTCTTACTCTGCGTTCCACTCATAGCCGTCTGAACAGATTGCACTTGATGGGAATGATCCCTTCAAAGAACCGCTACTACTCATCATTTCATATGTTACAGAACTGTAAAAGTACTTCATCCAAAGATATTTTGCTGAAATGATGGCAAAAGCCAACATAGCCATCCATATACAAAGCCACACAAACCTGTAAATATATAAACATTTGATTATCTTCTAATACTTGATGAAAAAACAAATACATATTAGACAAAAAAAAATAGGTTGGACAACTATACTCACATTTAACAATAATGTGGCAACTCCTAATTATAGGGGAGATTAAAAATCTCCAATTTAAAATTCTTGACAGTTTTGTTACCATCGAAGTGTACAGTTGAACCACCTAAATTTACAATGATATAATAGGCTGCTAGAAAATGTTTATCAATTATTGTTTTCTGACAATTCTTAAATTTAAAGGTGGTCATAGATACCCCTCCCCAAATTTAAGGCAAGAGCATCAATGTAATGATGTCTTTTGAAAGGGAATGCGCCTCTGTACACATCTGTAACGCATATATTATAATAAGGATTCACCAAACGCAATAAATTAGGTCAGAATCTCCAAATTTAAAATTTTTGGTAATTAAATACCCACGAAAGGGAACGAAATATACCACTCAAATTTACAAATGGTACATATTATTGTCCTAGAGAACATTCACATATTGAAGCGCTCAATTCCAAAACAGCCTAATTCAGAAAGTAAGTTTTTGAGCACACGAATATTTTGTGTGTGTTTCCATCGTTCTATTTCTGTAAAAGCAAAATAATCTACATAAAACAAACTTGCAATTGACTACTTTTCGTAAAATAACTGTGAAATAATCATCTATTGCAAGAGTTTTATAAGTGTTTTTAGGCATGAATCACAAAATAATTTCAGAGAATACCGCTGACTAAGTATATTTCGTGAAGCAACGTTGTTTTCTTTTGCCTACAATTAATTTGACTTACGGAGTTTTGGCATGGAACCCTGTTCAATTTACGGAGATGCTGAAATAGAAATTAATATAACCAATATTTCAAAATTGACAAAAATTGACTTAGGCTCTTTTTGGATGCACTCCTTCAATTACTATTTTTTAACAACTGCTAAAAAATATGGCGTAGTTCTAGGTAGCCTTAAGCCAACACCTCCGAATTCGAATTTTTGGTAATTTTTTACCAATTTTTGGGAGAAAAATTTGTTCCACGGGCACAAAATTGAAATCAAAATACGGTCACACTGCTTTAACACATACAATAAGATTATATTTTAGAAGTTTTGAACTGTACATTGGAGCTTTGAACTCTGAGCTGTAGAATTTTAAAAGTAAGTAACCTTTTCTTAAATTAGATTTTTCTACAGAATCATATTATCAGGAGTTATCCCTTAGTAACCCGATTTTTAGATCAAAAGTAAACAAGAATTTAATATAACATGTGTACTCAGTGCAGCATTTCCGATTAAAACAACTATGCATGTGTCTACAGAGGAATATTTTTGAAGGACACAAAATTTAGAAAACGAATAATATTTTATCTTTTATTCGTGTGGAAAAGTTAAAGAACCAAGAGCAAATGCACTATTTCATGAACAATTTTATTTACTATTCTAATATGTTTAATGATAGCATAATGAATCTAAAAATACATCACAACATATTTTCCATTTGTTATTATTTTTGTTCCGTACTTGTAGCATTTAGCTTCTAGTGAGTGTTATTTAACTAATAAATTGTTAATTTACTAACTAAGCATAATTTAGTTATATAAGTATTATTTTTAAGTTAGCGATGAAGGGGTGCTGGAACATGTAATTATTGGGAGCCTTAAAAGCAAAAGTGCCTAGGGGCGCCGAACTCCTAAATGTGTCACTGTGTATACTACACATATGCTACTTCTGGAAAGTTTCTGAACTCGACAGATATTTGTTAGCGTCTCCTACGAACCTATTATTTTGGCACGAGAACTTTATTATTTGTGTGTCGGAGGTACAGATGTAACTTTTTATTTTCACTTAATATGCTTGAACAAGATCTGTTTTCTAGCTAGAGAAGGAACTAAGCGAGCGTTATATCAAGGGAAGGCAAGCGAGTATTATCAGGCAGCGAGATATAATAGACACTACGTGTCCACTTTTGTTAATAAAATTGTCAGCAAAATAGACAACTCGAGTTAGGTGTTCCATAGTATAGACAAAAATCTGAATGATGAGGCAATATTTAGTTTTGTTTTAAAGATATATACATAGACGTATATGTAGTGTGAAAATTTGAAAGCAACATACGTTTCGTATCTTTTGTAGTTGATTTATAACTTATAAATATGTTAACTTTTAAGAAACCACAAATATTATACTTTCAAAAGTATTCAAGATGCCCCGTATATGGCATTCTGTAACCAATTCTTGGTCAGTGGGAGAGTATATGTTCTGGTCCTTTTGTTTGTTTGCAGAAGCGTCACATAAGTGGCGCAAAAGAACGTTGCCACTGTCTTGAAAAGACTTATCGGCAATTTATAAAGGTAATTAAACGTGTAAAATGTAATGATTTGATTAGTGGGAAATTGATAAAAAGTAATAAGATGAGTACAAAGGTATATGACATGTACAAAGTAATAAATATGATAAAGTAAAAAATACGTGAAAAAAGTAATGTCACAATCGGGAAAAAGTCAAATCATGGGAGAAGTATGACACAATAGAGTAATGGTCAAAATCGGGAGAGAAGTTCGAACAGTTAAAGAGGGCTGAAGGCCAAGATGGAGAGGGCAAAAGGTAGAGAAAAGAGGGAGTGTAAAATGAAGGGGAAAAAGTGTTGAAAAAAGAAGGGAATGTATGAACGTGTAAATAGAAAAAAGAGTGTAAGTGTAATGTTTATGTATAGAAAGGCCCACTCAGCTGTCGTCCTCACAGAGCACACAAAACACGATGCACTCGCCGTAACGACCACTGACGAACTCCTTCTGGTCGTTTTAATGACGAACAACTGGGTATAGTGCGTCACAGATGACCAGATAGACGGAAAATATGCGAACTATAAACAGTGTTGCAAATTTATGAATCCTAGTAGTTACTGGTGTTATAAGAATTATATTGTGCTATTAATGCAGAAAGAAAAAATGTTTAATTTTCTTGTGTTCATGTTATTCCCTTCCCCTTCATTGTCGAGTCGTACTCGAGAAATATATCCTTTTCTTTGTCGGCTGAACAATAAGGAGATCTATATATAATGAATATAAATACAATTGGATATGATATGATTTTTTTATTAGTTTAGCGTCCCTTTCAGCAGCAAGAGTATGTGGGAAGTGGACCTATAGCTTAACTTGGGATCCGAACCACATGAGCTCCTGCCAGGATTCGAACCCTGGTCTCCCGCGCCACAGGCGCGTACAGTACCTACATACACATGAGGGTGTTCTACAGTGAGTTATGAATAAAACTGATTCCTAAACTTTTAAAACTCTCTTAACTCTTTTAAAACTCTTTTAAAACTCTATAGGTAACTTTTTATTTTCACTTAGTATGCTTCAACAAGATCTGTTTTCTAGCTAGAGAAGGAACTGAGCGAGTGTTATATCAAGGGAAGGTAAGCGAGTACTATGAGGCATCTTAACTTAGGATTGAAAACATAAGGTCTCTTAAGGAGTCAACCCATTACCTATTAAATCAATGTGAAAAGACAATCATTTAGCCACGATGGTGTATATTGCTTCTCTGGAATAGTTATTTAAGTAAGTGCATGATATTACACAACAATTGAATGATTTTGCTAACAATAGGATTTCGTTATGTCAAAATAAAGACGATGTGTTTATAGTAATTTAAGATTTAAGTTGATTTGAATTTCGTGTCTCTGTGTAGCTTCCACTCTATGTGTTTTATTGTTTTTGTAAGGTAAAATGGAAGAATGTCCTACATGATAAAGGATTACCCACAATCTGCACTCACAACGAAAATAGATTCTTCATTAAAATAATAAGATATATCAGAGAGCATATGAATCCTTATTTAAATATAGAAATGTAATTATACGAGATTTTGTTCGTTCCTTCGAATTCCCTTTAGAAAACCTGCTTGGAAACCTGCTACTCGCAGGAATGCAGTGAAAATCCGAGATTTTAAAACGGAAATGTTTATCGAACAAATGAAATGTAGAGTAGTAGCTACCTCATGCCTAAGCGGTTATCGGCGGGACCACATGTAGTTTGGATTCCTCATTAACCTGTAGGTCCACGTCCCATATTCTCTCACTGCTGAAAGAGACGCTAAACATCTATCTATTAAAATGCTACGGTACCAATTAAGAGCGACTTTTTTTTTGTCCGTCATCCCGGTTAAAGGGTTGTGCCTTTCTTCGGGTAAGTGCATTAATTTGACTGATGGAATTGAAGGAAATATAGGTGGTCTAAGTGATTTCTTATTTATCATTTATTTATTCATCATATTAATCATAGACACACATAATATAAAAAGAAACATATACATGAACGATAACATTTTAGGTGCTATAAGTGAATATATTACCATTGCCAGGTATTACATGACACTAATCATGGAAGAATTTGTGAACTCAAAAATAAATGTGCAAATGTAATTAATGGAATGGATGAAATGAAGTGCTCTGGACGTCACATCACTGGGTTATGTGAGTTCAGACGAATGAAGTTATCTTCTGTTCCTGGGGCGATTCAGGAACTGATGAGGACGGAGGAGGCCCTTGTTAATGGGTACTTACTGTGCGTATGATGGATAGATATGAGATGAAAGTTCATGTAGGCGATACACTGCAAAGATTTCGGGGTCCAGCATATCGTTATCTAACTGTAAATGATATAGTGTTATGAAATGCTGAAGGGGAGTATCGACGTAATGAGGCGGTGCATCATTATTACGGTCGTAGCGGAGAATTTCAAGCATTAGGGGATGGTGCCGAGCAATTCGTTTGCAGATAAAGCGTATACGAAGTTGTTCAAGATGATTTAGTAATGGCGAAAAGTCGATCATCTCATAAAGTAATCTCGTTGGATGCGGCAGACTTATAGGATATGCTAGGCGTAGAGCATGGCGCTCGAGGATAGCAACTTTTTGATAGAATTTTAACGGTGCAGATATCCAAGCTGTATGCCCGTATGTTAACGTACTCCGTATGAATGATTTATATGTATTGATTACGGTACGTGCTCGTAGTCCCCAAGTTGTGCCAACTAGCCGTTTCAGAAGATTAAGTTGGTTTTGTGCTTGGGCTATGAGTTTGGTAAGATGTGGAGTCCAGGTAAGATGAATATCAAAAATGACACCGAGATACGTAATAGTAGTTGACACGGGAACAGGTGTAAGATCAACCTGAAGGCGAAGTAGATTAGGATTTCGATGGACTCGAGAGCTGCGTCTACGTGGCAAGAAAACTATGGCTTGTGTTTTGGAAGAGTTAATGTTCAACCTCCGTATATGACACCAACGCACGAATGCATCAATAGATGCTTGCATGGTTTTATTAAGAGATCGTACAGTGCGGGCAGTTGTGAAAAATGCATTGTCGTCCGCAAACTGGAATATTGCGGTGGTATTAGGAACGACTAGATCGGCGACGTACAATAAGTATAATAAAGGAGACAGAGATGAGCCTTGCGGTACTCCAGAGTGTAAGAAAATTGGATGAGATAGCGATCCATTGATCGAGATATAAGCTAGTAGCCCTACTAAGAAGGAGTGTATGAATCGGATGTACGAGGTTGGTAGAAGGTAATTACGAAGTTTGTACAGTAAACCAGGGTGCCAAACCTTGTCAAAAGGTTTTTCTAGATCAAACGTTACAAGGCAAGAAGGATATCATGTATTAAACTGATTATAAGTGGATGTGGTGAGACGGAATAATTGATCTAGAGTGCTAAAATGTGGTCTAAATTCAGCTTGGTGAATTGGAAAAAGGTTATGTGAGTTGAGATGGTCGTGCATGCGACGTACAAGGATTCGTTCCAAGATTTTGCAGAGACAACTTGTGAGGTGAATAGGATGGTACGATGTGACTTCTGATGGAAGTTTCTTTGGTTTAGGGAAAAGAAGAACTTTGGAGTACTTCCAGTCGAGCGGAAAAAATCCAGTTCGTAGAATAAAGTTATAGATGCTGCTAAGGAAAAGTAGAAAAGAATGAGACGCCTGTCTGACGAGAACATATGTAACAGCGTCAAAGCGTGGTGCTGTATTCCGTTTGCCTGTAAGTGTATTACTGATAGTTTCGGGGAGAATTGCCATGGTTAGAGGATTATTTGGTTCTAAAGTATGATCAGCACATGGTCGCAAGAAAGTAGAAGCTGCATCGGTATGTCGGTTGATAGCTGATTGTAAGCGGTGTGGTGTATACCAACCGGGTAGTGGGGTAAATAAGTCTTGAAAATAAGAAGCAAATATATTGGTCTTGTCTGTATCCGTAAGGACTGCTTGATGGTTATGAACGATGGACTATAGCGTACGAGAAACTATACCAGTTAGTTGATGAAATTTACGCCAATATTTTGTAGGATGTGCTTCATTAGGAAGTGTGTTGCGAGTTTCTATTCAGTGACGTTTCTTAAACGCAACGATATAGTTATGAGTTATCCTTAAGTATTGGCGATGAAGACTAAGCGCTTCAAGATTGCCCGTAGTTAAATATTCACGGAAAGCTCTCCGTGGGGCTGTAATAAATTGTAAGTATTGCAGAGGTAGCTTAGGTTTATGTAACTGAACTTCAATTGTTGGAATTGAACGTTGTGCTGCGTCCTGAATGGCTGTAGTTAGATCAGTTATTGTCCTATCGAGTTCGTATTGTGGGCTAGGCATAGTGAATGAAGTTACTGCAGTGTCTGAGTAGGAACGATATTGCTCCCAATTTGCCCTTTGGTAGCAGTAGACCTTCTGAGGAGAGGGCTTAGGCTGATTGCTAGGAGAACAGTGAAGTTCGACTTTGATGGGAACATGGTCGCTACCTATGGAGTCTAGCACAGATATATGGATGGACTGACTGAGAGAGAAGATGAGGTTATAACTGCATCAGGAGTAGTGCTACTCATAGGACGTGTAGGTTTCGGTAAATTATGGAATTTAGCTCCTTTGCCTCCTAACGGTATAAGTATGTTGACATTTTTTGAAAATCCCGCCTTTAGTCCAGGCCTTCTGTATTGTATCACATGCACATTTCACTATAGACTCCTATTATTCGATATTAAAATAGCCCTTCCCTCTGGTCTAGTAGCTACCGCATGTGGCTTTGTTGCACATATTCCCGGGTTCGATTTCCAGTGAAAACACAAAAGTACATGTAACTTTATAATTCACTTTCATCGATCATCCATTTCATTTAGCCTAAAGGACATAGTCGTGGGACATTATTTTTATAATAAATTGTCCACTTTGTCTATTACGAGGTTTCTGAACCTTGGACTCGCTAGAATATGAGGGTTGAAAAAATGAAATCTTAAGTTTACGTCCTACGATATTGCCGGCTAGACTAAATGAGACGGTGATGATGAGAAATGAATTAAATGGTAGAATGAAGTAGGAGGAAACGGTAGAAACTCAAGAAAACACATGCACACGATGTTTCTACCACAAAGCTCACTTGTCCCGAGCTGGGATCGAACCAAGGCCCCATGTACCATAGGTGAACGCTGTACCACTTTTTTCTTTTTTCGTCCCAACCAGTATAGTGTTCGCCATGGACAGTTCGTGTAAAATCTGCGTAATCCGAACACGACAGGGGCACGAACACAGAAAGGTTCAGGACAGTTAAAAATCCGACTATGCTCTTCAGAGGAACTCGAACCGCCAGTGGATTGCGTTTCATGATCCGAATTCAAACGCCCGAGACCACTCGGCTATGGCTACCTGCTTAGCACTGAGCCACCGCGTCCCGATATGAGGGTGTGAAGGGAAATGTAAATGATAAATGTAATTAGGGTCTAGTAGCAGAAAAATACTTTGAACTTCGTCTTTTGATAGACATATTTTTATCTGTACACTTGTTTCCAAATACAAAAAAAATTGAGAAATTAGCTACGAGAATCGTTTTAAAACCAAATGGAATAACAGAGGAATGAAACTCGTTAAAATCTGCAAATTTAAATACAAGAAAAATACAAATAGAACTTACAACCCTAAGCGATGAACAGCAATTGAATATATATATTAAATTAATTGTGAGGCTCGCAAGCAAGAAGGTGTGATAAAAAAAGTGTCGTGATATAAAATAAATATATTGAGGAAGCCTAGTCTATTGCATCATTATATAGTAGGTCTAAGTCTTTCGTAGTATTTTATCTTCCGTTTAACGAAGTGCAAGAGAATTTACGTAAATCAATTATAATAATGGAACGGCAGAATGTATACCTAAACGAAAACGTGCAGGTATATTGGTATATATGCCTAAAACGAGTAAAGAACTCATACGAGTGCCTACACAGAAGTTAGATACAAACAGACACGTGGTAGTCTGAAAATAGTTTAACAAAATAAGTGAATTTTGTATCCATTACCAACACAATATTATGTGATCCTGAGTAAAAAGACTTTTTCGTCCTTCTACTTCTTGACGTTTAGGTAATACGAAGAGGGAAGGGACGGGGAAGAGTAGTAGAGGGAAAACATGGCAACAGTGATTTGCCAAACAGAAAGCGAAGAGTGTTCTGACCGCCTAGTTGATCCTAGCGCCACCACTGAAATTGGAGTTCAGACATCACGCCATCTGTGTCTTCCTATACCATCTTACGAAATATTTTAAACATTGAAATTACTGTATAAAGCATCTCAAAATTGATTGAAAAATACTTACTATATAAAGTATATAGTTAAATATTTGAAATTAAAAATTCAGCTATGAAACAACAAATGGAGTTGAGGTTTTGTTTCCTTATGTGATTTAGTCATACCTGAGAAGAACGTTTGGCGCCATTTTGATGTACCGTAGACCATGAAGACTTGTAAATGTCAAAAATTCTTCTGTTGACTTACGAAATGCAGACCACACAGAAACGAATGTCGTTCTCAAAACGGAAATTAGTCTGAAAGAAATAATTGTAGTAGCTAAATACTAACAATTATCTTTTCATTTCAAAATTGTCACAACTTGTTCCTGATCTCTTAAGGCTATTATTCCATCTTTTTGTTTATATTATTTTAAGTCCGTATAATTACTACTGATTCCGTGTCCCATAAAGTCATTTCTTCCATCTTTTCGGTTATATTATTGTCAGTTTCATATAATTGCTACTGGTTTCCGATCGCATAAGATACCTTTTTTTAGTGTTTCGTTCATATTATTATCAGATTTATATAGATACAACTGGTTCCTGATCTCTTAACATTACCTTTTCCATCTTTTTGGTTCAGATTTTTATAATTACGACTGGTTCCTTGTCCCATAAGATAACTTTCTACAACTTTTCATATGATTTTGATTTGAATAATTACGACTGGTTTCTGACCCTACAAGGAATTTCTTCCCACTTTTCGTTCATGTTATTTTCAGATTTATATAATTACAACTCGTTCCGGGACCCATAAGATTATTTTTCCCTCTAATTTCATTTACTAGAGATAGACCTAGGATGAAACGAAATAGCTAAGTTAGAATAATTCCCTAGAAGACTTGTTCCCCCTTCCTTGCAGTGTAATAGTAATTTCTGCAAGGACATCCTACCATTTCTCTAGCTGCTATATGTTTCATGTAACAACTTTTAATAATTTGAAAACGTTCGTTGCATAGTAATCTTGAAATTAAGGCATGCTTTCACAAATGTTCGATTTTAGTTTAGTTTGTCTCACAAGGCTAAGGGAGTCACGGACGACGATAATCACCGAGTGGCGGGATGAAGAAATTGGAAGAAAGAGCACATCCACGCGCAATGTGTTAGTCCACAACAAAGTGTGTACACCACACACATCAGAGTTTAACACACTACTACTAAGCTAACGAAGTCTCATAAATGTTCTATATGATTGTTAAGGTATATACTTATATATAATACACGAATTTAGAAAGCTACTTTATATGAAGACATCAGGAAAAGCAAAAGAATACAGAAGAAAGAAAATCTTTTTAGCATATAATAAATAAGTCATTTTAAAAAGCATTAATCAGCAGTATTAAGAATGAAGTAACCATGCACTACACAGATATGTCTCGAAGTATTGGTGTTTTTAATAACTGTTGCAGTGTATTCAAGAGTTTAGACATGCAGAAAGTAAGGAGATAATGTTATAGTAAGAATTAGAGAATTTATAATTACTGTGATTCCAAATGACTAGGTATAAACAAATAGTGTACATATGAAATGTTATATAGTTTGAATGTACGGTAGTACGCGTTGTGGATATCGGCATTAAAGGCGAAATTTTACAATCACAATCGGTTTCCAGACGATTAGCCACGTAAGTTGTATTTTCTTTAACTTAGGCTGTCACTGAGTATTGGATGTTATAAAACATACGTTGTTCTTAATTTTTTCCTCGGAATCAGTATGCTGTGCAAGTTATAACATGCCTTTATTAGATAGAAGAGTTTGAACATCGGGCTTGTGAATTTTCCCATTTTTCCACTTTTCACTTAATCAACTCTTCTGTCATCATTTTTTTCTGTGTGCATGTTAATTCAGTTGTAAAGCAATATTTGTATACAGAGCCGTTTTAATGGATGAGCATATGCTTCGGAACCCCATGAGCATAGTGTCCTTTGCTAATACACATATGTCAAGTGACTTGCCATAAATAAATGCTACTAGACAGAGGTCTAGACTACGCTAAACTATAAAATAATACTTGCTGCAATGTTGTTGTGTTTCAATAATATTTCTCCTTTAGCACTTGTAATTGATAATCAGACATCTTGATTTTTTGTTTTACCTGCAACTCTGATTCTGACATACAATTTACGAATGTTTTTGTGAGACAGTACGATGTTTTTGTTTCTTCTTAGCTTCCGCGTTTACTTCCAATTTCTCATTCCAACAATTATTAAATAATAATTATAATGATTTACTTATATCCGTTAATCCATGTCCTTTACTCTAAAGGTCATAATAGAGGAACTAGGATTTCATTTCACTTTAATGTTTTTCTTCATTCTGTGAAGAATCAGGTTTCAGTTCATCTGCATATTTTATCAGATATGTTTTACCTTTTATTAACATTTTCTGTTACGTCTTTCCTTTCGTATACGTGCCTAATTATAGTGAAAAGGAAGTACAATTACCATCATGTATATAACATAGTCTCTTCGTATCTCATAATTCGTTTGGAGTAACTAAGAACTGTGTAAACAATTTGTGCACAAAATTGAAAAGAATAGCAAATAATATTAAAACGTATTCATATAATAGTGTGTATGGTGTAATACAAAAAAAATCATTCAAACAACGATATTTAGCAACAATATCAAAACGCATAGATAATAAAAAGTAATAAGCGAGATACTTAATTTATCCTATAACTTACCTCTGACACCTGCTTTCATTTGAATCACTTCTTCTATTACATGGAATTATGTTAGATCCTACGAGAATATTTTGCACAGGGTGCACCGATGTTTGGTTCCTAAATCTCATCTTTCCTAACATTCTAATACGATCTTTAACTTTCAGGCATTTGTCCTTCGAACAAAAAGAGTGTAAGACTAAAAGGTATACAAATTCTACAACCGACAACAAGCTCCCTCCAAAGAACAAGGATCCAATTCCTCCAAACGAAACTATAATAAAGTAAGGGATTTCTAAGGTCACATTCAAATGTTTAGGTGTGAGAAAAAATATGAATTATTTTTTATTGTGGTATTATATAGATAGGAACAAAGTACTTTTTCTTTAAAAAAATATCTAAGAACAAGTATTTTAAATATTATCAAGAAATCAATAAATAAATATAATTATACTTTTATTACTACAACCATAAAAATCGAAATTGATTTTTGAAAGAACGAAAAAATATTATTCTAAGTTAGATTTCTATTTAAACATAGGTTTACCAACATTATTTGAATTATTTCTAAGTTTTCCCAAATTTTTGACTGTTGAACAGTTTGAAAGGTTTCTAAAGCTGTGTTGCAATTAATAAAATATCACTACGTTGCATTCGTGACTTTATTCTATTGTAGTGTCTGCAATTCGCAAATTATTTTTTGCTTAATTTTTTCTCTTTTTGCATTTTGTTACGGCAATAGAATTAGTATTTCATTTACTTCTTTAAAAATACAAATTCGTGCTGAGTGTTTTTGTTCTCTGTTAGCTCGAACGAAAGACTTCTTGTCTTCCCGTGTTTCGCTCCTTATCTTCTCCTACTTGAACCTAGAGTTCAACTGTCTAGTAGAAAATAACCACCCCTCTGTAACAGGGAGATGTCTGTCTCTATGTATATATACTATCTGTGTATTCTTTGTATTAGTTATGTTATTATTATTATTAGTGGTAGAAGACTTGTAAAGAAGTCCATATAATCTGTGTGTTTAAAATGTTTTCGTTTTTGCTTCTAAAAAGAAGATTCTTTTTCTGTCATCAAACTGCAGATGTTTATATATGTTTTATCAGAAGGTTCTAAAAATAAGTTATAGGAAGAAGATCCTTGGTTCAAATATATAAAATCTTTCATATTTAATACTTAAAATCCTTCATGTTTTATATTTTCCAGTGAAACTATGTATGATTATTGTATATCTCGATGTAAACCACTTTGCCAGAGTTTGGGGGCAACACATACAATTACACGGAGCACATGATGCACATACATACACGCATGCGCACCAACAGAATCTTCTCTTCTCATTTGGTATGGCCCAGCCATCTTGATGTAAGCCAATCTTGATGTTAGAAGCATGACATGTTCCAATAACTATTTTCTCTGCCCCACGGAGGAGAACTTACCTCATCTGACTTTGCTCTAAGTGTCGTGCGCACACCAATCAGCTTCCTTTTCAGGCTACTGACTACTCTTTGGTTTCTCCCCAGGGAACTTTCAGGCTACCACACATGTCCAACCTTTGACCTCACGGTCCTAGTGCAATGTCTACACACGATACATCTATGCGCCCGATACGTAAATTGGTACGGAGTGCAAAATCGTCCGACCTCATGTTTTCGGCTCGATCGCCGGGCTTGGTCAATTGTTTCTGGCCCCCTCAAAGTCGTGCTATCTAGACGGAGTCCGCAATGGCTTAGGTACGACTTAGTCCACAAACTTCCGGGAAATTCTAGTAACCCTTGCCCTCACTCTCTCGGCTTCTCCGGAAGCCTCCCTACTCTCTAGGTTACCATCCACACTTTGTCCTAGTGGCTAACTTTGCACTCTGTTTTTGAAAGCTTGACGACAGCCGGGGTCTACCCAAAATTGCTGGTGTGCTTAGCAAGTTGACGGTCGAAATTCTGTCACTCCCCTATTTGATGTGTGTTTAGACAGACTCTAGGTTCATTGCCTAGCTGGCTTAAATATACAGGTAGATCAAATAGTTACACCTGTGCACCTTACCCTTCTATTAGGACTGACTCGTGCCCTTCCAGTCTAGTGAAGTTTTGTTTTATTTTTGTGAGTTTTCTCTGTGAAAGTATTTAGAGATTGGGACATGTCAAGTAAGTTTTTATACACATTTTCCATTAATACTATAGTGTAACACTGAGTTACATTTAGCGCTCCAGCTCGTGGACTTGTAATCTCATTAGGACCAATACATTGCAGGCTTACTGTAAGGAACTGTAATTCTGAGTTTTGCTTTCCAGTGATATCCCAAAGGGTTGGTAACTATTAAGTTTTCGTCGAGATAACGAGTTCCATCTTCTTTGTTAGAAGTTAAGTCTTGGCCGAGGCCAAAGCTACCTTGTAATACTAAGATCTTCAGATGGGTTGTTAGCTGAGTTCTTGTTCCAGTTTATAACTTTGCCGCAAGAGTTATAATTGCTGATTTGCAGAAACTTTCTCGACCAATTAGGAGTATTTTGCTTAATTATTGAACCCTCTTGTGTGGGTGCCGGTTTATACAAACGCATACCGCCGGCCCGCCACAGTATATTGTGATCTACTTTCCCTCATCCACACTTAAACCCTTATGTTTTTTTATTTTTATGATGAGTACGTAGGAAGATGGTACAAGTCCATATTCAATGATCTTTATTTTAAAGTATTTTTATATTAAATTTCCACTCTCATTGTCGTTCTCCCGTGTTTTCCATGTATTCTGAACTTAGGTACTCACATATAGCAAACAAATTTATCTTAAGTAAGTGTTAGAACAATCACTATACATTTTCATCCTTCATTTGAAAAAAAAATGAAATGAATGGAAATCTTTAGTTTTATATCCCACGGTGATGATGAGAAATGAATGAAATTGTGGGATGAAGAAAGTGAGAGGAAACGGGAGAACCTCAAGAAAACCTATAAGCACGGTGTTTAACCACCACACGGCGCGAGCTGGGATCAAACCAGGGACTCCAAACTCCGGAGGTGAACGCTCTACCACTCAGCAACCGCGGCCCCTCATCCTTCATTTGAAGTTACCTGCTCTGGAACAAACTTACGACTGTAGTAGAGCTTAACTTACAGTGTAATTTTTTGTAATATTTTGATGTGAATACCTTTGATTTTATCTTGTATGCAAAATACAGAAACAAATAAAAAAAATTAACATTTAACTATGTGGTACAGCGAATATATATATAATTTTCAACGTTTCTTGCAAAGCTAAATCAGGTATTTATCATGTCGTTTGGGTTTTTTAACAGTAAATGTTGTGCTGTGATAAAATGGTTCGTCATTTTTGACATCTCACTCAGAGCTCCCTAATTTTACTTATTTCTGCCTGGATATCTATGGTCACCAACTAATTTAACATTATCAGTTTGCCTATGACACTCAATAATGATATACAAATTGAATTGAGGAATGTTTTTATGGATTCAGTGTAGAACGAACAGATTGTATCATTTATGCTATATTTCTATTCAAATAGTTATAATAGCTATATATAATAGTTATAATAATATGTAATATATCAGATTTTTAGTATGAAATTTCCGTTGCGTGGAAGTCTACTATAGTTTCACATTACGAAACGAAACACACTTGAAAAACAATTATTAGCTTATAGTTCCATTCCATGTATGCGCATGTGTGTGTTACCGTATTTCTCGGTAACTAGTTGTTGGATCTAAACCAAATTTGGTGGGCAAGTTGCTCATGGTAAAGGAAATAAAATTTTATATATTTAGTGTCCGGACTAGGTCAGGGAGAGTTTCGATTCGGTTCGGCTCGCCTTGTATATGATATTTCTCAATAACTACTGCCCGGTACCGAATCAATTTTTCGTGGGCAAGTGATCCATCATCTAAAGAATAAAAATTATTCGAACAGGGACAGGTTTGGCTCGGATTGACTTTTATGTGTTACATTATTTCATAGTAATTAGTGGCCAAATCTAAATGAAATTTAGTTTTCAAATAGCGCATCACTTGAGAACTAAAGATCGCTGTATTTTGAGGGACAGGCTCTGCTCGACAATACAAGGCTTGTTTTGCAGATTGGCACCCCGGGAGCTTCTGAGCTAGGATCACCTTGGCTTGTTACGAGGTAGATATAATAAAGTGCTCATCTTCATCTAACTATAAATGTGTTCCCATTCCTCAGTCATCAGGCAACTCCAATTCTACCTTTACTTATCCATATTCTCCACCTCCAAAGTGATCTCCATTTACTCCCTACCATCCAAATAATTTTCACTGACACCTTTAATTAGTTTGTTGCCTTCCGTGACCTTATCGTGATCTCCGAAGTATCCTGGTCATCCAGTTACTTAAACTCTGAACTGCACTTTACTACCCAACCCTATTTACATCCAGCTCCGATTGACCTTTGATCTCCATTCACCTTACTTCCACCTTGGAACTGTCTTTCAGTCTCCAAATTCATTGAGGGTTGGGTTTTCTATTGGAAGTGAAATTCCACGCCGAAAAGTTGGAAAAGGTTTCATTTTCTTAGTGTTTTAACACGTGAGTTAATTTGAGGAGACCAAAACAGTAGAATATAGCTACTTTATTTAATATCTTTGTTTCATATACATTTGAAGCCTTATAAATCTCGGCGAGAAACTGTCTATTTAGTGTAACACTCAATGAGCAACAAATATTTCATTGTAGTGAAAGCATACGTAACGTCAAAGCTATCATTCAAAACGAAACGTAAATATATGCAAAATAAAAGCTTCATTTCGGTATTATTTTATTCTAAAGGTTTAGTTCTACATAATTATATTCAATTAATTTCAACAAAGTGTTTTGGAATTCAAAAAGTGGTATATGAAGCATGAGAGACTTGGACATTAGGGAAATTAGAGAGCATCGAAATGTGGTGTTGGAGGAAGATGGAGAAGATAAAATGGACAGAAAGAGTAACAAACGAAGAAGTTTTAAAAGGAATAGGAGAGAAGAGGACGCTTCTACCCATCATCCTTCGTAGAAAGGCCAATTGGATTAGACATATCTTAAGAAGAAATTGTCTTTTTCGTACCGTCATAGAAGGAAAGATGGAAAGAAAGCGACTAGTAGGGAGAAGAACACAACTGTGCGATGACTTGAAAATTAGAAGAAAATATTGGGGGTTAAAAGAGGAAGCTGAAAATCGAGAAACGTGGAAGAAACATTTCCAGGCCCAAAGTGAAAATTAAGAAAAAGAAACCTTATTAGTCCTAGGACTTGAAAATAGACAGAATACTTAATAATAATAATAATAATAACAATCATAATAATATAAATGACTTTTAAATCTTTTTTTAAAAAAAAAACCAAATTCAATTTAATATTATATTTTTTCCATTTCGTGAGAAAATTGGAAATGAAACTACTTAAGCTTATTATGTACTTACTAAAAATAGAACTACTTAAGTTTAAATTCTTTCTATTTTCTTTAAACAGTGCAAGCCACCTCTTTCTATTTCATAAAAACACCGAAAATATAATTAAAACGATACTATTTCGTAACTGAACACACTCTAAAAAGATTAGATATGAAAAAATAATTGTTCTCACCTAACATCTCCAGATCTCCAAATACTACATCACGTTTAAATCTCATCTTCGGATACTCCGGCATTTCAAACATAAACATTGGGAATTCAACTCTGAAATAATAACGATAATAACATCGATATAACTAACAGTACATATTAGCGAGACATTCTTGCACAAAAAGTGCGCTTGTTGTATTTATAAGACTAATTTCAATAAATTTCTATCATCTTTATCTTGATACAGAAATAAAGCAAAGATTTAATTCATTTCATTTCAAGAAATAACTATAAAATTTGTGCTCTTTTAGGCAACATAAATTATACAGTATTGAGATACAGTTGAAAAATTAGTTGACACAAAACTATCGACCTGTAGTAATATAAATATAACAGAGGCAATTCTTCAAAAATATATATATTGAATCGTATTATTAATGTTTCTACATCATTTGGCATAAAATTTAAGTGTGAAGCTATTGACACACATGAAAAATGCATCATACATGAGAAGGACACTATACTTCACGAAACGAATTAGAAACAATGATCTGTTGATCTAATTTGTCACTAGAATTTTGTTTATTTCAATTTCGATTGGTTTCGAACCCTCGGACATTATGTAGCAGGGAAGAATATGTAACAGAGACAGGGAACGAATTTTTTAAAACAATTTCTGTCTTACCTCTATCTGTCCAGTATTATCAGTGACCAATTCTGTTGGAAGGAATATTAAAGGATTATCTTCAAGTGTAAGAGGTAATTTATATACAACTAGCTAAAATGCCCGTTCTTCACATGGAAAAAATAACTAGCCCTTGTTTCCCACGTGGAGTAAGCATTTCAAAGAAATTGCTGTGATAGTGATCCAGTTATTCTTATTTTTAACCAATTTCATACATAGAAACCGAATATATAAAAGGTCAATTAAAAAATGTCCGGATAAAAATACACTCTGACAAAATTTGTGCTTCTTTGTTATTTTTGGCGGTGTTCTAGAACTATTATCAGATGGGCCTAGCAAGCCTGTCTCGAACACAAGTGTATACGTGGACAGATAAGTTCAAACGGGATTTAACATGTGTTTAAGATTCGCTACGCGCAGTGTGCTCAGTCTGTATAGTCACGGAGAACAACATTGCGAGATTTGATGAGTTGATACGGGGAAACAGGAGAATTACAGCGAGTAATATTCTAGTGCACTTGTGTTCGACTAAAACGACTTTCATCATGTCGAACTGCCATCCGACGGTGAATTTAGATTGGTCTCAATCCTTCAGCTAACGGAAATCTAACGAAACTCCTCTGTTCCATGTTGATGCAAACTTGGAAAGTGTGTCCATCTTCTTTCTCTGATTCCTAGCATCCTGATCAAGAGGCAGGCGTGTTAGGCCCAACTGATAATAGCTCTAGGACACCGCCATAAAGTAACAAAGAACTACTAACTTTGTCGAAGTTTTGTTTTTTTTATATAACTTTTACGGTTATTTATTGAATGGATCTTATTCATATTTTCACCGATTGTGGTAAGATTCTTTTCATTTAGAAAGATATTTTCTAATTGTAATCTCACATAAACTTCTTGTGGATGTAAAATTAGTCTTCAAAACTAAACCATGAAACTTCGCAATGGCTGACCGCATTCATATCATAATTGTATGATCGCATATGAATTCGACAAATTCAACCATCCTGATTACTCTTGAATATTCTTTTTGAAAGAAAAGTTTCATTGTAATAAATAATTGAATTTTGATTTGAATCTTTACTTAATGAAGATGTATAAATCATTAGTACCATACACACCTGCCAGTTCCTATAATTCTAGCATCAAAGTTGTACACGTCGCATTCTGGTAGGCAATTGCATGAAGCTTTCATTTCATTTTCTGAAAGAAAAATAAGTGCCAGTTTAGGTAGATATTCTTGTTAAAATTTGACATGTTTCACAGAATAAACAATGGTATGAAACAATTAACACTATACACTAACATCAATATTATTATTATTATTATTATTATTATTATTATTATTACTAGCAGCGTTCACCCCGCTTCGCTGCGGTCACCCCGGAACGCAATAAACTTTGTTACTTAGATAATTTTTACTTTTTCGCTTTCAAGTGATATGATAAAAACCATAGAAGATTGCAGTAAATCTTAACATTATATCGCCTGTCATTTATGTTAACCCGCCCCGCTTCGCTGCGGTCATCCCGGTGCTGGCATATTGTAAAAGTGTCTGTAAAAATAAGCAAATCAGTTAAAAAATTTTAAACAGAAGATTCAAGCTATTTTCCGCTGTATATCGCCTGTCATTTATGTTAACCCGCCGAGTGACACGGTCATGCGGGTTGCATATAAATACGTTTATTTTTACCTATGATGAACTAATAACAAAGGATTTGTAACATTATATCGCCTGTCATTTATGTTAACCCGCCCCGCTTCGCTGCGGTCATCCCGGTGCTGGCATATTGTAAAAGTGTCTGTAAAAATAAGCAAATCAATTTAAAAATTTTAAACAGAAGATTCAAGCTATTTTCCGCTGTATATCGCCTGTCATTTATGTTAACCCGCCGAGTGACACGGTCATGCGGGTTGCATATAAATACGTTTATTTTTACCTATGATGAACTAATAACAAAGGATTTGTACGTTATGGACACTTGAATGGTCAATTATCTCAAGACACTGGTAATTAAAAATTAAAGTGATATGATAAAAAACATCTAGGGTCCAAATCCTAATAACCCCCCAAAAATGAAAGAAATTGGTTCAGCCGTATTAGCGTGATGAGCGGACAAAATTTTGTATGTTCTCTTTTATATATATAGATTATTATTATTATTATTATTAGAGAATGGCGTCGTTGGATATATATTTATATATATATATATATATATATATATATATATATATTCAGATAAGTATCAAGTTACCAAATGCAATTTGTCTGCTGCTCTTTTACCGTGTAGTAAAGTTTCCATTCATCGCGAAATTACAACGTATAAATTGAAACGATTCTACACCAAAAACAATGCATATAAGTCAAGCGGGGTGATGAACATACCAAGTGTCTTTGTGACAAAATACTGCGGTCATAATGTTACATATTTCAAAAAAGGATGGCCACAGTTACAGGGTACTGAAAAATATTTTTTTTAAAAGATACATTTTGAAAATCTCCTTCACATCCGATCACGCAGATGGTTTTCAATAGACAGAAATGCCATGTTGGCATTTACCTAAAACTGATAACTAAAAGTGTTCCGGATGAATTGGAGGGGAAAGAAACGGATTAGGTATTTCTTCTCAGGTATTTGGTTCAAGATTTAGGAAATATTTTGGTTCCTGCTAAGATAACATAACACAACACATGAAAATTGCATTGTAATATTGGTTTTGGTTATGTGGCTACTTGAGCAGAGAAGTTTCTCTAATAGTAACATAAATATATGACGTTTCAAAACTACATAGACGTCACAATCCATTTTCAACATTATAGTAGAATTAAAAATAGTTTTTTTCTTTATTCATTTTCATCATTCCTTTTGAAATGAAGTGTTTCGAAATAAGAAAGTGGAATCTTAATACAGGGTTACCTTATCAACTTTTTGAGCAACCGTAGCAAAATTAAACATAATACTAATTTTAAATGTGTTATTCAAATTACCACATAACAGTATTCTCATGAAAGTAGATGTACTTACCTTTCAGACTAGAGACGCAAGTTAATCCTTCTACATCACATTCATTGTATTTACCTATAAAATAAACGTTATTGGCATTTGAACATTTAAATCAATATAATTTATAATTATTTTACTTATAGTACTTTCAGAAAACCTATTACCTTCTTCCTTTATTAAGAGAATTATATTTATTAATATGGTTTAAATGTTATATATTGTCTCTCAGAAGGTTGAAAATTCACATTGGAAATTCTGAGTGAAGATTAAATTTTCCACGTCAATCATATAGTATAGGTAATCCATCAAGAATATTTGATGTTTAATTGTATAAAGCATACTTCTTCAAATATCTGCTCGTCAACGAAAATCCAATGAGTCGGTTTGCTTATGTAAGCAGCCAGAAGTTGCTATGAGTAAATCTTGAAAGTGACGTCAGTGTTTCCCCTTCGATATTTGTTTCCGAAAATATAACGCAAAATTTGAGGGCCAATAACTTGGGAAGCGTAACCTTGCACATCATAACATTCTGTACACTTATACAGTAGGTCAATGTCTCCTACCACTCCAATTTTCATCTCTGTTGCATGAGTTCGCCTGAACTCGTGTGGTATATGGTATTCCTGATTTTTGTCGAAAAAATCAAATGAAGATCGATGAAATGTACTCAGTAGTAGATTTATTTTGTTTTGCTTAAATTGTTTTAACGATTATATTTGCATAGATCAACAATGTTTTTTTGAATGAATATTTTATTCAAAACAGAAAATAATAAAATAGTAATATATAAAATTTGATTACTTAAGGTTCGTATATCAATTTGTGGGAAATTATTTTTGAATCTATACACTGACAATAAGTACTACTAAGATACTTATTAGAAAATAATAGAAATATCTAATGTCAAATTTTCAAGTGGTAGCATTGTATGTTATAGCACGGCAAACAAGAGATGGTCTCTGACGTTTCTTACCACATGCGGTGGGGCATTCCAGCCCCTACTTTGATACCAGTGTTACCAACCACGATCACTCTGTCTTATACCATTAATTAAATTGCCATTACAGTTGTACAGAAAAGAAACCTTGACACGCGAGTAGTGGCAATGTCATTGCGAGCTGTCAGAGACGTTCTCTTACTGGACGCACTATAAATTCAAATGCAAGTTGATATTCTCAAAGGTCTACTTAGGAAGAAATGCGGTTACGTTGTTGTGATCGTGACAGTTATATTTTCTATGTCGCAAATCACGCACCTGTCATTGGAACATTCAGCTTCTGGAGAACGTCAACATTAGAAAAGCAAGCAGGGTAAGAAATACTGTTAGAATGTTTTAAAAGTAACAGAAAGCTTACGGTTGAGAAAACCGAAAAAAATATTCATATTATACTAAAATGATATATAATAATGTATATTTCGATAATATTATAACATTATCGAAAAGAAAACTTTATTCGATGAACGAAAAGCAATGAAATAGCCTCAGCTAAAGTTGAGGAAGAAACATTAGTGCTGAATCCAATTTAGAATAGGAATAGAAACAATTTGTTTAAGAATAAATTGAACTGTTTACGAAGGACTCAATGAAAGGAATGGTACACAAAAGTTCTTTCAGGTTTATGGTAGCAAATTCAATCGCTAGAACCAAGTATGCATATGTCCTATAAGTTAGTACAAGTACTTCAAATCTTATGTAAGTTGACTTACAAGTTGAGTTGATTTTGGGTTTAACGTCCCGTTCAGCAGCGAGGCTATATGAGACGTGGACCTACTGAATAACGTGGAATCCGAACCACATGAGCTCCCGCCGGGAATCAAACCCGGGTTTCCCACGCCAAAGGCGCGTACGCTAACCGCTTAGCCACGAAGGAGCTCTGACTTACAAGAAGTATGGCTATTGAAGTCATTTGGTTCCGAAAGTTATGGCCTTTCTAAATGACTGTGTTTGTGCCCCTTTCTGACACTGGTTATAGTTATAAACAAATAAGTAATCCATGTGTAATAAAATATTTCTTTATATCAAAGAAAGAAAATGAAATGAAATCTTTGAGTTTTACGTCCCGCGGTTATGCCGGTTAGGCTAAAGGAGACGGTGATGATGAGTAATGAATGAAATGGTGGAAGGAAGAAAGTGGGAGAAAACGGGAGAACCCCGAGAAAACCCACGCACACGGTGTTTGTCCACCACAAAGTTCACTTGGCGGGGGCTGGGATCGAACCCGTGCTCCCAAGCACCAGAGGTGAACGCTTTATCACTGAGCCACCGTGGCCCATCAAAGAAAGAGATCAATGCTATAATGAATTGCAAGAAAAAGATATAAACACTGTTTGTGGGCCCACCAAGATTGTGTATCGTAGATGTGCAGGACCCGGACCTACACCTGATGTGCAACGGAAGCACATTCTTTCTTGTTATACCACCGTCTCAACAAACAATTCAAAAACCAGTACAACGATCCACCGTGAAAGTAAATAGCATAATAGTGTATATTTTCTACGAAATTTCAAAAATAAAATTACAAAAACATTTAACACAAAACTTAGTTATGCTCTAAGTCTTCAATAAACAAAATCTGATTTTACAATAAAGAGTATATGAACTAAACATATTTATTGTAAATTTGAAGACAAAACAATAAAATCTAAACTCACCGAAGTTATAAAATATCTGTGGAAAGCACTTGCATTTTTTGATAACTTCTCCATATTCACATTGAAACTTGCATGCGGCATAAGTGTAAATTCTACTGGTATCTAACTTCATTTCTTGTTTAAATAAGCATCTCCTTTGGTACACAGACAGCCTTCGAAGACTGGGAGAACTTACAACAGGAAACAAATTTAGGTAATAGAGAATTCCATTACTTTGTCCTGGTGCTTGAAATATATAGTAATTCATTAACTTCTGAGGATATTCATATGGAGAGCTGATGAAGATCTGAAGAAGACACAATACCAAATTATGAAGTGAAGTATACACTACTTAGATACGTATTACGATACTAGGAATAAAGTCTAATTAATGAGATATTTCTCAAACTCATCATAACTCTTAAATTTAAATTTTTGAAATGGAATGCTTCTGATTTACGTTTCAAATTCTGACAGGTAAGCTAAAGGGGACGTTGACGGCCTACATGGAGCGAGGTAGGATCAACGTAATTTTTTAGTCATAACCTAATATTATCTGAAGATAAGACATATGAGGAGCAATCAAATGAAAACCGAACACAGGCGAAAAATTACCAATGCAATGTTTTTAATCAAAAGTAATTGTCAGATTTGTACGTAAAAAAAACAGTGTTTGCTGTTTTAAATATGTTAATTTTCATGTTTCTCTAAATGTATTAGTACTTTTGTAAATTAACACCAGATCCAATTGTTGAAACCTGTACAGATATGTAATAATTAATATTATTTTCTAAAAGCAATTGTATAA
Organism: Thermobia domestica; assembly: GCF_964235325.1. Lineage (NCBI taxonomy): Eukaryota > Metazoa > Arthropoda > Insecta > Zygentoma > Lepismatidae > Thermobia > Thermobia domestica. Next base: position 9,792,864 of record NC_137454.1, on the reverse strand, counting down.
GTTCAGTCGTAGCGATCCCTGGCGACAATCATAACAAATAGTTCAAAATGAAATAAAAAATTGTCAGATGCGTTATTACATTACCCCACTGGGAGATGAAACGATTAATTCCAATCTTGTAGAAGAAATTAAGTTGCTACCGGATCCACAATCTCACGCACTTTTGCACTTCCTCGTCCGACTGAAACCGACGTCTGCGTATATCTTCCTCCAGGTCACCAAAAATGTAAAAACCACAATAAAAAAATCTGGGCTCTACGAAGGACGTTGAAATGTTTCCCAGCTAAAGCTCTAAAGCGTATCCTTCACTACATTTGCAATATGGGAATAGGCGTGATCATGCAAAAGGATGATTCCGTCCAAAGGCATTGCATGGTGCTTTGATGCGTCTCAGATTCTATAAAGAGTCCTCATAGCGCTTCGCATTTATTTTGGGCCCACGTTCGAGGAAGTCAACAAGAAGCGAGGTCCCTTGCAGTCAAAGAAGAAGGGCATGCAAACACATTACTAGCACTTGTGTGAACAGCTCTGGATTTCTTTGGCGGAAAAGAGTAAAGCAACACTTGTGGGTGTTTTCAGGACATATAAATTATTACATATTGTCAGGCTATTAACGATATATTTACTTGTGAATTATGAAGAAAATCACTTCGAGAAAACCGTGGAAAACAAAACACTCCCAGAAATAAACTACCTTTAGCATATTTCTTCAAGCCAAAAGAGTTATGTCATAGTATCAGGCTATTCATGGAATTAATATTTATAAAAATAAACGAAATTACTTGAGTAAGAACTAACTTACGCAGCGTTATAGTTATAAACAAATATGTATTTATGAAATACGGACAAACTTGCCTGAGTCCTGTTTATCAGAAGATAGTCCGAAAAAATAAACAATCCAGGAAAAAAACAACCACTTGTGCTGAATCTTTTTATGATAAATATAATATGTCATATTAGCCCTTCTCAATTTATCTCAGAGAAATGACTTTTACTACAGTATAAGCATGTTAATGAAATATCGTTTTATTAACCCGAGGAAGCCCAGGGGGTGCCTCAGAGGCACCCTGGTCCACTTTTAATGCAATTATTCTTAATAGATGTTTCGTCGCGTGTCTTCCGCTCTAGAATTCTCCTCTCTCTTTGGAATATGCCCCCTGAGTGAGTTGTTCATAAGTTTTCTTATTTTATTTCAGAAAAAAAGAGGGTTATTATTTTTATATTGACGTAAAGGCCCAAGGGGTGCCTGAGATACCCTGGTCAATTTTTAATGCCATTATTCTTAATAGATATTTCGTCCCGGGTCCTGCGCTCTAGAAGTCTACTATCTCTTTGAAATACACACTCTGATTGCGTTTCCTAAGCATTTCTTTCATTTTATCAAAGAAAAAATAGCGTTATTTTTTATACTAACGTAAAGGCGCAAGGGGTACCTCTGAGGCTTCTACTGAAGTATGTACTTTTCTAATTATTTGATACTGTTCATTGTTTATTACCATTGACAAATGATTTCATAGCAAAGTAGTGACTAACCTTTCCTATTAATGACGGAAAATACAAATGGTCGCGGTGAGTTCAGGTAGCTTGTATATGCAGCAGGGAGCCTCAGAGCCCCCCCCCCTGGGCCTTTTAAGGGTAAAATTAGAGCTGGCTTTCTCGGATTAAATTTAAACCAAACCGTTGTAACCACCTCCGAGGAAATAACTTTTTTTTTTAATTTTCTGCGGTCAGTAAATTACCGATACCTTTAAGTTTAGGGGTAGGATGAAAGAAAACGAAGAATCATATTAAAATGTTTGGTTAATATAAAATATGTTGCATAATATGGTTTGTAGGCGAGTGTTCATCGAAATGAGCAAACCAACAGATGGTCAAATGTCGAAAGCTCACTTTTTCCACATCAATGGGGCAAGAAGAGTGCATGTCCTTTGGAATCTTGAATTCGATTTTCTTTTTCGCGATCACAATTCTTTCTTTTTCTTTTGTCGCTGGAAGGTAAAAAGGGTTATTTTACTAAATGAGATTTACCAATATTCTCAATTTTCGTTTTACTGAATTGAGTCATCCCTTTGCCGTAGGGGATAGGGGCGGCAAAATATTTCTCACACCTGGAGTGTCCGAACACCCTGTGCAGTCTGATGCAATTGATGGTTTTCTTTCTGGTAGAATAGGTTGTGCGTCAATTTTAAGAGAATAGCAACAATCTGCTACTCTATGATTCATATTTCTCTCCTACAGTACATACATTAATAATAAATCAACTTTCTCAATAATAGTAAAAGTAAACACGGAATAGTAACTGTGGGATAATTTCATGAATACGTGAGTTTTCATTGCTTTTGAACATTGGAAAGAATTACTAGTTTTATACTAAATTCTGTCATTTTGCATGAAATACACTTGCTTGTTAGAAACCTACTACATCACAAAATTTTCTTCTGAATATTGATCTAAAAATAAAATCATATTTCTAAAGTATAACTCATAAACTAGAATAATTGCACCCAGGAATAAGAGTGAATCAGATAAGGTAGAGGAATTGTAGATAGCGGCATGACGTCACGCCGTGCCCTACCTATCTTTGCCCATTGTAATTTTTGTTTTGGAACTGGAGGGAAATCGTACATATCTTTTGGAGGTGGGGACTACGACCCCGCCTTCCTCCTCACTTTTACCCCTGATTACACCAGAATATACTATAAAGCATCTAATTTCTTACTTTTATCTATAGCAATACCACTCTTTTTTCTTTTTGTGGTCAGTTACCAAATGAGATAAAATATGAAAATTTCATGTGAATCTCTACGTTCCGTTACAGAAATTTTATTCCTGAGATACTACCTCTCAGCTAATATACTATTCTTTTTTGCTATCCCTTAAAGGAACGTTCCCCAACCTGAGGGAGGGGAGAGTGAAGAGTGAACAAGGGGCAGCAAGCTACGACAGAAATAAAATGTGAAATTATGAATACAGCGCAACTTGTATTAAGCACTTAAACTTCAGCTTTAACAAACTTCGAAACGTTACATATTAGACAGTTCCTATTCAAGATTTCTACTTCATTAAAAACTAAATATTTATGCAAGTCATGTTATTTATAAAATTATTAAAAATTAATATAAAATGGTTATTTCAGTGTATAAGAGCGAGTTCAAACACTTATTAAGTAAGGGCAGAGGAAATCCTCAGTGTCATGGTTGACATTCCTTTTCCTTCACAAATTTCTTGATATTTGCTGATAAGTTCGACAAAAGTAAATGTTTGTGTTTCTACCTTGGAATTCGAGCTTGTGATTATTTTATATTTCAAAAGAATTAGGAAAATATAAAAAATAAAAGAAGAAATGTACCGTCAGTAAAAGAAGTATAAAGTTCATCCTTTCTACACTTTATACTTCTTTTTCTGACAATACATTTGTTCTTTTATTTTCTGTGTAAGTTCATCCTTTTTACACTTTATACTTCTTTTACTGACAATGCATTTGTTCTTTTATTTTCTGTGTAAGTTCATCCTTTTTATACTTTATACTTCTTTTTCTGACAATACATTTGTTCTTTTATTTTCTGTGTAAGTTCATCCTTTTTACACTTAGGAGTAATATTTCATAAAACGATTACCACCCACCTATATCTCACTTGTCTGACTAGCGTATAAATTTACAAATAAGAGCATTTGATTATAATTCTCCACATATGCCTCATAATATTTACAATTTTTTCAAATATATATCATTATCTCGGACGGAGGGAGTAATATTTAATGACTACACCAAGGTGACCAGAATTTTCGCTTGCGAAAACGGGACGCATACGAATCGGCTACGGGGGGGGGGGATATCTGACTTCCAGATTGCATTTTGGGACTCAGCAGTGTTCTCAATTTACAAAATACACAAGTAAGAGTGATAACACACCGTTTCTAACTTTACGTGTACCACACAACAAATAATGGTTCCCAATTGTAAGTTCTACCCAACAATTCTTTTAACTAGTTGAACACTCAGAATTCCCACTCAATTCCCACTTGAACCACGAACACTCAATTCCCATTTGAAAATTCAGAAGTTCTAGACACGGCTGAACCTTGGCAACGAGTGTTGGTATGGAAGTGAGTAGAATTTGCATTGACGATTTATATTTTGAACAATAATTACGGGACACCTAGGTCATTTTTACTCAAAAACAGTACATTTAGGCGTCCCGTTCGAGAATCAGAAAAAAACGGGACAACGGTTGGAAAAAAGGGACTGTCCCGGCTAAAACGGGACGTCTGGTCACCTTGAACTACACATTACAATTAAAATCTGAACTAAAGAGAGTGTTGTCGTTGCGCCTTAAAACAACTATTTCGTTGAAAATGAACTATACAACAATACGAGCACAAAGTCTTATAATAATTTAATAATAATGTAATATTATTGTCATTAAATAACAATACTTTGTTAACAATTATCTCAAAATAAGGAAAAATAAGTATAAATCACTACGTAAAAGAAAGTAAAAGCTGATATTTTAGTCCGCTATGTGACGAACAAATATTCTTTTTTTAAGTTCAATTTTCTGGTGTAATTAAACACAATCCAGAATGTGAGTACATCTTGTGATACAAGACACATTCTGGGAAAGGAAACTCGTTAATAGCCTAAATGAGAAAGTATTATTATTATTATTATTATTATTATTATTATTATTATTATTATTATTATTATTATTATTATTATTATTATTATTATTATTATTATATTATTGTTTCTCCTCAAACTTTCCGATGCAACAATGATCTAAACATGACCTGCGTGCTTTAAATAACTTTTTCGATTGTCAATCTCTCAATTTGTGTGACAATGTTTTTTATATTGGGCCTACTCTATCCTGAGTAACACTTCTCGCATTTCTAAGCAAGGGCGCCCATCAGGAGGGCAAAGTGGGGCACTTGCCCCCTAAAAGAAATTGTACTTGGAAATATCGAAAACCCAATAGATTTTTTACATTACTTACAGCAAAATTTGAAATTATATTTGAAATATCGCTTATACTTGCCTCCCCTGGAAACCACAACATGGGCGCCCTTGTTTCTAAGTACGTTTTTCTTGCCGTTTTCGTTACTTTTTCCTTACTCTTTTGGCGTTGCCACTGTCTGCTGACTCCTTGTACAAGTCTGGTGACCCTTCTTCACAAATTTATCTAACACAACAGGAACATATTACAAGAAAAAGATTCTTAACTATTTTACACTAGCTGTCTGTAACTTCCTGTCCCACAATTTGTACAAGTTTTACTCTTATTTCATCTTTACTTTGTCTTTTGCATGTTCCAGGTCCTATAGTGCTTTATCGAAACTTGGATTTGACTATGAAGTATTCTGTTTTCTCCTTTCGCTTTCACATTGTCTTCCATTTTCTTTAGTTAACTTATTTGCAACTGCTCAGTACATGATGTCAGAGAGAGTTAGTACTCGTGAGGTTGTGAAGCAATCAGTGAGATTTTGTTTGTTTTCTTTACTGCCTTTATAAGCGCAACAACTTCTTTATGTGTTCCTTGTATGGTCATATGATTTACTTAGAAATGAAGTGGCATATCTTATTTAAGCGCGCTCTTCCAAACCACTGGTATTCCGTTGATATTCCATTGTAGTTGGTGGATAATCATCCATCAACCAGGTCATATCACTCAAAACAGATCCATTTATGTAACTTCTATGAAGCCCTATTTCGGAAACACGTTACCAGCCGCGACTTATACTTATTATTCATCTAAAGCATACGATAACCAAAAATGTTATCATTTAATATTATTTTTTAATCCAAAATCAATAATTATTTCACATTTAGTCATTTATACCTCTTATTATATCATAAACCAAGTAAACACAGTTCAAAGTAAATGAGTGACGTAAAGAGATGTCATTGCTGGTTTGAAGGATCTTCGGTATAATGTGAGTTTATGATGGATACCGTTCCCTTTATCCTGTGATGATGTTTATTGTTTAAGCCAATCAATGACGTTTTAATATATTTTGTTCTTGAAAATCAATTAGGTAATAGTGACTTCAAATA